>NC_071511.1:90449674-90752704 GCF_027887155.1 Malaclemys terrapin pileata | reverse complement strand
TGCATTCTTTCACATTTCAGGAAGCCTGATCTGTAGCTGCTCTCTAACCTTGCAATGTTTTTGGTTAAGTACAGTCCCTTATGGAAGGAGTTTGGTCATTGTACAAGCAATATAACTGCCATCTTATATTATCTTCACCCCCATACTTTTAAAATCACACAGAAGAACTGTAACAGAAGGAAGATATTCTAAGCTCTCGTCCCTCAAACTTCTCCATGCGCCTACCAGGAACAATCCTTTATAAGTGATTCAAATCAGATATGCAAATTATTTCAGTTGGCCAACTGCCAACCAAGCATATTTCTGCATGACAATTTCTCATTAGTTCTGGATTTCTTCACAGGAAATTATTTTCATTTATATTAACCCAAATCCATCAAAATTACTAAATTATTTAATGAATAATTGGAAACTCCTGATCTTATTCCAGCAAGTGTAAGGGGGTATTCGAGTCCGGCTGGCCTTCTGGTATGTATCCAAGAACAAAAAAGGAACACTCTCACTGGAAAAAAGATTCTGCTTAGCCTAACAGTAATTTAAAGACTGTTTGTGACAGGGACACTCACCTCCTGAGTGCATCCTAGTGGCTGGGTGTAGTACTGACAGACTTTTCCTGCTTCTGGCACCCCCTGTAGGTTGTTGACCTTGGTCTTCAATGGCTCAGCCCTCCGGCCAAGTAACACAATTAAAAGAATGCACCCCTTTCAAAGAAGCAAAGTGTTCAACACACTGTCAGCCCTCAACAGCATCTTGAGCCCCGTCTCTAGGCCCTTTAAATCCCACTCTTCACTCAGGCTCTAAACAAGCCTTGTCCTCTTCTTAGGGTTTAGGCCACCTTCCCAGTGGCTGGTGGAGGAACCCAGACCCACCCATTATTCTTGTTTATGATATAGAGATTCTATATACAGCAGCCATGTACTGTTCTCCTTAAGTAGTTGCTGCTGCATTCACTGGGCCTGTTCCCATATGGTCCCTTTCCTTTCACCTGTTACTTCAGGGTTAAAGTTCTCAGGTCCTCTCACTCCCACATCCAGTAAATGCAACCCATCAAGTTCCTGTGGCCAGAGTGGAGCATCCCTTCTTGTCCCACTCAGGAACTGCTCAGGCCCTGCATCTTGTTTTAGCTGAGCCTGCTTGTCTCTGGTTGGCTGCTTCAATGAGGCCTTTCTAGTCAGGTTTGGAAGACCCACCTTTGCTGCTTCTTTGTGGGGTGGGGTGTAGCCAGGTACAAACCCATCACGCTGGTGTATTAATTTGTCAATTACTTGCCAACTTTGGGTTTAAAAATACAGCTCTTGAGTTATTCAACCTCAAATGTGCTTAAACAACTGAAGTCAATATTGCAGCATATGCATTTATTTTAATCTATTATTTTCTTATTCAGTTCTGTATTTGTGTGCAGGTTTTTCCTTTCATTTTCAATCAATTCATATAAATCTTTTATTTGATTTAATTTAGTCCCTCATTATGTTTGCCTCTGAATTACCTTCTTCTTTACATAGAGTGCATTACATTTTGTTTTCTTTGACTTTCCCTTCCTGTGCTGATGATATTGTTTCTGTTCTGGACACTTGCAACTGCAAACCCTCCAAAAACAAAACAATCCAAAATCAGAAGGTTCAGACCACTCAGAGTGGAAATTAGTTCTCATGTGGTATTTTCTTAAGTTTTAGTTGAAATTATTTTTCCAAAATTAAAGATATAAGCCTTGAAATCCTGACTCAGACCAGTGGTCCAACTAATCCAGTATGTTGACTCTGACAGCTGCAAGTAGCACATGATTCAGAGGAAGGTTCAACATTACCAAAATGAACAATTGTGGAATAACCTAGCTATATATGGGATTTATTCCTTACCCCAAAAAAGTAGTTTGGTTTATTGCTTTATGTCCATAAGCATGAGCATTTATATCCCTTATATTTTTAAAGCCTATTTAATGTTGTCACTGTCCATTTACTGTAAATGTCTGTATTTGATTCCTACTAAGCTCTTGTATTCAGTCATACCTTGTGGTTTCTGGGTTTTTTAAAATAAATCTTTCAATTCAATTGAATGACACCTTGTTTCTGTATGAAGAAAGGGTAAATTGAAGCACTTGATTTATCTTCTCTACAGCCATCATTATTTTGTATATCTCCATCATGTCTTCTCTGTTCTAAACAGTCCCAGGCTTTTAAGTCTTTCTTCTTATGGACGTTTTTTCATACCTCTAATAATTTCTGTCACCTATATCTAGAACCCTTCTATATCTGCTATGTCTTTTTTTTTTTATATACTGGTTGACCAGACGTGAACCATGTTTTGCATATGTGGGAAGCACATTCAATTTATACTATGACATAATATTCTCGCAGTATTATCTATCCCACTCTTTATATATGCTATTATTTTGTTTGCTCTTTTGATAGTCATTGTGCATTAAACGCCTGTTTTCATTCTGCTGTCCACAATGACAACTGGGTTTTGTTATTAAGTGTTTTCATTGATGGTTCCACACTGAACAGAAGTGTCCCTTACTTGAGAGCGTACTAAGTAAAACATTGGCAATGTGTTATAGAATAGGTGTGTCTGAACAGATTGTGATTTAAGCAGGACCCTCATCTTCCTAAGAGGGAGCAACTTGCTGGATGTGTATTCTCATTAATTCAGGATTCTCTTTACTTGTGAGGACTGTCATGATTGCAGGGTTTGCTGCAACTCTGTCCCCTGCCCTAGCCCCGCCCCTGCCCCTCCCACTTCCCCCCCTCAGAACCCCCAACCCTCCCTCCGCTCCTTGTCCCCTGACTGCCCCCTCCTGGGACCCCTGCCCCTAACTGCCCCCCAGGGCTCCACCCCCTACCTAAGCCTCCCTGCCTCTTGTCCCCTGACTGCCCCCTCCTAAGACCCCCCTCCCTAACTGGCCCCCAGGACCCTACCCCCTATCTGTACCCTGACTGCCCCAACCCTTATCCACCCCCCCCAGAAAGCCCCCCCTGAACTCCCAACCCCCCCATCTCTTGACTGCCCCCTCCAAAAACTCCCTGCCCCTTCTCCGACCCCCTGGCCCCCTTGTTGTTGGCCTTTCTTCACCTAATGTCTCGGTGAACTTGCTCAGGAACTGCCTGAGCCGCTCGTCGGCAGGCTGGGCAGCAGTGGAGGAGGAGCTCCAGACTGCCGGAGCCGATCTGCGAATGCAGGGAGGGAGGGAGGGAGTGATTTCTGCTGCAGGGGGGAGGAGGAGAAGCCCTCTCTGGCTGAGTGTCAGAGCCCCATGTAAGTGACACCATCCGGCCGGCTGCTCTGCATGGGGGGGAAGTCCGGACATTTACAAATTCCCCCGGACGCTATTTTTAGCTTAAAAAGCTGGACATGTCCGGGGGAATCCGGTCGAATGGTAACCCTAATAATTATTTTGATCTTCTGGTTCCCAGCCCCTGTCCTGAATAGCAAAGTAAGTTTAATACCTTGGTTAGAGGTAGAATCTTCACAGTTAATAGCTCAGGCATTGTCTCGTAACAACCCTGAAGTTTTTACTGCAGAGTGGGTTATCTTGACCTATTGTTTCCCCTTCTTGCTTGTTTCCCTAACAGTTCCGTTAATTTAACCCAATATAGTCATACAGTAAACATCCTAATCGCTAGGTCAACAACATACAGTACTCAAACTATTACAACCCATTTAAAATGTATATATGCAAAACTCTGCACCTGCAAAGTGGATGCAATTCAGCCTAAATTAAGTCAGTGCAACTGCAAGGAAAATTTCAAAGCCATATTTAGTGGTGACATAAAATCCCGGTGTAAATTGGGCATACACAGAATTAGACAGAAATTGCATTATACTGTAACTTTACCAATTTGTCATGCAGTGGGTATGTAAAAGAAAAGTAACTTTACAAACAGAGAAGAGCGAAGCTGCGGAGTAGTAGAAAAAAACAGCTAACAGAAGGATGCAAAACATCCTTGCCTACTCATACTTTTCTCTTTAAATTGTATGTGCACAATCCCCAAAATTTCTGAAGCCAAATTCAGTTATGATGTAAACCATGCATAACTCTTATTGCTTTCAATGGAAGTTGCAGCTATTAATGGCCAGGGTGGAATTTACTCTATGAATCAAAGTATCACTACACTGCCAGAAACACGCATAACCTGACTATTGCAAATTTCTTTACTATTCTACAGCACCACTGAATTCAGCAATATATTAATGTCATTATTTAATTCAAGAGGTTAAATCCAAGATCTAATACATTTGATACCAATATAGGAGGGAAGCAATGGTCTGTGGCTACAGAAATTTGTCCTACAATCTGCACAGGACTTGAGAGGGGAACTGAAATGATGGCTGAAATGTCACTTTTTGGGCTTCCTGAATTCTCATTGCTGTCAGGAGCTAGTTGGGTGCCTAACAAAAGTTAGAGCAGATTTAAGGCTACTCCAAATCTACACCAGCTAATAATTATCTCTAAGGGCTAGAGATCATTGCAGTGTAGCAGCATTTTCATCATGCCCCTTCTCTTGTACAACCCTGACATGCCCCTATCACTTGAGGCATCCTGAGATGCCTAATTAAGGCATCCCCATGGCCCTTTTGTGCCACCAGATTGGGTGGCTTAGTGTGAGCAAGAAGCCAACTCATTAATTCTAAAGTACAAAATTAAGATTTTCTTCCTGTCCTACAATAGCCATGTCTTTCTACTTTATAAAGTGTTAGAAAACTTTTTGTGGTAATGGAATTAGAATGGAATCAGATTAATAACAAAAAAGTCTATTATTGAGAAGTTGAAGTAAGGGTAAATGACATAGAAATCCCTTAAATATTGGACATCTCATTTAAAATGAGTTCTTTCCTTAACATCTGCAGTTCAGTGAGTAATTTCTTTCATTAAAATGACTAAGAGGTCACTGAATATTTGGTATTATATACACATTATACAACAATTTCAAATACATATTTTTATGGATCACAGACATGCACCAATTACTACAATTCTCTTCATTCTAACATTGCCCTGTTAGTAATTTTTTTCTTCTGTTTGGTTGTGTCCCTACCACTATTAGTCACATGAGTCATCTTTACTTACAGAAGTAACTATTGACCACAAATAGAAATAAAATGCACAACCCTTAGCCCTTACTTATGTGAATGACTGCACCACACCTTTAAGAAGAGGGGGGAATTTGGCTGGCTGGCCAAATGAAGGGAACAGGGCTTTACGGCTGGGGGATGCTGCGAAAGGGGACAAATGGCCAGCATGGTGACATTGACTCATCCGCTGGGAACTGGATGGGCGGAAGAGTTTAAAAGGGGCAGCCCTGTGCATGAAACCCCCTTTTACATGGGAACAGGCTGAGGCAGCACCCACACTTCCTACCCTTTAGGTGGTGAAATACCAAGTTTGGTCAACACCGGCTGTGGACATTGTACTAGCCACTCCTTTTTTAGCAGGGCTGGGAAGGAATTTTTCCCTCATCACCAGATCGGCCTAGGTAGAGTTGGTTTTTTTCCACCTTCCCCATAACAGGTTCAGGGAGGGTGGCATGAAGGAAGGTAGGCATGTGTGGAAGGTAAGTTATATGTTGCAATTCATATAAGTGTGGGACGGATGTCTATTGCAGATACTTCATAGGGAAAGTATACAGTGACCAGATAAATGGATTGGGAAAGGACTTAAAAAGCGGGTGTTTGTTAAGGGACTGGAATGGGGGAGTGGAGAGGGTTTGGGCTCCTATGACTGATACAGCAGGGAGGCAACCCCCTTTTCTTATAGCCCACCTTAACCCTCCTCCTCCAGGTGGATCCTAAGGTCCCAGCAATGGATTGGCTGTTGGACCTAGTGGAAAAAGTGTGTGTGTGTGGGGGGGGAACTGGCAGAAGCCCTGGGGGTAATTACTGAATGAACGTGGGATTACCTGCACTGTATACTTTCCTCTGCCGGGTAATCCTAGACATCTAATAATAAAGTTGCGGTCTGATTAAAACCATATCAAATGTCTCCTGTCCTTCTTTCGGTATAGTGGGACAATAAGGGATGCCGAGTCAGGCCAGGGGCGGCCCGTCAATATACGCGAACTAGGCGGTTGCCTAGGGTGCCACGTTAAATGGGGCCCAAATTCAAGGAAAAACATCAAATTAAAAAAAAATCAAAATAAGAATGAAAAAGATGAAAAAAATACAAATAAAATAACGAAGATGTCATTATTTCAATTCCTGGGTGCATTCGTAGAGAATATGAATTATAATTAATTTCTCTAAATTTCTGAGAATGTATTAATATGTCAAATCTTTTATTTAGTGCAAAAATAAATAATATTTTAGCAAAATGTTTCATCAATTTGCGACCTAGAATTAAGCTGACCCACTACGCAACTTTAATAAGGAATAACTCAGCCACAATAAAACACATCCGCCAGTGGCAAGAGCTGCAATGCTAGGGACACTTAACTCGAATATACATAAAGGTCACGTAGCCAGAATTTCATGTAGAGTGGAGATCTCGCTAGTTGATATATGTTAAAATGTCATTTTAACACACGTTGCAGGTAGATGGTTAAGAATCGAGCGAATACTGTGAAAATTCTGTTTCTTGGTGCCAAAGAATAAAAAATAACATCTTTCAGCATTATAAATCCAAAATGTGAGTATCTTTAAGAGTTATTAAACCTTAGCGTTATTATCGGGCTGTATAATTATGAACTTTTCTTTGTTATAACTGGTTCACATGTAGTAAATAAGGTCCATAAAAGACAAGTAACATTGTTAACACTTGATAGACTACGAAAGTGATGACGTCACACCCAAGCAGGTAACCATGAGGAAGGGGATTACTTTCCAAACAACTAGTGTCGGGTTATAATGTTGAAAAAGGTAATTTTGTTTCCATGTAAAGGTTGTAACTAACTTTTCTAATAGGTGAGTTTATGTTATTAATCATTGAATGTTTAAGCAATGAAAAAATGTGTTGGGATGGTTGAAATGTGGTTTAAATCGCCAACCATGTGGTGGGAGTGTCAGCCATCCTTAACGCTATAATGATTGCAGTCAGGAGCACAGTACATAACAATATTCAAATGCTCCATGGCAGAAAGAGGAAAAAGAAAACCCTCAGGAGCTGAGTATCGTAAACAAAAGGCTGAGAATGAAAAGGACCAAGCAAAAGAGCAGGAATCCTTCCTGAAATATCTTCTCTTTAATCCAAATAAAGATGGAAGCAGTTCATATCATCCAGATGAAGGAATTTTACTTGGAGAGGAGGTTACCTCACATCTGCATGGAAGCAGTTTGGAACATCAAGATGAAGACTTCTAGATGAAAGCAGCTCACAGCATCAGACTGATATGGAAGTGGAGAACATTTATTCACCTTCAGAGACACATGCAGGAAGAAGTAAATTAATTAGAAGGAAGAAAGGATGAGGAAGTTACAAACAAGTTACAGTATGGGGACCCAGCTTCATGGCCCAGATGTGATGACAGCATGCAGCCAATTCTCGTGGAACATGGACCCGAACAAGCTCATGAATTTCCCTTCCCTGCTCAGCATTACAAGAGGAAACTCATTAATGGGGAAGAAATTCATTGAAACTGGTTACAATATTCAGTATTGAAGAACTCTGTTTTGTTTTTGCTGCAAGTTGTTTAGAAATCAAGCAATTGGTACATCACTTACTGAAAATGGTTCAAAGGACTGAAAAAACATATCTTCAATTCTCTCTTCACATGAAAGAAGTACAGAACATTTGGAATGTTTTCAAAATTGGAAAGAACTTGAATTACGATTGAAAAAAGGAAAAGGAAAAAGCACCATTTATTGTATAATGGGCCCCTAGGAACTACAAAAAGTCCCTGGAAACAGTAATACAAATAATTAAAAATAATTTATGATTACAAGATATTATCTTATAGTACTGGGCACTGAGTTCTGAATATTTAAATGTATTGTAACTCTGCTCAATCCTGCCTACATTACATTTGTCTTAATTATTGGAAAATACTTTATCACATTATTCTAAATACCATTATACACTTTACCTAAGTTACTGTCAAATCTTCAAATGCTATAAAAATATAGTAACCGTATTGAGGGGGTAAAACTATGATTATTTAACTGTTAAGTCTTAGGCCAATGAATGTGTATGTGATAGTCCCATTGACTTAAGTGGGATTCCCATGCTACATACATATGTACACTTAACAAGCCAACTTTGAACCTCTGTATGACTCATAATAAATATATAAATAAGTTATACAGAGGTTAAATGTTTTCTTGCTAGACATGTATATGCATGCAGCATAGAAATCCCACTGAAGTCCCCTTAGAGCTATGTAAATGCGCAAACAGAGCTTTATTGGAACTTCAGTGGGATTTCCATCCCCACTTTCTCTCTCTCACACACACACACATTTAGCAAGCAAATTATACAGAGGTTCTAAGTGTGCTTGCTTAGTATTGAATTTCAGTTTTAAAAAGTTAAAATTCCATCTTGAATTTAAAATATTTGAATATTATTGGGTTGCTCTTTTTGACCTAAGTATAAACTCAGTATTTCTAAGGTTATGAAACTATAATTTTCTAAGAGTTAACATTTTTGTTAGGTTGCCTTTGAAGAAGCCAATAACAGCCCCCAGCTCACTATGTGGATAAAGGTTCCATAACTTATGAAAGCTCTCATTCTGCTTTACAAATGAGACAATAACATGTTCCCACTGCATCTATGTTTATAGCAAACCGAATTCACATCAGTTAAATATCAATAAGCAAAAATAACTCCCCGTAGCAGGGCTGAACTAGAGGTGTGCCCAGAGTGCTGCTGCAGTCTAATGATCACAAGCTGCTGTAATGGCCCTTAATCATAGACTCATAGAATATCAGGGTTGGAGGGGACCTCAGGAAGTCATCTAGTCCAACCCCCTGCTCAAAGCAGGACCAATTCCCAACTAAATCATTCCAGCCACAGCTCTGTCAATCCTGACCAAAAAAACCTCTAAGGAATGAGATTCCACCACCTCCCTAGATAACCCATTCCAGTGCTTCACCACCCTCCTAGTGAAAAAGTTTTTCCTAATATCTAACCTAAACCTCCCCCACTGCAACGTGAGACCATTACTCCTTGTTCTGTCACCTGCTACAACTGAGAACAGTCTAGATCCATCCTCTTTGGAACCCCCTTTAAGGTAGTTGAAAACAGCTATCAAATCCCCCCTCATTCTTCTCTTCTGCAGACTAAACAATCCCAGTTCCCTCAGCCTCTCCTCATAAGTCATGTGCTCCAGCCCCCTAATCATTTTTGTTGCCCTCTACTGGACTCTTTCCAATTTTTCCACATCCTTCTTGTAGTGTGGGGCCCAAAACTGGACACAGTACTCCAGATGAGGCCTCACCAATGTTGAATAAAGGGGAATGATCACGTCCCTCAATCTGCTGGCAATGCCCCTACTTATACAGCCCAAAATGCTGTTAGCCTTCCTTGGCAACAAGGGCACACTGTCGACTCATATCCAGTTTCTCATCCACTGTAACCCCAGGTCCTTTTCGGCAGAACTTCTGCCTAGCCATTCAGTCCCTAGTCTGTAGCAGTACATGGGATTCTTCTGTCCTAAGTGCAGGACTCTGCACTTGTCCTTATTGAACCTCAGATTTCTTGTGGCCCAATCTTTAATTTGCCTAGGTCCCTCTGTATCCTATCCCTACCCTCCCGTGTATCTACCATTCCTCCCAGTTTAGTGTCATCTGCAATCCATGCCCTCCTCCAGATTATTAATGAATATATTGAACGAAACCGGCCCCAGGACCGACCTTTGGGGCACTCCACTTGATACCGGCTGCCAACTAGACTTCAAGCCATTGATCACTACCCATTGAGCCCAACGATCTAGCCAGCTTTCTATCCACCTTATAGTCCATTCATCCAGCCCATACTTCTTTAACTTACCAGCAAGAATATTGTGGGAGACCGTATCAAAAGCTTTGCTAAAGTCAAGGAATAACACGTCCACTGCTTTCCCCTCATCCACAGAGCCAGTTATCTCATCATAGAAGGCAGTTAGGTTAGTCAGGCATGACTTGCCCTTGGTGAATCCATGCTGACTGTTCCTGATCACTTTCCTCTCCTCTAAGTGCTTCAGAATTGATTCCTTGTGGACCTGCTTCATGATTTTTCCAGGGACTGAGGTGAGGCTGACTGGCCTGTAGTTCCCTGGATCCTCCTCCTTCCCTTTTATAAAGATGGGCACTACATTAGCCTTTTTCCAGTCATCCAGGACCTCCCCAGATCGCCATGAGTTTTCAAGGATAATGGCCAATGGCTCTGCAATCATATCCGCCAACTTGTTTAGCACCCTCGGATGCAGCGCATCCGGCCCCATGGACTTCTGCTCGTCCAGCTTTTCTAAATAGTCCTGAACCACTTCTTTCTCTACAGAGGGCTGGTCACTTCCTCCCCATGCTGTGCTGCCCAGTGCAGTAGTCTGGGAGCTGACCTTGTTCGTGAAGACAGAGGCAAAAAAAAAAAAAACATTGCATACATTAATTTTTTCCACATCCTCTGTCACTAGGTTGCCTCCCTCCTTCAGTAAGGGGCCCACACTTTCCTTGACTTTCTTCTTGTTAATGATAAAGGGACAGATTTTCAGAGACACAAATGACAGTTAGGCAACTGCATTCCATTGTATCTGCAGTGGGAGTTACATGCTTAGCTACCATTCATCTGTCTGAAAATTTCCTCCATGTCAGATAAGTGGAGAGTGCCATGGAGTAACACACAGTAGTGCTGATATTGATCTTTATTTCCGGGACCCGGATGGGTCCCTGAAATGCATCAGAGTACAAGTTCATGCTACTGTCACTGAGTCCAGTGGTTATTATTACAAGGATAAGCAGAATTATGAACAATAGTGTAGGTGACGACAAGATGTTTGATTCAGAGATGGAAATATAAATGAGATTACATAGGGAAAAGAAGGAGAGAAGGCATGACTGTCATTAAATTAATGGAGATATCCCATCTCCTAGAACTGGAAGGGACCTTGAAAGGTCAGTGAGTCCAGCCCCTTGCCTTAACTAGCAGGACCAAATACTGATTTTGCCCCAGATCCCTAAGTGGCCCCCTCAAGGATTGAACTCACAACCCTGGGTTTAGCAGGCCAATGCTCAAACCACTGAGCTATCCCTCCCCCCTTTATACATTTTATCCCATCCATATACATTTGAAGATGTCAAACAGTCTTTATTGCAGATGACTGTAACTCTAAGAACTCCTCAGTGCCAGCTGGCAAAGGGTTCACTGTTCTATAATAGTAGCCCCTGAAGGCGTGACAAACTCACTGCCTCCAACACATTGCTGTCACGGTAATTATCTATAAAGAATGTTGCACGAGATTTTAAATGAAAGTCAGGATTGTGCTGGCCATTAATAGAATTGTGAAATGGATAAATGGATAATATTTTAAAAAATATGTCTACATACTGAAACTATGTCCTCATAATTTGTAGCAAGGTGTTACCTTCAGCAGAGGTGAAAAAAGGGATATACATACATATTAATCAGTCTGTCTAGGTTCTTAGAATCACAGAAATGTAGGACTATAAGGCACCTTGATACGTCATCTAGTCCTATCTCCTGCATGGAAGCAGAACTAAGTATTATCCAGACCAACACTGACAGATGTTTGTCTAAACTGTTCTTAAAAACTTCCAATGGCAGAGACACCAGAACCTCCCTAGGTAATTTGTTGCAGTGCTTAACTACCCTGACAAGAAATTTTTCCAAATGTGTAACCTAAATCTCCCTTGCTGCAATTTAAGCCCATTGCTTCTTGTCCTGTCCTCAGTAGTTAAGGAGAACAATTTATCATCTTCCTCTTTATAACAAACTTTTATGTATTGAAGACTGTTATCATGTCCCCTCTCAGTCTTTTCTTTTCCAGACTAAACAAACCCATTTTTTTAAATCTTTCTTCAGAGGTAATGTTTTCTAGACCTGTAATCATTTTTGTTTCTCTCCTCTGAACTTTCTCCATGTCCTTCATGAAGTGTCGTGCCCAGAAATGAGCATAATATTCCAGTTGAAGCCATATCAGTTCTGAGTTGAGTGGAAGAATTATTTCTCACATCTTGATTCCAGCACTCCTGCTAGTACATCTCATAATGTCTGCTTTTTAGTTTGTGATCCCCTGTAACCCTCAGATCCTTTTCTAGGCAGTCATTTCCCATTTTATATTTGTGCATTTGACTATGCCTTCCAAAGTGTAGCACTTCACATTTGTCTTCATGAATTGTCTATTTATTTCAGATCATTTGTCCAATTTGTCAAGATCATCTTGAATTCTAATCATATTCTCCAAAGCAGTTCCAAACTCCCTCCCGCCCCAATCTTGGAATAATCTTAACATTTTATAAATTTACTCTCTTTGCCAGTATCCAAATCATTTAGGAAGATATTGAATAAATATCAATATTTATTGGGGGAGCGATAGCTCAGTGGTTTGAGCTTTAGCCTGCTAAACCAAGGGTTGTGAGTTCAATCCTTGAGGGAGCCATTTACAGATCTGGGGCAAAAATCTGGGGATTGGTCCTGCTCTAAGCAGGGGGTTGGACTAGATGACCTCCTGAGGTCCCTTCCAAACCCTGATATTCTATGATTCTATAGAACTTAGACCCAGGTCAGATATCTGCAGGACCCAACTCACTAAGCTCTTCCAGCTCAACTGTGAACCTTTCATAACTGCTGGGAGTATGCTTTTCCTACCCGTTGTGCACCCATCTTATAATAGGTTTGTTTAGGCTACATTTCCCTAGTTTGCTTATATGAAGATTATAGATGGTATCAAAGGCCTTACAAAAGATGAGATATTGCATCTGCTGTTCTCCCCTCCCCCCCATCTATAAGGCTTGTTACCCTGTCAAAGAAAGATATTCAGCTGGTTTGACATGATTTATTCTTGACCAAATCCATATGGTTACTTATCACCTAATTATCTACTAGGTACTTACAAACTGATTGATTGATTATTTGCTCCATTATCTTTCTAGGTACCAAAAGTAAACTGTCTGATCTATAATCCCATGGGTTTTCCTTATTCCCCTTTTTATAGATAGATACTATGTTTGCCCTTTTCCTGTCCTCTGGGATCTCTCCCATCCTCCATGATTTCTCAAAGATAATTGCTAATGGCTTATAGATCTCTTCAGCCATTTCATTAAGTCATCTACAATGTATATCCTTAGGCCCTGCTGACATGAAAACATCTAACTTGTCTAAGAAATTTTTAACTTGGTCTTCCGCTAGTTTAGATCCTACCCCATTTACACTAACATTCACTATGTTAGTCATCTGATAATTGTTAATCCTTTTTGGTGAAGAAAAAAACAAAAAAAGACATTTAATACTTTGGCCATTGCTGTATTTTCTCTTATTTTGTTTCCCTTCTCATTGAGTAATAGGCCTAACTCTGTCTTGGGTCTTCCTCTTGCTTTTAATGTATTCGTAAAATATTTTCTTGTTATCCTTTATGTCCCTAGCTAGTTTAATCTCATTTTGTGCCTTGGCCTTTCTAATTTAGTCCTTATATGCTTGTGTTGTTGTTTTATATACTTAATATAAATTCATTCTTTATAATTTGAGCTAGTGTCCATATTTTGAATGACTCTTAAATTTGAGGTTTCAGAGTAGCAGCCGTGTTAGTATGTATCCACAAAAAGAACAGGAGTACTTGTGGCACCTTAGAGACTAACAAATTTATTAGAGCATAATAATGTCCACGAAAGCTTATGCTCTAATAAATTTGTTAGTCTCTAAGGTGCCACAAGTACTCCTGTTCTTAAATTTGAGGTTGTTGAAGATCTCCTAAATAAGCCAGAGTGGCCTCTCACTGTACTTCGTATCTTCCCTTAGGACAGTTAATTTCTGCCCTAGATAATGTTTTTTTTTTTAAATCTGACAACTCTACAGAACTCCTTTTTTCCCATTGGACTTACTTCCCATGGGATCTTATCTAACAATCCTCCGTGTTTGCTAAAGCATGCCTACTTGAAGTCCATTATCTTTATTTTGCTGTTTTCCCTCCTACCATTCCTTAGAATCTTGAACTCTTATCATATCAAATGCAAAGTACAGTAAGCCAAAACAATGGAAGCCCTGTTTACATATGAGGCAACAGAGGGATGGAGAAGTCAACAGGAAGAGAAGAATAGGGGGAAACAGCTTTGTGTAGAGGCACACCTCAAAGGGTTTAATTGGACTATCACTGGGGGACAGGGACAGCACCTGTTATCCATCACTGAGGGAGCAAAAAGAACAGTACTTTTTGCATCCATGAACAGCAGATTCCAGCCATGTGAGCTGGTGATGCCGGGACAGTGTTTTAGATGAGAGATGTCTTTAAACAAGGATTTTAGCCTATTAATGTTAAGTGTAGGCACTAAGAAGGTTATACTTTTTGTTCTATACATAATCCTTTCTGTTTTCATTATTCCTACTTGGTATCTCTTAGATAATAAACTGTTTCTTTATCAATATATCTCTGTGCTCTGATGTTACAAAGAACCTGATCCTGTGATGTACCAATCAAGGATCCAATTTGTTTCCTTGGGAACAGCAAACCTTGTAATTAAGTATCCAGTGATAGGGGCTGGATATTACAGGAGGATGCTTTCGGAGACGCTCAGGGATATGAGTGCTGTAAAACAAAGTAAGGACTGGCAGAGCTCGGAGGAGATTGTTTGGGTGTCTAACAAACTGGTGGAGGCAGGAAGCTTACACCCTGCTAAGCACCAACAAGTCACTCTCTCACTGAGATGGGGTAGGGGGTTAACACTGTGACTCCTAAGCACCTGAAGAATCATCTCAATAATATTCTAGAAATCTGTGAAGTTTAATGATATGATTACTGGTCACAAAATCTCTGTGTGAGGGAAAATTCATGGGAAACCAGGGAACCAGGCCAGCTTTGCCACTAGGGCGTCACGAGGAATTTAAAAACACAGGATCTTAACTTACTGGACAAATGGGCAAGCAATCATTATTCTGACTGCCTAATCTGCAGTTTGAGTCATTTTAATGAAGGGCCTTGGCAAGAAAACCCGACTTTGCATATGCTAGCCCACATTTTCAATAAAGCTCCAGAACTATGCATAATTGGTGTGCACAAGTCAGGACTGTGGTTTTGCACATAGATACACTTATACATAAATCCCCAATATGCATACACTGTACATGTACATTTGCTAATCTAGGCAATTTTTTCTTCATGAGATCTCTAATTTCACATTTGCTCTTGTTATAGATACCAAAGAAGAGGGTACCAACAGAAAAATATCAGTCACTATGGTCTTGGTCACAATCTGTAAAAGGATACAAGTTTCTATACACGGGGCATAATTCTGATCCATTGCCTAGAAATGCCTTTATAGGGAAGCCCTGGTGAGCACTATCAGCATACATCTTTCCCTTTAAGCACATACAACTTCAGTGTTGTCTTTTATCAGCCTGTAAA
This sequence comes from Malaclemys terrapin pileata, assembly GCF_027887155.1. Classification (NCBI taxonomy): domain Eukaryota; kingdom Metazoa; phylum Chordata; order Testudines; family Emydidae; genus Malaclemys; species Malaclemys terrapin. The sequence continues at coordinate 90,737,231 of NC_071511.1, read as the reverse complement.
AAGGGTGCCTACCTTATAGTGCCACCTTGTGTCAAGCGTGACTTTGCTGAAGCCTGCCTCAATTTCCCCATTGATGGGGCAGCAATGGCTTCACTTTAATAGCCCAGGCAAGGAGAAGCCAAACACTCTAATTAACAAAAGAATCTCTTGAACAACCATTTAAAGGCTGTTACTTCAGAGCCCAAGTTTGGACCATTACAAAATTAAAAGCCCCCAAAGAAACAAACAAAAAGTCTCTGGGACTGATCAGATCAATCCTCAGGGAGCTGAATCCCTTGCTAGTTGTGCAGTTTCTAGTCTTCTCCCCAGGCCTACTCAGCTTCCTCTTCCTGTATTAAACAGGGCAGTCAGCAGTTAAAGCCGGGAGCCCTATTTACAAACAACCCTCCCCCCGAAAAGCTAATTATTATATTGAACTTGCTGAAACTTATAAATAATACTTTCCTTTTTGGAACAATTTACTCTGAACAGATGTAACATGTTTTATGATGCTATCCAATAATAGGCAATCTAAAAGTAAATCCTCATATGCATACCTTAATGCCATATTATAAATAATTTAACTGAGTATATTGAAATTGAAGATCTACAACTTGTGAAGAATAAAAGCTGTGTAAAGCCTTTAATTTCATGAAAACACAGCAGTCCAACAGTGAATGAACTGTAAGGCCAGCAGAAGTTAATCTTATTTCCTTAATCACATGTCAAACATTTTACAAGCATATGTCTTTAAAACCAGCACTGGAAAAACTAAGCAGAAAAATATTCAACACTATTAATTTATAGTTCACCCTCCTCATGTTGATTGACTGCTGCTCAATACAGTAGAATCATCACAGTCTTGAATTATGATAAAAAACAGCTTCTTCTACTGCACCTGAAGCATAGGCAGTTATTGTTGCTCAGGAAGTATTTACACTCATGCTCTTACTGCTATCAATTATATAAATAGTGGAAATCTTCACTGACTATTATAAATAACGCATGAAATTCTATAGGCTTCAGCTGCCATTGAACATCATTTGAAGCTCATGAATGCTTCTTAATACTTTACTAATGGTGGCAGGTATGAGTCTGAACAAAAGCTGTTTCAAGTTTTGCAGATTCTGTTCCAAACTGTTTGTATTTACTTTTATTTACAAAATTAACTTCTATGTGAAAAAGGTTAAAAAATCAAGTTACAAATGTTTTCTCATAAAAGTTTTGCTGATAAAGGTAGCTGTGCTGAAATAGTATAGTTAAACTTAGAACCGTGACATTCTAATTTAAAAATTATCACTGTGCAAAAATCAATGTAGAATATATTAAATAGATTAAAAACTGGCTAACTGATAGATATTAAAACATATCTGTAAATGAGGAATCAATATCCAATGGGGTTGTTTCCTGTGGAGTCACACAGGGATCAATCCTTGGCTCAAATGTTATTCAATATTTTATCTAAGTTATGGCGGGGAAAGCATGGCTGGTTAAAAATCACACTTACAAGATAGAAGACAATGTCCTCTAATGGAACTGCTCTGAAAAGGGGTCATAAAATAGATCTATACAGGGATAAAAAACCTGCAGCTGGCCCTGGGCAGCTGACTCGGGCTCATGGAGCTGAAAAACTGCTATGTAAATGTTTGGGCTCTGGCTGGAGCCCAAGCTCTGGGACCCTGAGAGGATGGAGGGTCCCAGAGCTCAAGCGCCAACCTGAGCCTGATTGTCTACACAGAAATTTTTTACCCCACAGCCTGAGCCCCACAAGTCTGAGGCAGCGATCCAGGCCAGCCGCAGCCATGCCATGGGGCTTTTACATCCATAAGAACATAAGAACGGCTGTACTGGGTCAGATCAAAGGTCCATCTAACCCAGTATCCTGTCTACCGACAGTGGCCAATACCAGGTGCCCCAGAGGGAGTGAACCTAACAGATAATGATCAAGTGATCTCTCTCCTGCCATCCATCTCCACTCTCTGACAAACAGAGTCTTACCCATCCCTGGCTAATAGCCATTAATGGACTTAACCTCCATTAATTTATCCAGTTCTCTTTTAAACGCTGTTATAGACCTAGCCTTCACATCCTCCTCAGATAAGGCGTTCCACAAGTTGACTGTGCACTGTATGAAGAAGAACTTCCTTTTGTTTGTTCCTTTTGCTGCCTATTAATTTCATTTGATGGCCCCTAGTTCTTATATTATGGGACTAAGTAAATAACTTTTCCTTAACTACTTTCTCCACATCACTCATGATTTTATATACCTCTATCATCCCCCCTTAGTCTCCTCTTTTCCAAGCTGAAAAGTCCTAGCCTCTTTAATCTCTCCTCATTTGGGACCCGTTCCAAACCCCTAATCATTTTAGTTAGCCTTCTCTGAAACTTTTCTGAACCATGCAGTTGTAACACAGAACAGGGGTTGGCAACCTACGGCACGTGTGCCAAAGGTGGCACACAAGCTGATTTTTAGTGGCACTCTGCTGCCAGCCGGGATCCCAGCCACCGGTTCCACTCAGCCCACTGCCGGCCTGGATAGATGGAACCCCAGGCCGGCAGTGGGCTGAGCAGGGCTGGTGGCCGGGACCCTGCCTGGCAGGGGCCGGCGTCCGGAACCCTGCCTGGCAGGGGCCGGCGGCCGGAACCCCAGACCACTGCCGGTCTGGGGTTCAGTCTGCCACCCCTGCTGCCGGCCGGGGGTTCCGTCCGCCGGCCCCTGTAAATGTAAAATGTATTACTAGCATGCGAAATCATTTATTTACTGTAATTTAAGAAGACTTGGCACACCACTTCTCAAAGGTTGCCAACCCCTGTCATAGAACATCATCCTAACATGAGCTCCCAATGTGATGTGATGACTGAAAAAACAAATGTGATTCTTGGATGGAGAAGCAGGGCAATATCAAGTAAAAGTAGGGAGGTGTATTATTAGTTCATATGGTGTTAGTGGGACAATGACTTGAATACTACATCTAGTTCTGATGTCCACACTTCAGAAAGGATGACGACAGACTAGAAAGGTTTCAGAAAACAGCAATAAGACATATTCAAAGTCTGGAAAATCTGCCTTAAAGTGAAAAATCGAAGAAGCTGAATGTATTTAATTCATTCAAGAAAAGGTTAAAGGTGACAATCACAGTATGTAAGTGCCAACATGAGCAAGATATTTGATAGCTGAGAGCTCTTTTAATTTAGCTGACAAAGACATAACAAGATCCAATGTCTGGAAGCTGAAACTAGACAAATTCAGATGAGACATTAGGCACAAACCAGAGGTATACTGTACTGTTGTAACTATGCTAAGATATATCACCTCAATTATCTCAAACAAATAATGGCAAAATGTGCATACAATCACACATTCCTGATAATCCCCCCTAATGTTTTCCTGAACAACAGCTGGGCCCACAGAACAAAAAATGAACTCAGTTTTACATCCTCCAGAAAGTCCAGGAGTTAAGAGTGAAAATAAACATTGGGCAAAAAAGAGACTGCTGTCTTTTTGCATTGCTCCTAACTTGAAGCTTCAAAATTATTACTATGTCAGTATCTTCTTTTCATAAACAGAAATATAACTATGTTTTTAAATGAAAAAGAAAACATATTAAAAATAGAAACACCTCAGAGATATTAAATTTACTTTCTTTTGGTTTACATTTGAGACAGACCTTCCAGGGGTAACTATGGTTGAAATTTCATTATGTTTCTAAAGATTTGCTAGCAATCATTTTAGCAATTTTTGCTCACATATTCTCCAATTTTATTTCCTAGAGATGTTATTTAAGTCTAGCTAAGTATAATGAAATATAAATCAGAAGTTCAGAAAGTCATACAATCATACCATCAGTAGCTAATCTAGTCCCAGGTACTGTGTAAAGTTAAAAAAGGTCTGTTGCATATTACTTATTTCAACTCGAAGTGTCAACCTGACAACATGATGGGCCACCATAGGTCCTTCCATGTTCCCAAACAAATGCACAATCTTACCGATAAAAACAGTAACAAAGCAAGTGGCAATTTCAAGAAATCCAAATATAGTGCAAGGTAATGTTTGAGAGGCAAGGACATCCAATGTCATAACACTTTCCACAAGTAAGGTGAGCCCTAGAGCTTCAGTGGTCTTTAATGAGAAGTATAAATTCAGTAAAACAGTCTTCTTTTTTCTCCTGTCCATTCACTGCCCCCACGCTCAACTCCATATTGCCTTTACTTCCAGCTTAATAGTTCACTGCAATTCACAAAGAAACATAGGACAAAGAACTGGAAGGGACCTACTAGGTCACTAGAGCCCATTCCTCTTCTATCTCGGGCCATCAAGTCATATAATCTTGTTCACAAAGTTATCACGCTCCATCTTCAATCTAGTTTGGTTGTTTGCCCCCCACCTACACCTCTTGGAAGTCTTTTCCAGAACTTCATTCCTCTGATGGTTAGAAACCTTCTAATTTCCAGCCTAAATTTATTCATGACCAGTTTATACCTATTTGTTCTGGTATCAACACAGTCCTTTAACTTGACCAACTCTTCTCACTTTTTGGTGTTTTACCCCCTCACATATTTTCTGAGAGAAATCATAGTCTCTCAGCCTTCATTTTGCTACACTAGACATGACAAGCTCTTTTAGTCTCCTTTCCTAAAGCAGGCTCTCCATTCCCCTGATCATCCTAATGGCCCGTCTCTGCACTGGTTCCAGTTCAAATTTATCTTTACTGGACATGTGGCTAGAATTGTACACAGTGTTCCAAAAGAGGTCTTTTCAGTACCTTGTACATTAATACAGGACATCAATTCTTGCCTATTGCTACTGGAAATACCTTGCCTCATACACATCTTAGGATTGCATTTGCCTTTTTCACGGCTGCATCATATTGGTGGTTCATTGTCATCCTGTTATCAACTAATATAAACACCTATGTTTTTATCCTCCTCTATCATTTCCAACTAATGACCCCCCCCATCTTCTAGGGGAAATTCTTACTAGTCCCTAATGCATGATCTTGTCATTTATACTATTAAATTTCACCCCCGTTATATTACTCCAGTTCTCAAAGACATCCAGTTCTTCCTGTATAACATTCTGATACTCCCAACTTTGTATTGGGATGATGGTATTGGGACAATTGTATTGGAGGTGTAACGGCATGGCACCCACCTCTTATCAGTGCCCCTTCTGGTTGGGTGTGTCTGTGGTCTTTCAGCAGTCTCAGCCCTGATATCAAGCCATAACCCCAGGGATTCCTCCCTGGAGTCTCTTGGTTAGTTCTGGCCCCAGCCCTCCACCTGGACCTCAACAGTTCATTTCCTCTTCTGGGAGTGTATCACTGTCTGATTATAGGACACTTCTCCAGTAAGCTATGAGGGGATACCGGTCCTGCCCCTACTACTCTGGGTCCCATCCCACGGACCCTAAGAATAGAAGCCATGTGCCACCATGTCCTTTTAACTAAACTGCTTTCAGTTCCTTTCAGTTTCCACTTCCCCACGGCCCCAGCCTTCACAAAAGCTTCACCCTTAACTCAGAGCTCTTTCAAGTTCAGGCCAGCAGCCAGCCAGGAGCTCTTTCTCATTCCCCTGGTCCCTGCCAGCACTGAGCTGTCCAAAGTACTGCAGTTCCATTTGGCCAGCCAGGAGCACCACCTGCATTCCTCTGGCTCCAGCAAGGAACTGGGAATTATCACTCACAATTCACCCCCGACCATTTGCACTAATCATAAGCATTGCTTTCTCCATGCCACAGCTGTAATCTGGGCAAGGTTAACATAACCATGCACATGTGTAGGGAGTTTAGACTCCCTTAATCTTCTAGAAAGCAAAGTAGCCAGAGCCATAGCATACCCCTTGATGAGGAACAGTGAGTGAGTTGGATGGTCAATGGAATGAGAGTTGAATACAATAAGTCTGATAAAAAAAGGGGAAAAAAAGACCTATTAAATTAAATATACAAACATGCACCCGCGTGCACTCGGACAAGTTGGTTGGTTCTTGCAGATGCCAGGTTCCTCACTGATACCCTTTTCAAAATTATTCATCTATTGTGCAGAAAATGGTTTATCACGGAATTGCTCTTTTAACTTCACCCTGTTATGACAGTGACAAAATAATAGGACCAAACACAAATGCTCAGTAGTGCATTTCAGAAGCAATATATGCCAGATTTTTCATCAGTCTCATAAACCATCCTGAAAAGATAAAAGTTAATGCCGGGCAGCAGCCATGTATAATTATTGTTCTGAAAAGTACTAATACACTTATGTATTAGTGTTGATTTAAGACTAGGGGTAAAATAATTAAGCTAAGAAGGAATTTATGTTTAACAACCCATGTACTTTGTAGGGGCAGTTCAGTGTAATTTTTATTCGATTTGCATTCACTTTCAGAGGTACAGCACTTCCATTGCTGGATGACAAGCAATAATAAAAAGGCAGGTTTACATACATAGCAGTGGATCACTGCATAGTCATAGAGGAAATCTGAGTCACCAACACTCTTAGGAGGTCACAAGGCAATGAAGACTTAAAGTGAAAACACAAATGTAATATATTTACTGTCATGGGATTTGACACAGACCTCACCACTCTCAGTAAACCCATATTATCTACTCACCTATTCAGGGCATACTATTGACATCTGCACTTCAAGGCTTTTGGGGGAGGAGGAAGAAGAGATAAAAAGGAGAAGAGAAAAACCCCCAGAAAGAACATGCTAATAATTTAAATTACAAGCAGATATCCAGAAGGTCAGTGCCTGATGATATGTTTTAATCAGACTATTTTTCTAAAGTTTTGTCAGTAGGATAAAATGTAGGACATCACATGCTAATAATGAAAAATATATGTGGGCAGAGGAAAACAAAGCAGGGCTGTGAAGGATAACATTTGATTTGATTAACATGACTTGGAAACACTAAAAGGATATAGCAAGCTTCCATATGGAGTACATAAGACAAATAAAAAATGTAATTTATGGTTGAGCAAAGTTAAGTAGCGCAGTCCTTCATTTAATGTGTTGTCTTAGTGGCTAAAAGTGCTCCTTTGTTAAAACCAAGTAATACCTTAAGTGTTAAGTGTTTTGCGTATTAGTGTTCTAAAACCAAAATAAAACTAAACCAAGTAGTGTATGTTTAGCAAGCTACTCTTGAAGCACAGATATTCTGACCACAGGGATCATTTACAAGAGAAAAAAAAAAAAAGCTCTCAACTCCCACCTGCAGTCCCTTGCCTTTTCCTACAGCAAAATAGAAATAAGAACATAAGAATGGCTGTAGTAGGTCAGACCAATGGTCCATCTAGCCCAGTAACCTGTCATCCAACTGTGGCCAATGTCAGCTGTTACTTTTATAGTGCAGACAGGATAATTGTAATTGAAGGAAACCTGGACCTGACCTTTAGTATCTAAAGACTGAATAATATGAACGTAATGTTTACAAAAGTATGACATATAGCACTTTACTCTCATATACTCTTATCTCTGGGCTCTCAACTTTCAGCATTCCTTCCAAGTGCTTATTGCAGAATGAATGATGAAGAGCCTTCCCCTTTCTTGCACTATTATAATGGTGAAGACAGAAGAATTTTATCTTGCACTAAAATTCAGTTGAGTTTTCCCTAGAATTGAGGATAACATTTTCAAATCACCTAACTCCCATTTTGAAAATTGACTTAGAGAGGAACCTCAGGGTGTATCTAAACTGCAGTTGGAGGTGTGATTGCAGCTTGTGTAGGCATACCCACACTAGCTTTAATCTAGTTAGCATGGCTAAAAATAACAGCAAAGATGCAGTGCAGCGGGCTTCAGCACAGGATGGGAATGCAAGTACTTACTCCTAGTTTTGGGTGGGCTTGAACAGCCCACACTGATTTCAACAGGACTTAGGTATGTAAGCAATTTAGGCATTTTTAAAATCCTACTATCTGCAACTTCAGGCTCCTAAATATCATTGAAATCTGGCCCTAAGAGCCTTAGTCACTTCTGAAAATGGGATTTGAGGTCCTAAATTACTTAGGAGATTTTGAAAATATTACCTGGCTTCACTATCTAATGAGATAGTGTTTATTTCACTTTATTCTTCTGCTTTTAAAACAGCTTTGATCCCCACTTTACAATCAAGCTTTAAAAACGGAGTGAATTTTGGTAGGTGCATAGCTTATCATTTACTTAGTAGCTTTCCTACTATCCATAAAAACAAAAACAAAATCATCTTTTCAATATTTATGATATAATTTTGGAGAATTTTTTTTAAACCAAGAGGTGTGCCATTTTGATTCTTGTGTATGAAGTTCTTGTTGAGGGAAGGGGTGCTAATAATACAATGAATCATCTTACACAATTTATATCTCTAGGCCATTCATTGCTGCAATAAATTATAACATCAACAAAGACTGCACTCTTTCAACTTCCAGAAGAAAGTGGATTATAATAGTCTCTGGGTCATCAGAAAATGGACTAAACATAACATATCTACTCAACCTTACTCATCATGATTATACAGCTTCCACATCATACACAGGCCTGTTTTACAGTGACCTCAGCACTTCAGTAGTAAGTGATACCCAGGAAGGTGCACAGTTTACAAGCTAGCATAGCAAGGCTGAGCTCTGTATCCACAATGGAGATCATTTCCTTTGAGTAACATATTGCTTTATATAATGGTATTTTTTATTCCAAAAAATCTTCACCATTTTTAACATCCAACATTTTAACATTCAACAGTGGTTGAAATTTAACACCTTACATTAATTGATTGTAGGAGAGTAGTTTGCAGTGTTGTAGCCATATTGGTCCCAGGATATTAGCAAGACAAGGCCGGGCAGGTAATATCTTTTATTGGACCAATTTCTGTTAGTGAAAGAGACAAGCTTTTGAGCTACACAAAACTCTTATTCGGGTCTTGGACAACTACATATAATTTGGTATAGATGGTTTAGGATAAGTAAACACATATTATAAGAGACCAGCCACAGAATCATAGAAAATTAGGGTTGGAAGAGACCTCAGGAGGTCATCTAGTCCAACCTCCTGCTCAAAGCAGGACCAACCCCAACTAAATCATCCCAGCCACAGCTTTATCAAACCAGGCATTAAAAACCTCTAAGGATGGAGATTCTACTACCTCCCTAGATAACCCAATCCAATGCTTTACCACTCTCCTAGTGAAACGGTTTTTCCTAATATCCAACCTAGACCTCCCCCACTGCAACTTGAGACCATTGCTCCTTCTTCTATCATCTGCCACCACGGAGAACAACATAGCTCCCTCCTCTTTGGAACCCCCCTTCACATAGTTAAAGGCTGCTATCACATCCCCCCTCACTCGTCTCTTCTGCAGACTAAATAAGCCAAGTTCCATCAGCCTCTCCTCACAAGTCATGTGCCCCAGACCCCTAATCATTTTCTTTTCCCTCCGCTGGACTCTATCCAATTTGTTCACATCCTTTATGTAGTGGGGGGCCCAAAACTGGACGCAATACTCCAGATGTGGCCTCACCAGTGCTGAATAGAGGGGAATAATCACTTCCCTCAGTCTGCTAGCAATGCTCCTACTAATGCAGCCCAATGTTAGCCTTCTTGGCAACAAGGGCACACTGTTGACTAATATCCAGCTTCTTACCCACTGTAATCCCTGCGTCCTTTTCTGCATAACTGCCGCTTAGCCAGTCGGTCCCCAGCCTTTAGCGGTGCATGGGATTCTTCCCTCATATGTGCAGGACTCTGCAGTTATCCTTGTTGAACCTCATCTGATTTCCTTTAGGCCAATCCTCCAATTTGTCTAAGTCACTCTGGATCTTATCCCTACTTCCAGCATATCTACTTCTCCCCCCAGCTTCGTGTCATCTGCAAACTTGTTGAGGGTACAATCCATTCCATCATCCAGATCATTAATGAAGATGTTGAACATTCAAGGTGAAGTGGCCAATTAACATTTTCAGTCATAGGGGAAAAAAGGGGAGGGGATTAGTGGATTATAGGTTGTTGTAATAAACCATAAATCTGGTTTTCTGATTGAGACTGTGATTTTTAGTATCTACCAAAGCTATGAATTTAACCTCTGCAGGCTCATCTTTTGAAGGTGTTGTGCAGGTTTCCTTTGAGGATGAGGACTGAGGGGTGAGATACAGAGAGATCGTTTTGTGAAAACTGTTTGCCCATGGGTGATACAATGTTTTCGTCTTTCTGTATGGAGTTCATTTAAAAGTGCAGTAATTGACTGGGTTCGCCCATATAGTTGAAACAGGTTCTCTTGGGGTATTTCATGATGGAATCTACTTCTATGGTGGAGCGCCCTTGTTTAGTGAAGATTGTTTTAAGTATGTAAAGGTGGGTATCCTGGACTTTGTTTTGGAGCATATTCTGTGGTATCTAAGTGCCTGGCTGTAGATAACAGATTTCTTGGTGAGTTCTGGGTAGTTACAGGATCTATAAATGTAGATGTGATTATCCGTGCATTTCTTGCATGTTGTAGTCTGTAGGGTTCCATTATTGAAGCTGACCATGGTGTCCAGGAAGCTGATACTGGTGTGGAAGTCTTTGGTGGATGGGTAGTGGTTGTTGTAGGAGGGAGAGCAGGGATAAGATACAGGTGTGGTTTTTAATGGAAACATCTCAAATAAAAAAAAGTTGTGACATCTTATTTGCCAGAAGTTACCTAAGTAAGGACTGTACAATGAACTACTTATGTATGCCTGACTGATTTCATTATATAATTAATAAAATAAGGAGTTGTGATGAAACGTAGAAACACAGCAAAATAATTTCCTTTTTGTTCACTTATGGATCAACCATATGGTAAATAAATTATCTCAAAGACTGCTAATTTTGTACTTGCAATTCTAGAACAAGGTATTAAACAGTTACTATTGGATTCCAGAGTGTATGCTTAAGGCTAGATTGGCAACACACAGTGAGTGTTGGAGATGCAAACAGCCACATGCCAACCTTTCACACAACCTCTATACCTATCAAAAATGCATGTGTTCTGGAAAACTACACTCAATTCTCTCAAAAATTGTGTGTCATTATTTTCCTTCTCCAAGCTTGTGTATTTTAGGGGTGCTCAGTGAGTTGGAATTACTAGTTAACATTAAGAAATGGATTGCAGTAACTATTCTAGTGATCAAAAGATTTATTTTTGGAAAGTGTAAATATGCAATGCCTTCCTCATATAGACTGGCTGAGTAAGCTCTCTGTTGCTTCATTAATGGAAACAATGAGAAAGCTTGAAAAAATATGAGGATGTCTAGTCACACATGAAACTATTGTATACCTTTGATATATTAGACCCGATATGCCTAGACTATACCCTCACTTATGTATCTATTTAGTCACTTTGATAATTAATGCTCTGCATGATCATTAGAGGTTCAGGTTTTGCAAATAATAAGCATTGAACATTATTATCTATGTTATTTCCATCTTCTATATGTATTTATATATGTTTTGTTTCTTTGTATGCTTATATTTTATATAAAAACAAAAATAATGTTAAAAAAGATTGCTACTAATATTGCTAGCTAACTAATTTCTTATTTTACAAAGGAAGTACATTTAAAACAACTGTAAAACTGATTTAATCAAACTAACCACAGCAACAATCTTAATTATGTACAATTTGGCAAGAAAAATTATATACTTAATCCAGTAAGTATTTGTGCTATTTTCTTCTTTTACTTGAAGGGACATTCCTGTGAATGTTATTTTGATTTATAACACACAGAACAATTAAAAATGCAAGGTAGTTTTTTTTTCTCAGAAAAAAAACCACCACCGTTTTACTAAACTATTATTACAAGCATGTGCAAAACTTGCTTTAAGCAAATGCTCCAATCCACACCTCCCTTCCTCAAGTCTGCAGCATCCTCAGCATCATTAAAATAATCTGATAACCTTGTAGACTGAAGTCCATCGACAAAAGTGGTACAGCATGGGTAGCTGCAGGTAATTTATTACCTGAAGCTTACACTTTCTTACTGATGTACCTAACACCTGACTTGCAAGACTACCTTCTTAGAACTACAAGGGTATTTGGTCTCAGAAATATATACAACTATATTTAAGATTTATGGGAAGAAGACTTTATAACAATTGGCATCAGAAATATCATGGCGGCATTGATTATGGATTCACGTATAATGATGGTTCAGTCCACTTACTATTAGCCATCTGGAACAGAGGACACTATTGTTTTTATTATTTGTACTGTGGTAATGCCTAGGGGCTTCAATAGGAACACTGGCCCTACTGTGCGAGGTACTGCACAAACACACAACAAAAAGTTCCAGACGTGCCTCAAGGAGGTTATGGTCTAAGTTTACAGTAAGATGAGACACACCAGGTGGATGCAACAAACTGAGTAGGAAAACATAAGATAGCAATGATACAATTATAAACACTGTGATAAGCTGGGTCCACAGACCTCCAGCTGCTTATCTATTTTCAAGGTTTTTTTGTAGATATCACTGCAGCAGAAAGGAGAGATTTGAAGATGGCTTTGTGGATGTTTATGTTAACTCAAGACTAGAGCTGTGAGAATAATTTATTTTTGGCCAAACAAACAAACAAACAAGACTAAAATAAAATAAACCCACATTATTTCAGATCGACCTGAAAAAAAAATTCGGTTTTCTTAGTGAAACAAAAACTGAAAACCTTTATTAAAAGAAAAGGATATTTGAAAATGGCATTCACAATACCAGAAGAGAAGGTGGTGATGGTAGAACCGCCCTCTCCCCACGTCAGCCTGATAGCCCCATAGTTACCGAACTCACCTGGCATGCAGGAGACCAATTTCAAGTCCCCAACTCTGCCAGATTCATAGCAGGGATTTGGGTCTCTCACTATCACCTCTTCCATTTTTGTGAATGACGCCTAAGAGTGTTTATAAATATACCATGAAAAACCATTTTGGTCAGAATTATTCAGCAAATTCACAAAATAGTTTTGATGGACCCGAAAATACATTCTTCAGCAAATAAATTATTGACCAAAAATTTTCACCCAGCTCTGACGAAAACATATAATAAATGTATCCCAGTGTAGACAAGATATTGGTGGAGCACTATCATTTTCAAGGGCGATGTTGCTTTTCAATGCTCCAGAGATGGTAGGTAGGCAGGAGCCTAGCCTCCCTGCTCCCAGAAGTGATAGAGGAAGAGTGGAAGCATGAGTATTCCTTATTAGACACAGCTGTAGCCAGGATTAAAAAAAGGGGCTGGGGAGTGACATTAAAAAATAGGCTATTAAGTCTGCATTTTAGTTGCTCCCTGTTCATCCTGAAGATTTTAACTTCATGGGTTTCCAATTTGAATCTTATTACTATTTTGATAAGGTCATGACCATGGATTTCTCCATATTTTGCTCAGCGTTTGAAAGGTTTAATTAGATGCTAGAATGGGCATTAATGAGGGAAATGTGTTTGCTCCAGGCAGTTCATTGTCTTAAGGACCTTCTCTTCATAGGAAATCTGGGTTGGATGAATGCACCCACCTAATTAAGAGCTTTTCAGAAGATAGCCCAATACTTGTGTCCTCTCAGCCTCTGAAAAGGTGAAAGGTCCAACAGAGAAGTTGACATATTTAGGAACTGAACTGGAAACAATGCCAGGTTCATCATGGCTACCCGTGGCAAAGATAATGTTAGGATCTTGATAAGGACAATCAACAGTGCCAAGAAAGTCACACTATAACACTTACAAGTAATCATCAGGCACCTGAACTTTGTCCTCCAGGCAAGGTCTTTTGTATTGCCTGGTTGCCACCAGCTCTAGAATCAGGAAGCCTCATCACTTCGTTGGGGTGATTAAAGCAATGAAGGACAATTTGGTGTGGGAAACATTTATCAAACGATTAATGGGTATCCGAAGATTCAGTTGGATGCTGGAACAGAAATTACATTGTATGTCCAGCGAAAGCTGTCAAAACCATTTTAGTCATAAAGGGACCAGGAGCTAAGCCCAATATTCATACATGGGGATGGCAGCTATTCAACTGGATAGCGGTTTGCCACAGTTATGAAGGTGCTCACCTACATAGGTCTCCACCCTGAACATTTTGGAACTCGTTCTTATAATATTGGGACAGCAACAACAGTAGCAATAGAGGGGTTTGACTCTCTGAACGTCCAGACAGTTTGACATCAGAAACTGGGATGTTATAGGACCTATTCTTGCTCTGCTGCTCGATTGCTGGTGCATTCCAGGGATTTGAAGCAACTTTGTCATTTGTTATTGCAGAAGACATCAGGCGGAGGGTTGCTGTCTAGATCTGAAGGTATGCTATTTTGCATTGGGCCCACAAATGAGCAGACAGGTCAGCAGGTTTACTGCAATTGAACTTCAAGGCTGATATACTGGTACAGCTGAAGGGGCATGTTGTGGAATCTATTTATGTCTCTTCTACAGTCATTGATGGTCAAATTCCAGGCATGTGACATCCTGGTTATTCACCTTGGTGAAAATGAGCTTGAAGTTTGCACTGGATTAAATTTAAGAATTAGGAGTCAGAGAGACATAGACTTGATTAACAGGGTAACAGCCACACACTATTGCTTTGTCCGTGAAGAGAGTATTTGGGGGAGTTGTGAAGCTAGCCTATGCCAACGGGGTCTAGAAGAAAGTGAACAGCAAAGTTGCAGGATAATTTTGGAAGTAGGTGGCTCAGTAATCATATAAAGGGACCTCCTATATACTTAGCCTCAGCTATTAAGGGATCATGGAGTCCATCCATCAGATGCAGGGGTTCTGTGACCCTAAGAGTTGGATTGAGGAGAAAATACATACTGGACAACATGGATGGAGGGTTAGACCATACTAACTGCTGGTGCCTCCAGTGGCTGGTGTCCAGTGCAAAGCTAAAAGACCCAGCTCCTAGAAGTAATGAGACACTGGATTCGCTGGTGGACCTGCACCTATAGGATGAGAGGAGAATTCACAGGCTCGGGTCCTCCCTCGGTATTCTCTACACCTGCACACATGAGGGTGGGGAGTGGGTGTAGGGCAAGAGGATTCAGAAGTGAGATGAGTCTTAGGGGTAGGCCAAAGAGGTTCTAATCAGAGCAATCATTTAATATGATGGGAGCCTTGTAGCTCCATACTGGACCTAATTAAACACCTGGTATGTGAGAGCAGGGGATGGGCACATAGCACTGTTCCCCATTGTTGAGTGAATAAAGTTGCAGCCTGCTGCTTAAATCCATCCTTGTGTCTGTCATTCATTCATCTGCATATCAGGTCAATATTCTCCCCTGCTTAGATACCATGGCATCAACAGGAGTGGGCTGTTTTAGGAGCAGGCAGAAGAGAATTTGAAATGAGAACTACTGGCCTTTGGTCTACTGTGTATGGTAATAGTTATCTCTTATGATGAAAGTGACATGCACTAGGGAAAAGATTATGTTCAAGATAAACATTTCAAATGCAAAGATTGAAACTTGCTAAGAATATAAACTAATTCATGTCAGCAAGACCAGCATTATTCAGTGAAAATAAGGCAGATGAATATTTAACTTATCTTCTGAGCTTCCTGGGGTAACTCAAACAATAAATTACCGGTACCTTTTTCTATTTCTTTTTAAAACTACTTTTCTATATAACCCATTTTGAAAACTGCACTATCTAAGACAAAAGCAAATACAAGTAGCCAACTCCTCTACTCTATTTTTCTGAACATTACGTTCTCTGAAAAAAATGTTGCAGCCAGGGAACGTAGGACAATAGGTTCCAAAAATTGATGCTAATTAAATGACATGAGTACTCCAAAGAATATCATAAATCCACATAAAGTGTTTCTCTTAGCTTATTAGCAATAGACAACCATGCCACGTATTTATGTAGGTGCCCCCCCCCCACACACACACAGTCTCCCAGCAGATACACATGCTATTTCATACTCATTGTGACTCCAGAAACGTAAGCAGACTGAAAAATTCACTGTTAAGCACGGCATTATGCAGTTCCGTTAACTAGTGTTGGGACTTAATAAGTAACCCCTGGCATAGCAAAAAATATCAGTGGGCGAAAAATATCTGTTGTATAATACTTCTACTCCCACACCCTTTATTTTCATCTATTCTGTTCAGTAAGGGAAAAAAGAAATCCATTCAAAGAATGTTGCTAGCAAAATTATTTTTCTCACATACAAATGCACTTTAGCTTTCTCTTGTTCAAGTTAATGAAGAATGAAATTGATCAAATACCTTGTGCTGTTCTGCATTTGGGAGAGGTAAACTTTGATGGCCTGGGAATCTGACTGTGTTGAACATCATCATTCTATCTCAGGAGTACAAGCATTCTGAACATATAAATGGTCAAAACTGAATTTTTCATAAAGTTTTAGAAGTTGAAGGTGACACTGTGTGTCATTATGAGAAAAATTTTCACTAGAAAAGAACCTCAAATTTGTCCTATGACGTCTTTAATGTTAGAAAGTATTAATGTTATTTATGGAAATTACACACTGTACTGCACTGGTGGGCAACCTGCGGCCCTCAGGCTGCACATGGACCAACAGGTAACCTGCTGGCGGGCCGTGAGACAGTTTGTTTACATTAACCATCCACAGGCACGACCTCCTGCAGCTCCCAGTGGTCGCAGTTCACCGTTCCTGGCCAATGGGTGCTGCGGTAAGCAGTGGCCAAAACATCCCTGCTGCCCGTGCCACTTCCTGCAGCTCTCATTGGCTGGGAATGGTGAACCACAGCCACTGGGAGCTGCAGGCAGCTGTGCCTGTGGCCGGTCAATGTAAAACTGTCTTGCGGCCCGCCAACGGATTAACCTGATGGGCTGCATGCAGCGTGCGGGCCACAGGTTGCCCACCACTGCTGTACAGTGTTTAGTAAAAAAAGAGAAAAAGAAAAAGAAAAAAAGAAAAAAAACCCCACACCATGTTTTGTCTAATTTAATGAGGTCACAGACTTTAAGGCCAGAAGGGACTATTATGGTCATCTAATCTGAGTTCTTGCATAACACAGTCTATAGAATTCATCCAGTAATACATTCACAAATCCTAACAACATGTGGTTGAATTGGAGTTTACCTTTTAGAAAGACATTCAATCTTGCTTTAAAGCCTAAATCAAGATTTTCATAAGAAATTAGTGATTTTAGGTGCCTTAATTTTTAGGTGCCCAACTTGAGGCACCTTCATCTTAAGAAGTTGTGAGCACAAACTCTCTGGAAGCCACGTACTATTGTGGTGTCTCAAGTTGGGTACTCAAGAATGTAGGTAGCCAAAAGTACAAATCACTTTTTGAAATCTTGGTCTTTTTAGTGATGATCTACCACATCCCTTCATAAATTGTTCCAATAGTTAATTACCCACCTTATTTCCAGTTTAAATGTTTCAAACTTCAACTTTCAGCCAACTTCAGCTGGATCTGGTTATGTTTTTGACTGCTAAACCATAGAACTGTCTGGAATCAGGTGTCTTTAGAATTATTTTGTTAAGAAATCAATCACTCTCTTTCTACAAAAGGCATGTATTTAAGCGAAACAATGGGCCGGATTCACAAATACAATAGCATAAATCCGATGTAGTTCCATTTTCTTGAGTGGACTTATTCTGAATTTACACCAACGTAACTGAAATGGGAATCTGCCCCAAGTGGCATGAACAGGGAACAGAGGGGAGGAATTGTTAGAAGAAGTTCAGCTAGTCAACACAAGCAATGTAGCTTCTCTATAAGTTACCGAGATCCTTTCAACGTGATCTTGAGATATTAAAATTAGTAATGTTTGGTTGTCTGTTTATGAATAAAAATGGAAAAGAAAAAAAAATCCTTCTTTCTATGGATCTTTCAGTCTTCATACAGTTGCCCTTAGTCAAAAACACATTGAAAATTTATGATTGAAGAAGAGCATTCAACACCAGATAAATTTGTGAAGTTTCAATTAAATCATTGATGCCAAATCCCTACAAATATAAACTTCAGGATGAAAATGAGTAAATGGGCATTAATAAAACAAAGACTATATAGGTCATCTGGTGCTCTCTTCTGATTTCATACTCTTCATCCCGTAGATTTTCACAGAGTGTAAATTAATGTGATACAAGTCTTTTTTCCAGTTTGGAATATGGTGTGTATATATCAAGAAGTATGGCATATGGGGTAGAGACAGAGGGAAAGTAAGGGCCAACTGTTTGTGTGAACAGTAGAAAAGGAGAAGAAATTGTTGAAAAGAAAAACAAGCTACACAAAGTCTCCTGTACCCCATCTTTTTAAAAGTCTTTGAAAAGCTGGGGGTAGAAGATAGCTTTAATATACAGGACTTTTTCTTTACCCTTTGTCTAGCTCGTCTAAGGTGGTCCTCTGCACCATGGTTAAATTTCTCTCAAACTAAACTGATTATTAACAGTGCCTCACACATATTTGGCTCAAAAGATTACTAACTGACACTGAAAACAATGCCATTTTCTTTCAGGCTCTTTTTCTTCTTTAAAATAAGTGTTTGTTGTATGCCAACGATATTTCCACTTGTTTTGTTTTATGATGTTTATTTTGGAGGAAGGGTAATGGTAATTCAACTTTGAGTTTCATTATCCATATTTTGGAACAAGAAGATGATCAGTATTCCAACTCTCTGCTGCAGGCAATGAGCAAAGAACGGAGCACAGGTTGTCAGGGTTTGTGCAAAAGTGTCTTTAAGCTGCTTTGCTCTAGTCCAGTCCCCCAGAGTGAGTTACAGCAGCCTAAAGGCTGATCTATGTTACACCAACTGCCTGTGATCCTCTCTCTGTGCCCTCTCTTCTTACATCAACCACTGGGATGGTAGGAATCAGTCTGACCCACTCCATTTTAGAAGGGCCCACTGATACCAGAACGTCCACCAACTTGTGAGAGCTCTAACTGACCTCCTCCATCTGAATGTCAAGAATGGAGGCCACCCTTCTCACAAGATCTTGATGATCCCTGTGGTCCTCTGGCAATGGTGAGTTGCTTGTCGCCTCCATAGCCTTGTCTGGGTCATGAGGAAGAGGATGCAACAGGATAAGGAAGTAGTGGCTGCTTTATCTCTTGTGGTAGAAAAGGCTGCTTGGCACCAATCTTGTTAACAATGCCCTTGTTGCACTCTTGAATAAACCAAATGAGGGGGAAGAGGGGAAAGTTCTAGCTGGAGGATGGACACACCATGGTATCCAGAATGGCCACTGTTATGGGACTGGGTCCCATCTTTGACTGGGTCATTGCCACTTAGGTGGAGGCCAGTGCTGTGACTGCTGCATAACCCTGGTCCCCAATTCTCTGATAATTCTCTGGCTGTGCTCCACTTCGGTGGGAAACAGAAGAACAAACCTCTGACTTGACTCCATACCCTTGTTACTGAAACCAAAAAAGCTCACATGTGAAGTGTTTAAAGCTGACAAAAATGTGTAAATTAAAAAAAATTTGTAAACAATATTCTGACAAATACTTCCTTACTGTTATGTTCATCAGATCTGTACACAGTACAGAAAATGCAGTACAAGAGAAACAGAACATCCATTATGGCAAACACAGTAGCTTTGTCACTGCATAACAAAGTTAAAGCACATCAGAGTGGTCGAGAAATTTGCACTGCCACTCCACAACTGAAGATTTTGTAATCTGGCACCTTTCACCAGCTTTGATAAAGCTGTAGATAAAGCTATAGTCATTCAAGATTAAAATAACCGAAGTAACACCACTGCAAAGACAGCAAGAAATGCACAAGTACTGAAATACGCCCAGAAGTACAGTTTGGAAATTACAGGCCTGACCGTGCTCTCATCTACACACTATAAATCTGTAATAACTCCAATAAAATAAGTGGAGCTATAGCCATGTAAAATCTGTGTGAGAAGGGCCTGGAGAAATTTGATATATGAAGAAGGGCCTATTATTATTTCATTAGCATGCAACACCACTATGATAGCATAAAATGAGAAACAGAGAAACATGAAAAAGTAACAACATAAAAGGAAGGCAAAAAAAAGAAAACATGTTTATTAATTGAGCTGGGGGGGCGGGCGGCACAACTACAGTATGTACATAAGGCCTGCAGCTTTTTGTTTATGAAGAAATTATTCAGCAGACAGATTCTGCTCTTATTTATGCCAGTGTAAATCTGGAATAATTCCACCATACTCTATATGATGTTACTTGCAAATTACACAAGTTGTAAGTAAGTGCAGAATCTCTAGAGCTTATAATGTTTTTGGTTTTCAAGTGTTTTGTGTTGAACCAAAGAATTCCACTGTTCTCTTAAATTCCCTCCTCAATCTTTATATTATTGAGATATATTTTACAGCCTTAACACCAGTTAAACTTCTTGTCTGGGATTTGATTGTGAACCATTTCCCCTTCCTATATTTCTTTTTATTATTTCATTTTAAAACATGTGATATTTAGAGAATGAAGCACAGCATCAAGGAAAGGATCTAACACATGGGATATTGGTCAAGAACTGAATTCTAAATTAACAGGTCGATCATATAACCAAAAACACCATCTATAGTCCCCATAGGTAAAAAACTGTTCTTCTAAGAGACTAAGAAAATGTATGTAACTCTGATCTATTTGCACTTAAAAGTCTCCCCTTTTAATTTATACTGGTAGCACATACTTGGAGTGTGCAGAGCTTAATGACTATTATCAGTGCTTGGGTGAAGGCTGACATCTTGGCTGACACACTGGGGACTAAACAGGGGACCTCCAGAGCTAAAAGACTGTGCGGCAACAGAGCTATAGAGCCAAAGTTCCATAGCAGGGGGCTGTAACATCTCATATCCTTTGACGATTGGCACACAGGGAAACCTGTAAGTGCCCTCCTCCACAACACCAACAGGGGATACACTTGCATCAGGTTAGTTTTGAGAGACATCCTTTTGATTAGAAACTGTACAAGTTTTCCTCCGATTTAACTGAAGACATTCATAAGACATGAACACTGTAGTCTCACAAATTAACTATTCATTAGCTCTATTCATCATAAAAGGGCAATGGGCTCAGATAAAATTTTGTACTGTGTACTTTAATTTACTACAACTCAATATATTTTATTTAGAAACCTCAAACTTTAATGCTGAAGAAACAATGTTCACTAAACGTACAGCTGATAAAGAAAAAATGTTTTATAACCCTTTCACATGGTTCCTGGTATACTGTAGGCACTGTCAAAAATAAATACAAATTAATAATAAATTTCAATTGTACATGGATGAAGACATACGAGAATGCAGAACACTTCCCTTGTCATATTGTTTTGCTACTTCAATGTCTGGGAGGAAACAAACACCCCCAAAGCTACTGAGTATATGCCTGGTAGTTTCACACTAAGGCCCTGACCCTGCAAACACTTCCACGCTTATTTAACTTTCCTGCACACATCTCAGTACATTTCCTTGAGCAGGGTGGAAGAGCGAGACGGTAAGAGGGATGCAGAGATAGGATGGGAATGGAAAGTCCAATGCATAGGGAAAGGGGAACCAATCCCACAGTAGTTCAGTGCTAGTTGAATTCACCAGAATTATCCTTATTTTGCAGATGGATAAACAAATAGAATAAGTTACTGAATCAAAACCACAGAGGAGTGCATTTAAGAAACAGGCATAGATCACAGGAATTTCGTGCTTGCATTCTCTGATCACTATTCAGGCCCCTAAGCCATGCCTCTCTCTTGTATATATTGTGATAATGTAATTAAATTGGATCCTAATGCATCAAGATCCTACAGACCTTTCTTCTTAGTTACTTTGTATTAATATATATTTACTTGCATTTGTCTGTTTTGATTAAAATGTAGGCAAATCTTTGATGTGCCCATTAAGTACTTTGAAACCACAACAAATTGTGGGTGCTTCAATTACACTACAGTAATCCAATCAGACTATTTTTTTCACATATGCTAATAATATAGTCAATCCTATGCAGAGCAACTTCAGAGAGATTTTTCCAGGAAATTTCAACTTGTTGAAAAATACGTTTTAAAAAAGTATTCTCCAACTGAAATTCTGTGGCAACTTTCAGTATACATGCTGCTGCTTGTTAAGATATAAATAGTCTCACAAGTTGAGTGTTAACATCTTACACATATAACTAAAGAAAATGGTTATTAATAGTTTCACTGAACTATAAAAATTAATAGATCTCCTAGAGGCTAAATTTCCTGTCATTAATGGTGTTGTCAGTAATACTAGCATTTTACAAAAACAAAATAAAACATTTTTTTTATTATTATTATTATTATTAAAGAAGCCCATTCACCAATTTAAACTCGAACGCTGACAGTTTCCAGGATTGTTGACAGACTTCCCCAGAGTTGCATTAAAATTGAACAGTTCTTGTTATGCTTTATCAGCTCGCTTATTTATATTTGTCTGTCTATTGCCAGTGAGACTTTGAGGTCTTATTTTTCACATGAGCAACTCTTCACTGAAGAAAAAAAGCCTGAAAAATATTGCATAGGTGTCTTTTTTTGGATCATTTCTAAGGTTTGTTTGACAAGCTACTTCAAAGTAGAAAATAAAGGACTGAATAACTAAACTTGTCAGTGGATAAAGATATTGAGCAACAATCTAAGCAAATCATGTTAACCATGAAGTTATAGTGTCAGAGTTAAATATACATTATGCACCAAACATTCACAGTTTTCTTGAAAAGAAAACAGTCAGCTATTACCAAATGACTGCATTTTCTTATAGCACTGTATATTAAAACCAATCTTACAGGTTAATGGGGTTATTTATTAGAGTTGCAATTCAATTACATCGGGGTAGGCAACCTATGGCACTCGTGCCGAAGGTAGCACACAAGCTGATTTTCAGTGGCACTCACACTGCCCGGGTCCTGGCCTGGTCTGGGGGAGCTCTGCATTTTAGTTTAATTTTAAATTAAGTTTCTTAAATATTTTAAAAACCTTATTTACTTTACATACAACAGTAGTTTAGTTATATATTATAGACTTATAGAAAGAGACCTTCTAAAAATGTTAAAATGTATTACTGGCACGCAAAACCTTAAATTAGAGTGAATAAATGAAGACTCGGCACACCACTTCTGAAAGGTTGCCGACCCCTGAATTACATTATATAAAGATACGCCTAATAGTAAGCAATTATGAAATGTATAATATATAGGCTGATATAGGCTGATCACTTGCCAGATATTTAATAGACCAATAGGCAGTAATGTGGCTTAAAGTGAAACCAAAGAATACATATTTTGCTTTGGAAATTAGTGATTTGGAACAGTTTTGCTGTTTTCCAGACATTAATTGATTTGGAGATGACCCAATGTTGTTCAGTATGTTACTTCCTCAACTGAAGAAGCAACATTCAGCATGATAAAAAAAAAACATGTTTTGCTACTTGCAAATGTTTCTAGTTAATTACTTCTATGAGTTGATAAGTTTGTTCAGTGTGTGAAAGTTAAAACTATATATTCACGTTTTACTGGGTTATTAGGGCACACAAATCCCGAGTTTTTAATTCAGTTCCATTTTAGTATGTTTTAAAGGTTTGCATTCCCAACATCATTAACGGGATTCTGAAAAGCTACATTATACTACAACTTGTTAAATATATATATAGATTAGATTTAAAATTACCGTATGTAGTTTGCATCTATTACCATACCAAATATCATTATTGCTCAAAGCCTATCGAGGATTACAATAAATAAACCCAAGTAACTTCAATAACAACCGTCCATGACCTCAGGATTTTAAAGGTCCCATTTAACTACCTGTAAAATTATTTTCCTTTCCTTTTTGTTGCTCAAATAAAACATAAGTAAAGTGTATCCACAGCCCTTTAAGTCACACAAATTGCAAAACGCTGTGAACACTGGTCCTGAAGCAGGGGTGCTACATAGGATGCCCCAAAACTACAGTCTTCCATAATGCACAATTGCAGAGCAGCTTAAGAGAAGATAAGAAACTTTATTAGGTATATGCCGTGTCTTATTTTCTACTCTCCACAGTTCCTTACAATGGACCAATCCCTCTCCTAAATACCTATGTAGGATTGTAATAACTCTCATGTGCAGTCCCAATGTGGGAGGGTTAATATGAGCTGGATGGCCTCTGTGCCATTAAAAAGGCAGTTCTATGAATTTGGGTTCTGCTCATTTGAGACACCCATCCAAAACAACCAAATTTCTCCAAAAGCCACACACAGGAAGTTGTAAACAATTGTAAAAAAAACCTGACACCTAATCACCTAAGACAATTGGTGTATGTTTTAATATATGAAATAATGGCTAGATGCTACAGACATTAGTGCCTGGGAAATGATGAATTTCTAACTTATGAAGAGGAGGAGAAGGATTGGTCTTTTGTATATTCTCCCAATGCTTCACACCTTACCATGCTCTTGCCTCCTGTCACTTACATTTGTGCCTTTTTCCTTGCAAACCTCTACCTGGAATTTGCTCCCTGATTCAGTGAGCCATGGCTCCTTGCTGTCTTCCAAGTTACTCCTAAAAGCTCACTTCTTTTTCTGGCCTTTACCACTAACCATCCTCTAAGACCCCATCCAACCACACTAGATCTCAGCCCATTGCTGAACCTCAACACCGGCCCCTCATGTGAGAATTAAGAAGCTGGGAAAAGGTAGTTGGCTCCTTATTGTATTAGATGTTAGGAGCCCCAACCCTCTTCCACAGCTTCTTTAAGGGATGCCTTCCCTTAAGTCCACTTCCAGCTTCAGTATGTCAGGGAACTGAACCCGTTACAGAAAGAGTACCAGCACTGGATACCTGATACATGCTAAGTTGTGACAACTTGAAAGCTACTTGCTGAACTACCAAGTCAGGTCTTGGAGCTGCTGGGGGAAAGGAGGAAAAAACACTCTGTCTTAATTAATCTTGCAGAGAGAGAAATGAATCCCAGAGGTGCGGGTGGAGGGTGAAAGCTGCTGATCCAGGACTGAGAGAGAGCTCCATCAGGCAAGAAGAGGGCATATATACCTCAGTCTGCTGGGAACCAGTGAGTCACCTGAGCCCTTCCAGCCAGCCCCCAGCTTAGGTCATGCCCACCCCTCCCAACTCTTGCAGGAGGAGAATCCTTAAAGGATCCATGTCCCCTTTCTTCCCAGACAGGGAAAGCTCAAACCCACACACACCTTTGAGATTGCAGGTACTGCATTCTCACACCAGATTTACCCCAGTGCAGTTCATGTGACTTCAGCAGTGTTACATCAGTTTTACTAGCGTGTCAGAAGCCCTATAATGTTTACATAAATGTGGAACTACAGTGTACAAAACAGTACTGTGCTTATAAAGGTGGTTTTTTTTTGTTTGTTTTTTACAACTTGGCATTTCACAAGCTAAAAACAATTTTTTTAAAAAGTAAGTAATACAATAAAAAACAGGCATTAAATTTATCTTAAAAGAACATATGGTAACATAAATACAATACACTTATAAGAGCACTGAATTTCCTTGGTGAATAATTTGAAATGCACAGTATAAATTTGCCATTGGAAATGTATGTGTACAACTCTGCATCTTAGAAAATTGCATATAGTCCAAATGCCTTCCATTATCAAAGATTCAGTATAACATTTGCAGTTTCCATAGCATACTAAACTACTGAACAATGTCAATTTTAAGATAAAATGGCAAGTATATTGCTATTACAGTAAGAATTGTTACCCTTATTCATATGGGCACTAAAAGGTATTGGATACTGTGATGTGGTTTACACACCCCACACTAACACAGAGGGCATGGGAAGGGCTGGAGTAATACTGGGCCAGGAAAGTTCCACCTCTCAGGCCAGCCAAAGATGCAGGACTAATATAGAGAAAGGACTAATATAGAGAAAGCTTCAACAACCCAGGCAAGGTGGGAAAGGGAGGAGAAAAGCCATTTCCTGGAGGAGGGCTGCCCTGCAACAGTAAGAGAAGAAGCTCTTACTGAAGAAGTCCAGCTATGGCTCTCTCCTCCCCACCCCCCCAGAAACCTTTTAGACATTAATAAAGAGGTAGGAAGAATCACGTGCAAAGGCACCAGATAGTCACCGGCATCAGCCCCAAGACTTTGCAGTTTGAAGCAAAGGACTGTAATCCAACAACAACCAAGCCACAAACTGAGAGAGCAGGTACGGTCAGAAGTGGATCAGGGGAAGGTGAGCAGGAGGTGGGACATGCTATCACACTTGCTGGGCCCTGGGCCAGGACCTGGTAGAGCAGAAGGGCCCAGGTCCCCCTACCCATCCCAGATTCCCCTTTGCCTAGCCCTGAGATGGGAAGGATGGGGGTTACCAGCAAGGAAGCAGACCCAGCTGAATCCCACTCAGCAAAAAAACAATTGTACCAAATTATTGCTTTTTAGTATAAGTAGAAGGAACAAACAATCTAAAAGAGGTACTATGTGCTTCGGAATATTTAAGTATTCTTAGGTGTAACAGAAGATTGTACACATCTATATTTCAGTTTCAATCTTCTGCCTACATAAGAATGTTAAGATATATCATTAAGTTAATTTTGCATAAATACTATGAAATAAAAAGCAAATAAATCAATTTACAGTTTTGTTTTGAATGATGGAAACATGATAATGTTATCTACTGAAAAAATACTACAGGTCTGTCTCATCTTACGCTGGAGTTACATTCTGCAGTCACCGCCTAAAGCGAAAATCGCGTATAGTCAAAATTACATTGAGTGTAATGGCAGGCGGAATCGCCCGCACTACAGAAACAGTATTTAAATTGTTATTTTTCTCTTTTGGGGGGTTTTGTTTTTGTTTTTGCCGACCGCATAAAGCTGAAATTGCACATGTTAAATGCGCCTAAGTTGCGACAGACCTGTAATATTGCATTGGTTAGTTATTTTTGCAAGTGTTAAAAATGCAAAGAAAAAAAAGCATACTATAATTTCTTTGAGTCTCCAGGTTCCACTCACAGAAATTGCTGCTAGAATTGCAGCTGTTGCCCCTACTGTATATCTAGATATGATTTCTACTGCAATTTTCCTCAGACCAGTCTTTCAGAGCTTCAGTGGACGTGACCCCAAGAAAGTTAACACATGGATAATGAAAAATAACCAACTGTTAAAATCCATTCTCGTAGAGCCTTTAACAACATTTCACATTATATACAATAGAAATATTAGCAGTATGGGATATGGGAGCTATTTTAATCCATAGAATATTAGCAGTAATAGATCTTCATTTTCTCAGTGCAAAAGGAAATTAAACCGGCAGTTATACCAGCAGAAGAATTTGCATAGTCCTGGAGGCACATAAGCTTCTACCATTCTAAACAGTACTTCGCTCCGATGCTGTGAGCTCACAGAAACAGTTTTCAGGTAGGCAAGCAAGGAGGAGTAAAGGTGGTCCAATAGTAAGTACCCTTGGTTTTGTATTGCATTGTATTGCACTACATTCTTCTCATATACACCAAAAAATATAAATCACAGTGTCCTCGACTATCCGCAACTCTTTGCCTAACAAATCTGCAAAACCAAAAGCTGAAAGCAACAACTTCTTAGATACCACAAGTGACGCACACTGTGTATACCTAGTATAACTCTTATTACTTACTGCTCAAGTGTGCATTTCTCACATGTTCTATTGCATAAATTGAATACAGACATTAAATAGTCAACAGCTGGATAATCCTATGGCTCAGCCAGGAGGGATTTTGAACAATAAAGTGAAGGCAGACTATTTTTTTCTTTTACAAAATTTCATGAGCATTAGCAAGCAGCACCATTGGTTCTGACAGATGCATAAGGTAATACAACAAACAACATGGAAGAGGAAAACAAAGCAATGTTTAGAAATCACTGTCATTGTTCCGCTGAATTCAGGAGTGGGCATCTCAAAAGATAACAATGCTATTATTCCTATCAAATTGCACAGGAAGCACAACTAGATTCCTTCCCTAACCACCACAGAATTATTCAGAACATTAATTAAAATTGTTAAAGGGAGAAAAGGGCTTCAATGGTTTTCAAATGCCATTCAGTTCTGTTTTTAAATACAGCTCAATGTACTCTAGAGATTTTTAAGACTGACTAGTAAGTTTGGGTACTCAACACTCTGAAAATCAGGCCAGAGTAAGGTGTCTCAACCTGAGAAGTCAGAAGCTTAAGCAATCAAAATAACCATTCACTTTTGAAAATCTTGGCCAAGATGTTTAGAAAGTGCATACAACTCTGAGCTCAGATAAAATTTTCAACTGCCCAAGGAACCTAAGTTCCATTTTCAAAGTTAATGAAATGTGGTTCCTAAGTCACTCAGGCATCTTGAAAATTTTACCTCTCATCATACTTCCCCTTTGCTTACTGCAGTTTTAAAATAGAATACTCATTGTTTCAGCATATTATATTTCAAAGTTGTTATTTTTTGAAACTGACCTATACAGTGTAATCCAAATAATTACCATACTGGAGAATAAAAAGAATAGCGAGCACAATTACACCTATCCAGTTGAAGACCCACTTACTGTTTTTGTATCGTCAATTAAACCCTCAATTATTTTGCTTGAGGGAAAGAAGTTGATAACTGAAAAGAATTTTGAATTATTGTACTATATATTACCGCATATACTCGATCATAAGCCAGTTCGCTTATAAGCTGACCCCCACAAGATGGATAAGAAAAAATGGAATTTTTTTTAATGACCCATTCATAAGCTGACCCTATAATTCAGGGGTCAGCAAACTTTGGCTCCTGGGCCATCAGGATAAGCCGCTGGTGGGCCGAGATGGTTTGTTTACCTCGAGCATCCGCAGGCATGAAGGTAAATCTAAGTAAACAAAGTGTCCCGGTATGCCAGCTGCTTACCCTGATGGGCCAGGACAGCAACTGATGGGGAAATGTTTTTTGGGGGGAGAAGCTGGGGGTTAGGGGAGTAACCCCTGTGACCACCCCCCACATTATCCCACCCTTAGCCCAGGACCCCCACACTCTCCCCATCCTATCCCTTCCCACCGTTTCTGGGGAGAGCCAGGGGAGAATGTCTCTGGCCTGCCTGGAGCTGCTCCGGCAGGCTGGGCAGCACGGCTGCAGCCTGCTCCGGCGGGCCAGACCGGGCAGCGTGGCCGCAGCATGTTCCTGTGGGCTGGGCCAGGCGACACGGCCGCAACATGCTCCAGTGGGCCGGGCGGCGCAGCCACAGCCTGCTCTGAGGGGCGGGGCCGAGCGGCATGGCTGCCGCCTGCCAGCCCAAAAGCTGCAGCTGCTTCAGAGGCTGTGGGGAGAGCAGCGTGGCCAGAAGTGGAGAGACTCTGGCCTTGCCTCTTCCCTTCTGGCTCTGCTGCCTGTGCTGCCTCTCCTTGCTCCCTCTGTTGGGGGGAGGAGCTGTGTCCCACCTCTCCCTCTCTATATCCGTTCATAAGCTGATCCCCTTCTCTGGTACTTCCCTTTTTTACTAAAAAAATTCGGCTTATGAACGAGTATATACGAATTTATTAGAGCATAAGCTTTCGTGGACTACAGCCCACTTCTTCGGAGTATATCAAGCATTCTCTCTCATTTATTTTGATAATGAAAAAAATCAGTACTAACACAATAAGTCGAAGATCATGGGCATTTAGGATTGCTACATTTAACTCTTTAATCTAGCAGAACAACCTGGCCAGTTATTTATTTGTAAATTTGATTAACCAACATGGAACAGACTAGCAAATAGCTGTAGATTAGCAAAAATGAAAACACACTGATAAAAACCATAATTTATGTATATATGTTGCTATTGCATATGTGGCAAGGACGGACCAAGTATTTTTCCTTCATGAAAAAATGAAACTCAGTTACTCAGTACATTATTTGGATATTAGCAACTGAACAGGTGTACTTACTCTGCGATGAATCCTAAACGATTATGGTATAGACACTTTTTTAATACCAATCACATTATCACATGGACTATTTAGCACCAAGAAACAAGTTACCAAGGTACATAATTTACGGAAATAATGGAATAAATAGGAATTTTTGATTACTTTAATTCTGATGTTTTAAAACTACACATGGAAGACATTATTCATGATATTCCCAGAGCTTAGTATTTTAACCCTGTTACTGTGGTCATCATTGCAAAGTGAGTATATTCCACCAATGTTGATTTTTTAACAGTGATCACTATAGATCCGAGAGTAAAGCAGATAATAGCACAGGTAATTATCTTTTAGAAAAAAGCAGCACACTCACCATTTTGGCTTTCTTCATCAATAGGAACTATTGTGGCTGGAGGACCTGCCCTGGCCAACTTGCAGTCTATAAACATGAAAACAGAAGTTATTTCTAACTCCACAGTAAGGTCTCTATATTGTATTCTATAAAACAATCATGTTGAGATAATGATCATTGAAGCAAGATAAGGCCAAGATAATTGTTAGCTAATTACTGGTATAAAGGGCCCAAACTCAAGGCTTTTATTTAACCTTTATTCAAATTCTAATTGAAGTAAATGGGAGTTTTCCTGAGAAAGTATTGAATTAGAACCTCAGGATCTGGCCCATCATGAAAATGAAAATTTCACAACCTGCTCTCATTATGAATTCTTGAAATAGTTTCTATGTGTTATGACACTTTTACTTTTAATGTTATGAATACACACACCAAGTCTTTGTCACATCACAACACAATACAATTCACTTGCTACACCATAAACCTATATTCATGTTTCTCTAAATATACCAGGAGGGACCACTGTGAAGCAGAAGTCCTTCAGGACAAAAATAATGTAATGGTAATTTAACCCAAAGAACATGAAGGAATGATTAAAAGGGATACATTGTAATTAAAGTTTCACAACAGAAACAAATATGATTGGAATTTAGTTGCAACAAAAGGATCTAATTAAAGAGAGTGAACAGAATTTTAATAATGTTCTAAAGAGAATAAAAACAAAAAAACAGACAAGCAATGTTCAGGAAGTTACATTTTGCCATCTTACCCTCATATTGCCAGTCTGGAGTCAAAAGTTTAGAGACATCAATGGAAGCAGAGCAGAATAATGAAAGAAAATAAGTAAGATTTTGTTGTAGTTGTTTAAAGATAGATTTTAAGACATACAAAGCAGTACGCTGAGAGCTACTAAATACAAATGTGTAGTCTATTACATTAACAGATAAGGGCATGTATACAAAAATTGAGGTGTGTATTAGAAGCAGCTGAGCTATATAGACTAAACAGGAAAAAAATCTTGTTTACTCCTTTAAACCATACATTGGAGAAATGCTGTTAGTTTATGATACTAAGCACTTTTCACCTTCAAAGAGCCTCACGATACCGCTGAAATGGGCAGGCGAATTGGTAAATCTTACTGTTCCCATTTCATAGATTTTTAAAGATATTTAGGTAGAACTCTGCTAAACATTGCAATGTCTAAATGACTTAAATGGCTAAGGGCTTGGCTATATGGAGAGTCAGTGTGCAGCAAGCGGTGTGTAAATCTACACTGCTCTACCCTGCCATGCACTAAGTGGTCATGTGGACACTGCAGCCATGCACTAAAAGTTCTGTAGTGTGCAGCAGACTGGTGCACTGTAGGTTCACACTCCAGTTTGCTGCACACTAAAGCTCCATATAGACATGCCTTTAATGCCATTTCAAAAGTAATTTAGTCTCCTAGGAACCTAAGACTCATTGAAAGTCAATGAGACTTAGGTGCCTAAATATGTAAGTTACTTTTGAAAATGGAATTTACCTGTCTAAGTCAATAAGGCCTTGCAACACTGAGCAAAGCAATACCTTTATATATCTGAGAGAGACAAACTTTCGAGCTCCACACAGGTCTTCTTCAGGAAAGCTCAAAATCATCTCTCTTTCACCAACAGAAGTTGGTCAAATAAAAAAACCTCGCCCACCTTGTTTCTCATATATCCTGGGACCAACATGACTACCACAACACATTTAAAAATCTGGGCCTAAGCAACTTGCCCCAGGCCACAGAGAGGACTTTTTAAGGCTGCATCTACATATAGGAAAATTAGAACCTGTATTCCTCCACTGGTGGTGATAGCAGAGGTGGAGTCCAGAGGGCACACAGAACTCAGGTGTTTCTAACCATCATGTGGTCTAATCCTAGTCAGAGTCAGTGACAGAAAACACAATGATATAAATGCCTTTTTCCAATTTACAGTAGGGATTTTACTTTTGCTACCCCCAATGCAACTTCCCGGTGACTCATTCCAGGTTCTCATAGACTCAGACTTTAAGGCCAGTAGGGATTACTACAATCATCTAGTCTGACCTCCTGCACATCGCAGCCCACGGAACTTCACCCACCCACTCCTGAAATAGACCCCTAACCTCTGGCTAAGTTACTGAAGTCCTCAAGTCATTGTTTAAAGATGTCAAGTTACAGAGAATTAATCATTTACTCTAGTTTAAATCTGCCAGTGACCCATGACCCATATTGCCAAGGAAGGCTAAAAACTGCCCCGGGTCTCTGCCAATCTGACCCAGGGGAAATTTCTTTCTGACCCCAAATATGGCAATCAGTTAGACCCTGAGAATGTGGGCAAGACCCACCAGGCAGATACTACAGAAAATTTTTTCCCAGGTAACTCAGAGCCCACCCCATCCAGTGTCCCATCTCCACCCACTGGGGATTTTTGCTACTAGCAGTTGCTGATGGGCCATGTGACATTGTAGGCAGTCTCATCCTTCCAGCCCCTCCATAAATTTATCAACCTCAGTCTTGAAGGCAGATAGGTGTTTTGCCCCCTCTGTTCCCCTTGGAAGGCTGGTCCAAAACTCCACTCCTCTGATGGTTAGAAACCTTTGCCTAATTTCAAGCCTAAACTTATTGATGGCCAATTTATATCCATTTGTTCTTGTGTCCACATTGGCACTTAATTTAAATAACTCCTCTCCCTGCCCAGTATTTATCCCTCTGATGTATTTATAGAGAGCAGTCATATCTCCCCTCAGCCTTCTTTTGGTTAGGCTAAACAAACCAAGTCCTCTCATAAGGTAGGTTTTCCATTCAGCGGATCATCCTAGTAGCACTTCTCTGCACCTGTTCCAGTTCAAATTCATCTTTCTTAAACATTGGAGATCAGAACTGCACACAGTATTCCAGCTGAGGTCTCACCAGTGCCTTGTATACTGGTGTTAACATTTCCCGTTCTCTACTGGAAATACCTTGCCTGATGCATCCTAGGACCTGATGCATCCTAGCCCTTTTCACAACCACATGACATTGATGGCTCACAGTCATCCTGTGATCCGTCAATACACTCAGGTCTTTCTCCTCCTCTGTGGCTTCCAACTGAAAAGAACCCATCTTATAGCAAAACTTCTTGTTGTTAGTTTCTAAATGTATTACCTTGCACTTTGCACTATTAAATTACATCCCATTTTTATTACTTTAGTTTACAAGGTCATCCGGATCTTCTTGTTATGATATTCCAGTTCTCCTCCATATTGGCTATACCTCCCAACTTTGTGTCATCTATAAATTTTGTTAGCATACTTTCAATTTTTGTACCAAGGTCAGTAATAAAAATGTTAAATAAGATTCGTCCCAAGTTCCCTGAGGAGCTCCACTAGTAACCTCCCTCCAGCTGGACAGTTTACCTTTCAGTATGACCTGTTGTAGTCTCCCCTTTAACCAGTTCCTTAGCCACCTTTCAATTCTCATATTAATCCCGATCTTCTCCAATTTAACTCATAGTTTCCCATGTGGAACTGTATCAAATGCCTTACTGAAATCCTGGTAGATTAGATCTACTGCATTTCCTTTGCTAAAAAATCAGTTATCTTCTCAAAGAAGACCAGGTTGGTTTGGCACAATTTACCCTTTGTAAAAGCATGTTGTATTTTACCCCAATTACCATGCACCTCTGTCCTTAACTACTGTCTCTTTCAAAATTCGAGACCATGCATATAATTGAAGTCAAACAGGCTTATAGTTTCTTGGATCACTTTTTTTCTTTCTTTAAAAATAGGAACTATATTAGCAATTCTCCAGTCAATAGGGTATAACCCCCGAGTTACTGATTCATCAAAAATCCTTGCTATTGGGCTTGGAATTTCATCTGCCAATTCCTTTAATATTCTTGGATGGAGATTAGCCAGCTCCCCTGATTTTGTTCCATTAAGATGTTTGAGTTTGACATCCACCTTGGATGTGGTCATTTCTACCTCCATATCCTCTTGTTGCCATTAGCCATCCAGCTACTACACCCAAGCTCTTTATTAGCCTCATTAAAAACTGAGGCAAAGTTTTTGTTTCGTTGTTGGACCATACCTAGATAATCTTTAGTCTCTACCCCATCCTCAGTTCTTAGCGGTCCCAATTCTCTCCTTGTTTTCTTTTTATTTATATGGCTATAGAACCTTTTACTATTTGTTTTCATTCCCTTTGCAAGGTCCAACTCTGCTTGGATTTTGACAGTTTTAACTTTATCCTTACACTTTCTGATCTCCATGAGGTACCTTTCCTTGCTGATATCTCCCATTCCTTGTAGGCTTTCTGCTTTTTCTTAATCACCTGTTTGAGATGCTTGTTCACTCAGTTTGGTCTGCAACCCTTCCCAATAATTTTTTTTCCCTTCCTGGGAATGCAGGGTTCAGAGAGCTTCTGCCACTTTTACTTAAAGTAATTCCAAGCCTCCTTGATTAGATCCTTGATTTCTTCAGTCCAGTCCACTTCCCTAAGTAATTCCCTTAATTTTTTTAAAGTTTAGCTCTTTTGAAAGGAAGGACCCTTGCTGCAGATCTATTTTGTTTATCCTTCCATTTAGTTTAAACTGAATTAGCTCATGATCACTAGAACCAAGGTTGTTCTCTACAACCAGTTCTTCTATGAGGTCCTCACCAAAACCAATCTAAAATGGAAACCTGTTGGTTCAGCAACTATTTAGTAAAGAAATCTGTCAGCTATCACATCCAGGAAAATCTGGGCCCCGCTATTATTAAAGTCTCCCATAATCATGCAATTCCCAGTAATGTTTAATTAAAAATATTAAAGAGGTCTCTATCCATATCCAGATTGGATCTGGTGGTTTGTAGCACACCCCAAGCACTATATCAGGGGAACCTCTAGTAGCTTTCTTTCCCAAAGTGATTTCAGCCCAAACAGACTCTCTTATCCATTCCATCACTTCTAATTTCTTTACAGTCTACCTCATCATTAATATACAATGCTACCCTCCCACCTACTTGCCTCATGTAGACAAAGTCTCTGAGGTAGGTTTAAAATGCAGGAGGTATTTATCTAATTCTGTGATCAGGTCAAAGCAGTAGAGAACAAATTTCTTTAGCACGAAACTTTTGTTTACCAACATCTTTGTAGTTCTACAGATGACTTTATTAGCAAAGCCAAATTTTTAAGACCAAAGAACGAGGGAGAGGGATCAGCAGTGTAGGGAAGCAGAACGTACTACGTTTGTTAATGTTAAATTTAAACTGGGTTGTAAATAATGACAAAATGAACAATGATAACTGAATCAATACTGATAACTAATTGCTAACTATAACACTTTTGGTAATTAAATTCTAAATTATTTCAAGCCAATCTAACAAACCCTTGCTTTGGAAATAAAAACATAAGGCCCTCTCCCCACCTGCATCTCAGTGACAATGCTTGTACTTTTTTCATACAAGTCTGCACACATTTTACAACTGTGTGTTTTGCAGTTCAGGGCTTTCATTCTGTTTTCCTTAGGGAATCTAAATGGATGTTTATTGAACAGTTTCTTGAATTTTATGCTATTGATTTTTACATTCTTCAGTTTGATTGGCAGACATGGACTGAATAATATCAGTACAAGATATATTGTATGTTCCAAAATGTTCTTTTATGAATTAGATTTTACATGTCAGTGAGCACTGAGACACTAACTCACATATTAAAAAGAGTCTAAGAGGGAAAAATAGACCCATATGAAAAGCACAGCTGTCATCCCATTACATTTTTCTCCACTAGGAGCACATCTGTGGGGAAACAATTAGTGATTGCATGTTCACTAGAGATGTAAAATCCTCTTGTTCTGATTCTCTCTTCTCACAGCATGGTTGTTATAAAAATACCATTAATGTAACTGATGTAACTCTAATCATTGCTAGAAGTTGACTGTAATTCTTGTCAAGAGGTTTACAGCTAGCCTAAATGAACATAAATAAAAACAAAAACTCCACACCTGTTTGGTACAATGATGGTCTCCCCAAGGTACTTTCACTACTGGTTTCTGTCTTCTCATTGCTGAGTGGCAACCAACTCATTGAATGATGACCCAGTGGTTCAGCAGTCATTTATCATATAATAGGTTAGTATGATAAGCAACTAATCAACTAATGAATTTAAAGTGAGGCCATTTATACTTCCAGGAATTACACATGCTTTATTAAACACACACATTTTCTTAAAATTAAACCGATTTCCTATTTTTTTCCTTTTCATTAACTATTCTTTCATGATCATGTCTTTCTCCATGTCTTTCTTATCTTCAATGCACTCAAATAGTTTTTTGGGGTTTTTTTCTCTCCATGTCTTCTTTAGTAGTTTGTATGAGTAAGGAATGCAAACAATCTTACATAATTGAGGTGCAGTTTCTATTTAAAGGCAGCCAAGGATTTTGTAAATTATAGTGAAAAAAAGTATTAAGAGTGGGGTTATAATGACTATTACATTGAAAGTTAGAAGTAAACAGTGTTATATCAAGGATATGCTTAGTCAGAGATTTGTAGAAAAAGTTATTACAAATAGGAAAATTTACTGAAATGTATTGTGCAATAAAAATGAATCAAAGTTAGATTAGGGTTGTAGCCAGAATCCAATTTTAAGAATGGGGAGAAGGAGGGTGAATAGGATGCTCAATGAAAGTCTAGACTATGGATTATCCTTGTGTTACACAGAAAACATGTTTGCTGAGGAGGTTCATACTTTTACTGGACAGGTAAGGACTTCCTTAATATATTTAATTTCACCCATGACAGTCCCAGTTAAAACTCAGATTGCATCCTGAGACTTCTCTATGTCTCTCCCCCATTCAAAAAAAAAAGAGTAATGATGTGGCTTTGTTTAGCATCAGCACATAATGCACAAATTACTGTACAGTTCCAGCATTCTTCCAATTGCCAATCAAGCAACTAGAAGGACACAATGTTTTTTGTCTAAAACCTTTAATAAAAATGGATGTGTTGTAATATATCTGCCCTTTTATTTTTTATTACAAAAGAAAGAGATTCAATTAGAAAGCGCTTCAATAGTGACAGATTTTCTAGACAATGAAAACGATGGTAACACTGCTCTACAGCCAAAATGCTTCTGAAATAAATGTAGTCAAACTTTACTAATTCTGGGTCACCGAGAACGAAAATGATGCTTAAAATTGTTGATTGGCTCTAGTTTTCAAGATATGCTATTGGGTCAGTATATATGACCCTTGACTTGGGAATGGCGGAGGATAAGTGAGTTATAAAGGGAAGGGATCTCAATTTAAACCAGAAATGACTAAAATACATCTTTGACTGGATCTATGAATAAATCTATGACTGGGTTTGGACAGTACTTACTTTTTAGGCAAAACAATGAATGATGCAATCTGAAGCTGGTATTGCATCATACATGATATGAATTATTCCTAGAAGTCATGGATAATGCAATCATAACGAAGCTTACATCACTCTGCTGAACAAATTGCCCTATATCAGCTCTAGAAATCATCCAGTGTCGTGCTCTCTTATTTGTCAATGTTTGATTTTGCAAAGGGAGACATTTCTGTTTAGCCAAAGTAAGCAGAGATGCCTCGTACTTGTGTGAACAGTGCAGATAACTTCTGCTATGTTTGTGGTGAAGTGACTTTTGCATCACAAAAGCGCAGTATAACCACTATGGTTAAGAAAGCCTATCACCTTTATTTTGGCTGCAAAATTGGAGATCAGGACAAGAGGTGGGCCCCACACATATGCTGCAACACTTGTGCAACAAATCTTCGCCAGTGGTTGAACAGGAAAAGGAAATCTATGCCTTTTGCAGTGCCAATGATTTGGAGAGAGCCAACAGATCATACCAGCAATTGTTACTTCTGCATGGTGCCTCCAGTTGGGAAAGGTGTGTCAAAGAAGAAAAAGTGGACTGTGCATTATCCAAACATTCCATCAGCTATATGCCCAGTACCCCACGGAGAAGGACTGCTGGTTCCTGATGCACCAGAATCATTCTCACTTGAGTCAGATGAGGAAGAGGATGAAACTTCTGGTCCTGAACCATCAATGTCACAGGACCCACATTTTCTCCCATCCTCCTCCTCGGAACCACACCTCAGTTCAAGGTGAACTGAATGACCTTGTCAGGGATTTGGAACTACCCAAGAGTAAGGCAGAGCTGTTGGGCTCCAGACTACAGCAGTGGAATCTCCTGGCAGGTGATGTTAGGGTTTCCATGTTCCGTGACCGTGAAAAGGATCTTGTCCCATTCTTCTTCATGGAAGGTGATCTTGTAGCTTGCAACAACATTGATGGTATGATGGCAGCCCTCAACGTTGTTCATGATCCAGATGAGTGGAGACCGTTCATTGATTCATCGAAGACGAGTCTTAAAGCTGTTTTACTACATAATGGCAATGTTTTGCCATCAATTCCAGTTGGTCATGACGTCCATATGAAGGAAACCTATGACAACATGGAACAACTTTTGAGGTGCATAAACTATGACCAACATCAGTGGCAGCTTTGTGGCGATTTGAAGGTTGTTGCTCTCTTGCTTGGTCTGCAGACTGGATACACAAAGTACTGCTGTTTTCTCTGTGAATGGGATAGTCGTGCAAGAGATTCCCACTACATCAAGAAAGATTGGCCACTCCGACAGTCATTGGAGCCTGGGAGGAAAAGTGTTCAGCGTCCACCACTTGTTGAATCAAGGAAGATTTTGTTACCATCCTTACACATCAAGCTGGGTCTGATGAAGAACTTTGTCAAGGCTATTGACAAAACACAAGCAGCTTTCAAGTACCTCCGTGGAAAAATTCCAAGGTTAAATGAAGCTAAGATAAAGGAAGGTGTCTTTGTTGGTCCTCAGATTCGTGAACTTCTTCGAGATCATGCATTTGACCATGTACTGCATGGCAAGGAAAGGATGGCATGGAAAGCCTTCCAGTTAGTGGCAATACATTTTCTCGGAAACAACAAGGCAGACAACTACAGGTTGTTGGTGGAAAACCTCCAAAAAGCCTTGTTTGCAACATGTCACTAAAGATACATTTTTTGCACTCTCATCTAGATTTTTTTCCACCAAACTGCGGAGCAGTGAGCGACGAGCACAGCGAGCGATTTCACCAGGATATTGCAACAATGGAGAAACGCTATCAGGGCAAATGGAGCCCATCAATGCTTGCAGACTATTGCTGGACAGTGACAAGAGATGCTCCATTTAATGAATACAAGAGACAAGCCAAGAAGCGCCGAGTAGACACTGAATAGGACTAAACTATGTACAGAATAGTTTTTTGCCTTTTGTTTCATAATAAAATTTTATTTATATAACCCTTTTGCTGATTTTTAAAGTGTTACATAAACAGGACAGGTGACATATTATCATGTAAAGCAACCATAAACACATGAAAAGACCTAGGTTTACAATTTATGATTAAAACTCTACTATCTACACAATATACATAGACATAAAATGTAAAAACTTTCTTAGAAACAGTAGCCAATCAGTTGTTTTAATTGTCATATTTGAATTCAGCACATCAAAATACATAATAAATAGCACATTTTATATCTGAAGCAGACGACTTCTCAAAAATTGGAGACCAGTGTAATCATACCTAGCTACAGTGCTAATGTTGAATTGTATTAAGTATCTTTTTAAAGGATATTTCACTGGAGGTGCAAAATATGCATCTTAAATATGGTTGTCAAGTTCTATCTTCTTTGATGACCTTTCCGATGTTGCCACTGCAATTCAGTATTTGGCTTCAACATTCGAGAAAAGAAACCTGTGTAACAGTGTCTGTGCTTAATAAAATTGTTCCTCTTTAAATGTTGCTTTAACAGAGTCTTCTTTGTTGCTGAAAATTACTGGCAGAAAGCTGTAAGATTTGCCTGTCCAACACAGATGTTTTAATAAAAACCGGAAGAATTGCTAAAATGGGACAATTTCTTTTCATCGTGTACTTTCTTTAAAAAGAGAGAGACCTTCGTCTCTTTAAATAGCAGAAAGCACAAACACTACATTAGCTCATTTCATATAGGGAGTCTATTCAAGTTTTTTTGTTGATTTTAGACATATTCACTTTGATGAAAGCTCACAAAGGAATGAGATTCTGAAGTGTGATCATATTGGATGTCTACTCTCTAACAAAAAACAAGTTGACCTTGAAATTCCCAGGCATAATGGAGCAGTTATGAAAGTCAAGTAATGTAAACCTAATGAGAACACATTAAGGGAAGGCAGAAATTTAACTACATAAATGAAAGAACTTAGCAAATATGTATTTTCTCTTCATTAATACGATTTACTGTTTATAGTACTAGGCTACAATAGTATTTATGATCAGATTTTACAATAAAAGCTATGCCATATTTTTACAGATGTTTAGTGTTGCTGTTAATCGATTATATAATTTGATTAGGTCTTTTGAACAGTACTATCCAATAATACCCACAGAAGGGATTAATAACCACAGCTTTGTACCATCACCTCAGCTTCACCCATTTTTGAGATCTACAAGGCTTTTCTCTCATCTTTTTTTTTTTAAACCCAAGACTACTCAATGCCCAAATGCTACATACATCACCCAGAAAGCATAGACAATAGCATTCTCAAATTAACTTAATCAGTAACTTGAATTATTAAAGTAAGTCTTAATGTATAAAAGCTTTTTATGTCTAGAATTGCCTCTAATGTATATATAATTCTGCAGTAACATTAGCCTAAGAACACTAAAGATTTAGGCCCCTCTTTACACAATGTAGGATCTGTCAAATCATTATGTTTTATAGGCCTGGTCCACACTAACCCCCCACTTCGGACTAAGGTACGCAAATTCAGCTACTTTAATAACGTAGCTGAATTCGAAGTACCTTAGTCCGAACTTACCGCGGGTCCAGACGCGGCAGGGAGGCTCCCCCGTCGATGCCGCGTACTCCTCTCGCCGAGCTGGAGTACTGGCGTCGACGGCGAGCACTTCCGGGATCGATTTATCGCGTCTAGACCAGACGCGATAAATCGATCCCAAAACATCGACTGCCTGCCGCCGGACCCGGAGGTAAGTGTAGACGTACCCATGGTATCAGAGGGGTAGCCGTGTTAGTCTGAATCTGTAAAAAGCAACAGAGGGTCCTGTGGCACCTTTAAGACTAACAGAAGTATTGGGAGCATAAGCTTTCGTGGGTAAGAACCTCACTTCTTCAGATGCAATATACATAGACATAAAATGTAAAAACTTAAATATCTTAGAAACAGTAGCCAATCAGTTGTTTTAATTGTTATATTTGAATTCAGCACATCAAAATACATAATAAATAGCACATTTTATCTCTTCACTTCTTCACTTGCATCTGAAGAAGTGAGGTTCTTACCCACGAAAGCTTATGCTCCCAATACTTCTGTTAGTTTTAAAGGTGCCACAGGACCCTCTGTTGCTTATTATGTTTTATGTCATCTTCTATGGGCACCACTCATCCACGTCAAGCATAAATTCCAAAAGTTGAGAAGCAGGGGTTTTTAGCTTTGTTCTTGGTGAACAATGTACACCGGACCCTCACTAGAACGCGGGATTTGGGATCCATGTGCAGTATTGCGTTAACACAGGGACCGCGTTAAAATGAATTGCAATTAAAGTAATTAAATTTGGGATCCATGGCCGCAACCGCGTTATATGCGAATTTGCGCTATTTAGATGCACATTCTAGCGAGGGTCCGGTGTAATTTTAACAACAAAAGACTTGCCAGTTTATTCAATCATTGTCCTTTTCAAATAAACACTTACTTGAGCTTTTCCCCATAATTTAAATGTATTAAAAATCAAGGCTTTTCTCAAGGCTCCACATATGCACACAATATATAAAGATTACTTAATGCTACAGTAACTTTTGTTCTTCGAGATGTGTTGCCCGAGTGCGAGATTGGATTCTTTAACAACAGTGTCCACTGGGACTGTGCTTGTGCCCCGAATATCCTCATCCCCAACTGTCCCTCAGTTCCTTCAGTAAAACATATTCTGAAACTCTATAGTAGTGAGGCAGAGAGACAGGATGTGGAAAAACATGTGGCTAACATCTCAAAGAGGTACAGTACCCATTCTCTCTTCTTGGAGGGACTGTCCATATGTATTCCACTTCTGGTGACTCAAAAGCAGTGATCTCATAGTCAGGAGATGGGTGCTTAGAGTCTATCAAAACAAAAATTGCAAGACAGCTCTGACAGAGTGAACATCTGATCTGGAGCCCTCTACCAAGGAGCAGTGCTGGGTTAAAGTGTAGATTGAACTTCAGCTGGCTGCCCTACATACCTCAGAAATTTAAATGCCTCTTATGAAAGCTATAGAAGCTTCCTGGGCCCTGTTGGATTGGACCCTAATCTCTAGAAGTGGATTAGGCATATGGCAAGTTCTAATACAGTCAGATATGCATTTGGATAGTTTTTTGGTGAATATAGGTTAACCCTTCACCTTGTCAGCAGAGTCTGGGATAGATTCTGAAGGGTATTGCCCTGTCCAGATAGTAGGAAAGGCCTTGATGTGGAGGGTGTGAAGTTTAGCTTCTCTCTATTAGAATGAGGCTTGGAAAGAAAACTGGTAGAAGAATCACTTGTTTCAGATGAAATTAAGAAACAACTTCAGGTAACAATTTTGTATGAGGTTTTAGTGTCATTTTGTGCTTATGGAATACTGTGTAATGTGGCATAGCCATAAGAGCTTGGATCTTCCTTTTCATCAAGCTGAAATTATGGCAATTAAAAAGGCAGGCTTCACAGAGAGGTGGTATAGAGAGCAGGTGGCTAGGGATTCAAAGGGCCCCACTAAGTCTTTGAACATGCCACTCTAGCCCCAGCAGGGTGCAATGTCTTGAACTGGAGGAAAAGCATAAATGAGATCAATGGGAGCTGTGGGGGTGAGGCCTACAGATGGGGGCAGCGTGCAGAGCTGCCTGGCCATGTCTCCACCTGGGAGCCGGAGTGGGGACATGACGCTGCTTCCGGGAGCTGCCTGAGGTAAGCATTGCCCGGAGCCTGTACCCTTTACAACTTCCCCCATCCCAACCCCCTGCCCCAGTACTGAGCCACCTCTCGCCCCCCAACTCCCTCCCAGAGGCCACAGCCCACACCCCCTCCCACATCCCAACCCCTAGCCCAGAGCTTCCTCCCACACTCCAAACCCCTGATTTCTGGTCCCATCCTGGAGCTTGTACCCCCCAGCTGGAGCACTCATCCCTCACACACCCCAACCCCTTGCCCCAGCCCGGAGCCCCCTCTGACACTCCAAACCCTTCAGCCACACACAACCCGCCTGGAGTCCCCTCCTGCACACCAAACCCCTCATCCCTGGTATGACATTATTGACATAAACTGTAACCACGGTTATATATTTGCAGCAAATATTGTACAAAGGTTGTCGTGTGAGGTGTCTATGAAAAAGTTATGATTTGCTGATTATGATTATGCTATCTGTATGTGAGTATCATTTGTGTAGTTGAAGTTATGAATATTGACTATGCACTTGTATCTCAATGTGTTTAATTCTAAATAGCATTAGTGAAGCATTTAGTCAGCTCCTTGAGAAAGGAATTTGCAAATTAAGTGCCCAATCAAGAAACACTTAACTGACAATGGACCTTGGGAGACTCCAATACACACAAGAAGTCTTCCTGGGAACATTCAAGATAGCAAGTGAACAATGACTGCCGCCTGTAAAGAACTGAGTCATGCATGGACATGTGACTCCAGACTCCATCTCGCTACTGTGATTTCCCACAGTAAGAACAAAGAGGTGTCCTCCCACAGGCAGAGAATATAAAAAGGCCCTGAAAACTCTTCCATCTTGTCGTCAATCCTGCTTCTTGCCTCTGGAGGGACTTTGCTACAAACTGAAGCTCTGAACAAAGGACTGAAGGACCCATCCCAACTGTGGATGTACTCCAGAGACTTGATTTGAACCTGCCGTTTATTCCAACACTGCTACAAGCCTGAACCAAGAACTTTGCCATTACTGTATGTAATTGATTCCATTTAACCAATTCTAGCTCTCACCTATATCTTTTTCCTTTTATGAATAAACCTTTAGATTTTAGATTCTAAGGGATTGGCAACAGCATGATTTGTGGGTAAGATCTACTTGTATATTGACCTGGGTCTGGGGCTGGTCCTTTGGGATCGGGATAACCTTTTACTTTTACTGGGGTATGGGTTTTCATAACCATTCGTCCCCATAACGAGTGGTAGTGGTGGTGATACTGG
Source organism: Malaclemys terrapin pileata (assembly GCF_027887155.1). Taxonomy (NCBI): domain Eukaryota; kingdom Metazoa; phylum Chordata; order Testudines; family Emydidae; genus Malaclemys; species Malaclemys terrapin. The sequence goes on along the minus strand of NC_071511.1, from coordinate 90,692,939 downwards.
GCAAGCCTAGAGTTGACTGATATGGTTCAGTACAGTGTGGTAGATAAGCTCTTGCTGCTATGGTTTCTAACACTGTTCTGTAAACTGTATGTTTTGAGTAGAAGGGGAAAAGGATTTTTCTATGACTCAGAGGCCCAGAACAGGAAAAAGTTATAGAGTTATCTGGATGGAATTGTCATTTGTTGTGGTATCTCAACCAGTTGTTGAGGCCTGGTTAGACTTGTAGCCCTTGTCTCCTTAAGCGAGCATCCGAAATCACTCAACAGATGTGAACTACTCTGGAAGCCTTGGAGAGACTGAAAGGAAGCATTCTGTATTGATAATGTAACTTCCCACTAGGAATTGGCACTTCCTGTGACCCAGGTGAATTGCTATATGGAAACAGGCATCCTATAAATTGAGAGCCAGAAACCAGCCTTGAGGATTTAAAGTGGGGATTATGGAAGCTAGCTGGATTTGAAATGATGGATGAAATAGTTGCGATACTTCATATGTCCATAATGGGGTCCAAACTACCTTTCTTCTTTGGGATTAGGACGTAATGTGAATATAGCCCCTGCCATAGAATATCTCTCTTTCTCTCACTCACACACACACACACACACACTCACTCTCTCTCTCTCTCTTCCATTTCTCCAAGTTGAAGGAGGAACTCTACCTCCTTTATTAGTAATGTCTCATGAGAGGGGTCCCTGAAAAGGGACAAGAAAGGGGGGGGGAATAGAGAAAGATGGAACTGGATAGAATACGCCTTGTCTATAATCTTCAGGACCCTCTTGTCCAAGGCTGTTAGTCCCAACCTCCGAAAACCAAAAGATAACAGCTGTCTAAAGGATGGGAACGGGAAGGTAGTTAGAGTTGTTCTATACAGCTTTCAACCATGGTGTCAAGCCTGCTGATGTACGGGGCAGAGGGTCTGTCTCTGGAGTCTGTCTGTTCCTTGGAGGCTTGACTATTTCTGTTGGCTGTAATAATAGGAGGAAGGCTGCCTTTCTGTAGGGTAGTTTTAAAGCCTATATTGCTTTCTCCTTGGGGCCAATGTATATAAACCCAAAGAATGCAGAATGTCTCAGGTAATTTAAAGTGTGCAGGACATCTTCTGTGTGATTGTTAAAGAGACCACTGCTTTCAAAGAGGAGGTCTTTGATGGTCATTTACGCTTATTTTGGTACCCTCAAACACTGCAATCATGAAGCCATGTCAATTGTGACTGAAGTCACCAGGGAATGAAGTGTGGAGTCAGGTATCCAGGGCAGCCTGCATTGAGGTACAGACCACTAGCTGCCCCACTACCACTAAGTAATTCAGCTCTTCTCTGTTCCCTTGCAGGAGTTATTCTACAATCTACGTAGGAAGTCAGATTTAGCCAGGAGTGCCTACTAATTTGATGTGTGCATCTGCAAAATGCAGAGGAATAGACCTTTCAGCCAAAGAGGTTAACCTTTTTTTGGATTCTTGTGCTGCAGTATCATTTTGGATAATCCCTGCTTAGCCCTCCGATGCACCACTACAATCACCAAAGATCCTGGAATTGGGTGATTGAAGAAATATTAAAATCCCTTTGAGGTAACCTGGTAGCATCTGCCCACTTTTTTTATGTGGATGCACTGAAGTTATGTATTGTCAAAGATCTTCAGCTAGCTCTAAAAAATGCTCATATATTGGCATTGCCAGGAAGAGAAGAATGCAGAATGTCTAATAATTTGCATGACTTCTCCTGAACTCTCTCTATTGAGATTTCCATTGTATTGGCCATTCACCATAACAATTCCTGGAATATGAGGTAGTCACCTGACTGGATTGGAACTGCTGGGATAACCATTTCACTGGGCAAGGTGGAGAATATCATCATTGGGATGGACTGATCCTCTGTTTCTTGTAGTTATTCCTACTCTAACTCCTGATGCTGTGTGTTGTACCAGCTGACCCTCTTAAGATGGCATATGAAGATATGTCTGTGCACACCTTGAGAGAGGTGCTCTTTTCCCCTCCTTTCTTCCAAAGAGTGTAAAGGACAGCTTAGATGCTCTTCTTGATGCCACAGTTGAAGAGTGTGGCTTTGGTAAGAAAGAGTGAGCCTGGAGCTTGAGGCAGAAATGTGGCTTTCCAGAGCACTCACAAAGACAATCTGATCTAATTTGGCAGTCTTCTTTCCCTCAACTTCATAGGAGACCCTCATGGAGCATTCCAAGAATGAAATTTTAAGGCAAGATTTCCTCACTTATTGTGTCCTCTTAGAAAAACAAGAATATATCAATCACTTACCCAGAATCCGTGTTTCATGCATTTAGTGGGTCCATCATGGATAGCAAAAGTGCCTGTGCAAAAAGGGACAATCCCAGAAACCTTGATTCCGCCATTGCAGGGCAGTTCTGGTACTGGAGCAACTTCCCTAAAGTTTAAGTTTAAGGGTTTGGGATTCTTGTGGCTGACAGGTGTTAGAATTACACTATCCCAAACTACATTATACGAATAGCTGCACTAACAACAGCTACTAAAACAACTAGATAGAATCACAGATTGCACAGTGCCCAGAGGAGAGGACACTGCAGGGGTTCTGTCTCACTGCCTCAGGCAACTGAGGAACAGCTGGGCCTGTTCCACCCTTTATACTCTTGGGTGCAAGGGCACAAGGGCATCTACAATACGGATGTATCCCCAGCCAATACTGCTATTCAAAAGAATCCAATCTCATGTGCATGGGGTGTGTGTCCACCAGAAGTGGAATCTATGTGGACAATTGCTCAAAGAAGAACTTACGTTTCTCCTCAGGGCTAAACATAAAAGGTTTCTGAATTTGGAGTCAGCTAATTTTCAGATTTGGAGGAGGTGGGCTGCTCTTCAGATACCCTTGTATAATCAGATGTCTCTGTGTTGGTCAGAGTCTGCTGTTCTGAAATGCACTTCCTCAGGTGCATGATTTTGGAGGCAAATTTACTTCCTGTCCTGTTCTGTCCTGCCATTGGCACTAGATGATCTCTTCCTTTTTCTGCCTAGAATAGATAAGCCCCACCCTCAACCCCTGCTTGCGCGCACACACACACACACACACACACACACACACACACACACACACACACACACACACAGAAAAAGTTTCTGCTTCAACATTCCACCATCCTGCAGCAGCAGCAGCAAACTCCAATGCTACATTTGGCTTTTTGGGATCTAAATCTCACAAGCATCCCAGAAGACTGTCTGCACACTAGCTACGGTAAACTGAGATTCCTAGTTATTTATTTGTGGCCTATGGCTGTAGCTAAGGAAACCCTAACACTTTCAAAGCTGTCCTTTTTCCCACTTCTGGGGGCTATTTTTATAGTACCACTGGCAGACTACTAGAATGAATGAAACAAAACTAGCAATAAAAATAAGGTATGCCAAATTAAAAGTCCCATTCAAGAATTGTTCCCCAAAGTACAAGAGGTTTTTGACAGAGGTCCATCTCTTGATATTTGCAAAAAATTCCAACAATTTAAAACATAGGCCAGTTTCATTAGATCTGTGGTATATTTTTCACAATGCAATCATGTAAAGAACTGCTCTGGTAAATGTCTCCACACAGTATAACTGATGTTGAAATTATTTACTGTTGCAACTCACAAAAGAAAAATGTTTGATGTTTAATCATAAGGCAAATAATATAAAAATCTTTAGCAAATGAAACAGGCTAAAAGATCTTTGTGTTTATGTGCTACAATCTTTCTGAAAGGCTTCTTTGATCTTATTTACTCCAATATATCATCAATTATCACATAATTGTAAAGCTTAGAGAATAAAGAACAACGAAATAAATAAAGGGTCTGTTTCTTAGTGAGACAAAGAGGCTTTATGAAAGGAGTTACATAGCTTAGATCCATTTTGTTTCTGATTGCTAATTTTCATTATTTTAATTTCTAATTATTCTTAATGAGATGGCTCAGAGGAAATCCTCAACTATTGCTCTAGCTAAGATATTCAACAAGATCAAATATTAGAAGCTGAAACAGACACACAACTATCTGACTAATAGTTTATACTGCAAACTGTTGCTTAACAAGTCTGTTTTCATTCTGCCCTTGCCCATTCAAATTCACTTCCCATCCACAGTCAGTTATGTTGCTCAGAGAAGCCATTTAGAAAAGAGATCTCTAAATTTTAACCACGTCAAAGGTACAGTAAACAAAAACAAAACATCAAGTAAGATGAGAAAAAATATTCTCCAGTTTAGTTAAAATGCAGCTTCAGTTGTGGGGTCATTTACCCAAAATAATGAGCAAATACCCAAAGGTCAAGGACACATGAGTTACTGCAAGAAATAGATCTAAGGGTATGTCTTCACTAGTAAAGGCAGCACTTTAATGTGGCTGTGTAGTCACGGCACCAGCACTGGGAGAGAGCTCTCCCTGCACTGTAAAAAAACCCACCCCCACGAGGGGAGTAGCTACCAGTGCTGGAAGCGTGGCTACCAGTGCTGGTGCACTGTCTGCACAGCCACTTTATGGCACTGAAACTTGCAGCGCTCGGGGGGTGGGCGGGTGTTTTTTCAGACTCGTGAGCGAGAAAGTTTCAGCACTGTGAAGTGGCAGTGTAGACAAGGCCTCAGACAGGAAGCTCTTAGGAACTGAGCTCTGTGGCAGGCTCCATGAATGCTGCTCTCATGTGAATCAGAACTAGGGCTGTCCATTGCCATCAAGGATGTGGCAGGAGTTGTCCCCAAGTGGTTAATCCAATGAATATAAATATTCTGGTTGAAATATTGGATACCATCTACTACACCAGAAACTTCTACGCAGATGGCCTTTTTCAATTTGATAGTGTATATGTCTCTCTGGATATTAGCTTTCTTGTCTGCTTGTGTGATATATAATCTTCTCATGATGACTGTACACTTTGCATTTGTGTTGTAATTTAAATAAATATATTTGAAAATATAGAAAAAACATTCAAAATATTTACAAGTTTCAGAGTAACAGCCGTGTTAGTCTGTATCCGCAAAAAGAAGAACAGGAGTACTTGTGGCACCTTAGAGACTAACAAATTTATTAGAGCATAAGCTTTCGTGGACTACAGCCCACTTCTTCGGATGCATATAGAATGGAACATATAATGAGGAGATATATATACACACATACAGAGAGCATAAACAGGTGGGAGTTGTCTTAGGCCTTGTCTACACTACGAGAGTAGTTCGATTTTACTTAAATCGAATTTTTGGAATCGATATTGCAAAGTCGAACGTGTGTGTCCACACTAAGGACAGTAATTCGACTTTGTGAGTCCACACTAACGGGGAAAGCGTCGACATTGGAAGTGGTGCACTGTGGTCAGCTATCCCACAGTTCCCGGAGTCCCCGCTGCCCATTGGAATTCTGGGTGGAGCCGCAAATGCCTTCTGGGTAAAAAAAAGGTGTCCAGGGTGCTTTTGGGTAACTGTCGTCATCCGTCCATCACTCCCGCCCTCCCTCCCTGAAAGCGCCGGCGGGAAATCAGTTCGCGCACTTTTCTAGTCAGTGACAGCGCGGACGCCACAGCACTGCGAGCATGGAGCCTGCTGCAACCATCACTGCAGTTGTGGCCGCTCTCAACGCCTCGCAACTTATCATACACCTTTCCCTGAGGCAGATGCAGAAAAGTCAGGCGAGGAGGCTACGTCAACGCGGTGATGGCCTGAAGTCTGAGAGTAGCACAGACCTCTCAGAAAGCAGGGGACCCAGCGCCGAGAACATCACGGTGGCAATGGGTCATGTTGATGCCGTCGAAAGGAGATTCTGGGCACGGGAAACAAGCACTGAGTGGTGGGACCGCATAGTGCTGCAGGTCTGGGATGAATCCCAGTGGCTGCGAAACTTTCGCATGCGGAAGGGAACTTTCCTGGAACTTTGTGAGTTGCTGTCCCCTGCCCTGAAGCGCAATGACACCCGGATGCGAGCAGCCCTGACTGTCCAGAAGCGAGTGGCCATAGCCCTGTGGAAGCTTGCAACGCCAGACAGCTACCGGTCAGTCGCGAACCAGTTTGGGGTGGGCAAATCTACCGTGGGGGTTGTTGTGATGCAAGTAGCCAAGGCAATCGTTGATGTACTGCTGCCAAAGGTAGTGACCCTGGGAAACGTGGAGGCGATCATAGATGGCTTCGCAGCGATGGGATTCCCAAACTGCGGTGGGGCCATAGATGGAACTCACATCCCTATCCTGGCACCGGAACACCAGGCCAGCCAGTACATTAACAGAAAGGGCTACTTTTCCATGGTGCTGCAAGCACTGGTGGACCACAGGGGACGTTTTACCAACATCTACGTGGGATGGCCGGGCAAGGTTCATGACGCTCGTGTTTTCAGGAACTCTGGTCTGTTTAGACGGCTGCAGCAAGGTATTTACTTCCCGGACCACAAAATAACTCTTGGGGATGTGGAGATGCCTATAGTCATCCTCGGGGACCCAGCCTACCCGCTAATGCCCTGGCTCATGAAGCCCTATACTGGCGCCCTGGACACTGAAAAAGAACTCTTCAACTACCGGCTGAGCAAGTGCAGAATGGTGGTGGAGTGTGCTTTTGGCCGTCTCAAGGGGAGATGGAGAAGCTTACTGACTCGCTGTGATCTCAGCGAAACCAATATCCCCATTGTTATTGCAGCTTGCTGTGTGCTCCACAATCTCTGTGAGAGCAAGGGGGAGACCTTTATGGCGGGGTGGGAGGTTGAGGAAAATAGCCTGGCTGCTGATTACTCACAGCCAGACAGCCGGGCGATTAGAAGAGACCAGCAGGAAGCGCTGTGCATCCGGGAGGCTTTGAAAGCAAAGTTCCTGAGTGAGCAGGGTAACCTGTGACTTTAAAGTTTGTGTATTGAGAAGCTAAACCTGCCCCCATTTCTTTGCCCAGTTAATGTTGACTATCCTATCCAGTTACATACCCCCTTCACCCCACTTCCAACACACGTTTCAAAATAAAAATAGTTCTACTTTGTTAAAGCACACCGTTTTCTTTAATACTGTATTCGCGGGAATTTTTTAAAACTGGGACGCAGACTGTGGTGCGGAGCGGGTGTACTGTAGTGGCGCGAATGCAGCTTCTAAACTCAAGGATTGACAGGCTCCGCTGCGGTGGGATGGTTGTTTCAACGGAGCCTGTCACCCCTCCTGATAGGGACTGTGTGTATGGGGGGGTCTATGTGACTTTGTGGCAGGGGGAGGACGGTTACAGATCCCCTGCTGTGTGGCTCTGTGATCCTGCCTAAGGACCGCCGCTTAAGATCTGTAACTGCCCTCCCCTGCCACAAAGTCACAGAGCAACCCACCCCCCACCACATAACATGAAAACAACCTCCCAGACTAACCAGGGTAACTAGTCACTGCATCACTGCACTATGTATGTGCCCTGCTGCTGTGCCTGCCCCCGACTATATACCCTGCCAAAGGTGACTGTCCTGTCGAATTACCAACCCCCTATCCCCCCCTCCTGCAAAAGAACATGATGGAAACAGTAGTTAACAGAAACGTATTTTTTATTATCAACCAAACATGGAACTGGGAAAGTGAAACTTGGACGGGGGCTTGTGTCAGGCGGGAAGGAAAGAACTTGTCAAATTTTGGGGAATGAGAGCCTTCTGCTGCTCGAGCTCTCTGCAGGGGTGGAGTGAGAGTTAGCAGGGACTCTGCCGCCTCTCCTTCTGTGCACTTTGGGTGAGGGGAGTATGGGACTTGGTGGCGGGGGAGGGCGGTTAGAGATGGACTGCAGCGGGGCTCTGTCCTCCTGCCTCCGTTCCTGCAGAACATCCACAAGGCGCCGGAGCGTGTCCGTTTGCTCCCTCATTAGTCCAAGCAGGGTTTGAGTCGCCTGCTGGTCTTCCTGACGCCACCTCTCCTCCCGATCCATGTTGGCTTGGTGCATTCGGGTCAAGTTCTCCCGCCACTGGGTCTGCTGTGCTGCCTGGGCTCTGGAGCAGGCTATAAGCTCCGAGAACATGTCCTCCCGTGTCCTCTTCTTCTTATGCCTAATCCGCGCTAGCCTCTGGGAGTGTGATGACAGGCTAGGTTGTGAGACAGTCGCAGATGGGGCTGTGGGAATGGGAAAAAGGGAGTGAATTCCTCAGAAAGATAAATGTAGTTGTGAACAAAGAACATAGTCTTTCTCTGTTAACAAGACCATGCACAGCACCTCTCACATGCGCACTCAGCACAAGGTCGAATTCTCGGCCTTCGCATTCAGTGCCTGGGGTCTTCTACAGCACATTTGAGAAGCCTCTCAGGAGAACGGAATTTCTGTTGCAGGCAGACATGGTAAGCCGTAGACTTGTGGCAGCTTAAAACTTTAATATTAGCAATGGCCTCATTTCACATTGAAATCAATGTCGGTCCCTGCTGCCAGCAATTCGGCAAGCAGGAAGTCTGCTCCTGTCCCACACCCTCGCGGCTGTCCCCGGGAACGATCCCTTTCGGCTGCCCCTCTCCCGCCTCCACCGCGTGGCTGCAAACCAGCGGTTACAGTTCTGTAAAGGAACGGCAAAGCAGTCCCAACACTAACATTCCCCTACCTCATTCAAAGCAGGTCATCATGAGCGACAGTGTTAGTGCTTGATTGCTTGCTTGTTTGTTTGAAAAGTGTGAATTGGGAGTGCTTTGTTCCAGCTGGGCCTTGAGTGGGCCTGACTGGTATATAAGGGCAGTCAGCAGCGAACCAGCTGAGCGGCGAACAGCAGAGGCTAACAGCGGGAGTTTGCCTGGGAGCTCGCTTGGGGAGAGAGCACTGAGGCTTTCATCTGCAGGTTTCTCCGAGTAGTTCCTGCAACAGTTGAGGAAGTTCTTAAGAGGACGGAGATATGGAAGGTGAGCGATCAGCTATTGTAACCTGCACAGGTTGTGCCATGTTTGTCTTTCTTCCGCAGGACAGAAGCGACTTTGTCTGCACAAAGTGCAAGCTGGTCTCCATATTGGAGGAGAAGGTTCGAGGGCTGGAGAAACAAGTATCAACTCTGCGTTGCATAAGGGAAAATGAAGATTTCCTGGACAGACGTCAGGAGATGCTTCTACGGCCACAATGTTCTGAAGATTCAGAGCAGGCGCAGCAGGGACAGAAGGATTGTGAGGAGGTTTGGCAGCATGTGACCTCCAGAAGAAGAAAGAGGAGCGTCCATGCACCAGCAATGGAGATACAGGTGAGGAATCGTTTCCATGTTCTCTCTACAGGTGCTAATGCGGAGAGTGGACTAGATGGCCCATCTGAGGGAAGGGAGCAGAAGGAGACTCCACCGATTGGAAGGCAAAAGATGCACTGTCCTAGGGATGGGGGTTCCACGACCACCACTCCCAAGAGGAGGAGGAGGGTGGTGGTGGTCGGGGACTCCCTCCTCAGGGGGACTGAGTCATCTATCTGCCGCCCTGACCGGGAAAACCGAGAGGTCTGCTGCTTGCCAGGAGCTAGGATACACGATGTGACGGAGAGACTGCCGAGACTCATCAAGCCCTCGGATCGCTACCCCTTCCTGCTTCTCCACGTGGGCACCAATGATACTGCCAAGAATGACCTTGAGCGGATCACTGCAGACTACGTGGCTCTGGGAAGAAGGATAAAGGAGTTTGAGGCGCAAGTGGTGTTCTCGTCCATCCTCCCTGTGCAAGGAAAAGGCCGGGGTAGAGACCGTCGAATCGTGGAAGTCAACGAATGGCTACGCAGGTGGTGTCGGAGAGAAGGCTTTGGATTCTTCGACCATGGGATGGTGTTCCAAGAAGAAGGAGTGCTAGGCAGAGACGGGCTCCACCTAACGAAGACAGGGAAGAGCATCTTCGCCAGCAGGCTGGCTAACCTAGTGAGGAGGGCTTTAAACTAGGTTTACCGGGGGAAGGAGACCAAAGCCCTGAGGTAAGTGGGGAAATGGGATCCTGGGAGGAAGCACAAGCAGGAGAGCGCAAGAGGGGAGGACTCCTGTCTCATGCTGAGAAAGAGGGACGATCGTTGAGTTATCTTAAGTGCCTATACACAAATGCAAGAAGCCTGGGAAACAAGCAGGGAGAACTGGAAGTCCTGGCACAGTCAGGGAACTATGATGTGATTGGAATAACAGAGACTTGGTGGGATAACTCACATGACTGGAGTACGGTCATGGATGGATATAAACTGTTCAGGAAGGACAGGCAGGGCAGAAAAGGTGGGGGAGTTGCGTTGTATGTAAGAGAGGAGTATGACTGCTCAGAGCTCCGGTATGATACTGCAGAAAAACCTGAGAGTCTCTGGATAAAGTTGAGAAGTGTGAGCAACAAGGGTGATGTCGTGGTTGGAGTCTGCTATAGACCACCAGACCAGGGGGATGAGGTGGACGAGGCTTTCTTCTGGCAACTAGCAGAAGTTGCTAGATCACAGGCCCTGGTTCTCATGGGAGACTTTAATCACCCTGATATCTGCTGGGAGAGCAATACAGCGGTGCACAGGCAATCCAGGAAATTTTTGGAAAGTGTAGGGGACAATTTCCTGGTGCAAGTGCTGGAGGAACCAACTAGGGGCAAAGCTTTTCTTGACCTGCTGCTCACAAACAGGGAAGAACTAGTAGGGGAAGCAAAAGTGGATGGGAACCTGGGAGGCAGTGACCATGAGATGGTCGAGTTCAGGATCCTGACACAAGGAAGAAAGGAGAGCAGCAGAATACGGACCCTGGACTTCAGAAAAGCAGACTTTGACTCCCTCAGGGAACAGATGGGCAGGATCCCCTGGGAGAATAACATGAAGGGCAAAGGGGTCCAGGAGAGCTGGCTGTATTTTAAAGAATCCTTATTGAGGTTGCAGGAACAAACCATCCCGATGTGTAGAAAGAATAGTAAATATGGCAGGCGACCAGCTTGGCTAAACAGTGAAATCCTTGCTGATCTTAAACGCAAAAAAGAGGCTTATAAGGAGTGGAAGATTGGACAAATGACCAGGGAGGAGTATAAAAATATTGCTCAGGCGTGCAGGAGTGAAATCAGGAAGGCCAAATCACACTTGGAGTTGCAGTTAGCAAGAGATGTTAAGAGTAACAAGAAGGGTTTCTTCAGGTATGTTAGCAACAAGAAGAAAATCAAGGAAAGTGTGGGCCCCTTACTGAATGAGGGAGGCAACCTAGTGACCCAGGATGTGGAAAAAGCTAATGTACTCAATGATTTTTTTGCCTCTGTCTTCACGCACAAGGTCAGCTCCCAGATTGCTGCACTGGGCAGTACAGCATGGGGAGAAGGTGACCAACCCTCTGTGGAGAAAGAAGTGGTTCGGGACTATTTAGAAAAACTGGACGTGCACAAGTCCATGGGGCCGGATGCGCTGCATCCGAGGGTGCTAAAGGAGTTGGCGGGTGAGATTGCAGAGCCATTAGCCATTATTTTTGAAAACTCATGGCGATCGGGGGAGGTCCCAGATGACTGGAAAAAGGCTAATGTAGTGCCCATCTTTAAAAAAGGGAAGAAGGAGGATCCGGGGAACTACAGGCCAGTCAGCCTCACCTCAGTCCCTGGAAAAATCATGGAGCAGGTCCTCAAGGAATCAATTATGAAACATTTAGAGGAGAGGAAAGTGATCAGGAACAGTCAGCATGGATTCACGAAGGGGAAGTCATGCCTGACTAACCTAATTGCCTTCTATGATGAGATAACTGGCTCTGTGGATGAGGGGAAAGCAGTGGATGTGTTATTTCTTGACTTTAGCAAAGCTTTTGATACTGTCTCCCACAGTATTCTTGCCACCAAGTTAAAGAAGTATGGGCTGGATGAATGGACTGTAAGGTGGATAGAAAACTGGCTAGATCGTCGGGCTCAACGGGTAGTGATCAATGGCTCCATGTCTAGTTGGCAGCCGGTTTCAAGTGGAGTGCCCCAAGGGTCGGTCCTGGGGCCGGTTTTGTTTAATATCTTTATTAATGATCTGGAGGATGGTGTGGACTGCACTCTCAGCAAGTTTGCAGATGACACTAAACTAGGAGGCGTGGTAGATACACTAGAGGGTAGGGATCGGATACAGAGGGACCTAGACAAATTAGAGGATTGGGCAGAAAAAAACCTGATGAGGTTCAACAAGGACAAGTGCAGAGTCCTGCACTTGGGACGGAAGAATCCCATGCACTGCTACAGACTAGGGACCGAATGGCTAGGTAGCAGTTCTGCTGAAAAGGACCTAGGGGTCACAGTGGATAAGAAGCTGGATATGAGTCAACAGTGTGCTCTTGTTGCCAAGAAGGCTAACGGCATTTTGGGCTGTATAAGTAGGGGCATTGCCAGCAGATCGAGGAACGTGATCGTTCCCCTTTATTCGACATTGGTGAGGCCTCATCTGGAATACTGTGTCCAGTTTTGGTCCCCACACTACAAGAAGGATGTGGAAAAATTGGAAAGAGTCCAGCGGAGGGCAACAAAAATGATTAGGGGTCTGGAGCACATGACTTATGAGGAGAGGCTGAGAGAACTGGGATTGTTTAGTCTCCAGAAGAGAAGAATGAGGGGGGATTTGATAGCAGCCTTCAACTACCTGAAGGGGGGTTCCAAAGAGGATGGAGCTCGGCTGTTCTCAGTGGTGGCAGATGACAGAACAAGGAGCAATGGTCTCAAGTTGCAGTGGGGGAGGTCCAGGTTGGATATCAGGAAAAACTATTTCACTAGGAGGGTGGTGAAACACTGGAATGCGTTACCTAGGGAGGTGGTGGAGTCTCCTTCCTTGGAGGTTTTTAAGGCCCGGCTTGACAAAGCCCTGGCTGGGATGATTTAGTTGGGGATTGGTCCTGCTTTGAGCAGGGGGTTGGACTAGATGACCTCTTGAGGTCCCTTCCAACTCTGATATTCTATGATTCTATGATTCTATGACATCACCCTCATGAGGATCTCTGACAGCGAGAAAGAGAGAATGCTCCGGGAAAGCCTGCAAAGACCAGGGCCGTATGCCGCCATGCTGTGCAGAGCAATGATTCCAGAGTACTTGATAGTCTCGTGGCGTGGCAACGTGTCCTACTACGGAGGACCCAATAAGGCCGCTCTCCCCAAGAACCTAATGCAGCGGATTTCCAATTACCTCCAGGAGAGCTTCCTCGAGATGTCACAGGAGGATTTCTGCTCCATCCCCGGACATATAGACCGCATTTTACTGTAGCTGCTGTAGCAGTGACTAACCAGTAGAGCGGCTTGGGCAGGACAATCATGCAAAACCGGACATTGCTAGATTTTTTTTCAATAGTTGCACTGCCCATGACTGAACCGTTAAGCTAATCAAACTAATCATGAGAAACCCATTTTTTAAATTGTTAATATTCCTGTTCTGTTACAAATAAATGTTTAGATTTTTACAACACTTACTGGCTGATCCTTCCCCAGATTCTGTGTCCGGGGTAACGGCTGGGGAGGGTTGGTAGGGGATCTCTGTAAGGGTGATGAAGAGATCCTGGCTGTCGGGGAAATCAGCGTTGTGAGCGCTGTCGACTGCCTCGTCCTCCTCATCTCCTTCCTCATCTTCCCCGTCCGCTAACATGTCCGAGGATCCAGCCGTGGACACTATCCCATCCTCAGAGTCCACGGTCACTGATGGGGTAGTGGTGGCGGCCGCACCGAGGATGGAATGCAGTGCCTCGTAGAAACGGGATGTCTGGGGATGGGATCCGGAGCGTCCGTTTGCCTCTTTGGTCTTCTGGTAGCCTTGTCTCAGCTCCTTGATTTTCACGCGGCACTGCGTTACATCCCGGCTGTATCCTCTCTCTGCCATGTCTTTAGAGATCTTCTCGTAGATCTTTGCATTCCGTCTTTTGGATCGCAGCTCGGAAAGCACGGACTCATCGCCCCACACAGCGATGAGATCCAAGACTTCCCGATCAGTCCATGCTGGGGCCCTCTTTCTATTCTGAGATTGCACGGCCATCACTGCTGGAGAGCTCTGCATCGTTGCCAGTGCTGCTGAGCTCGCCACGATGTCCAGACAGGAAATGAGATTCAAACTGGCCAGACAGGAAAAGGAATTCAAATTCAAATTTTCCCGGGGCTTTTCCTGTGTGGCAGTTCAGAGCATCCGAGCTCGTACTGCTGTCCAGAGCGTCAACAGAGTGGTGCACTGTGGGATAGCTCCCGGAGCTATTAGCGTCGATTTCCATCCACACCTAGCGTAATTCGACATGGCCATGTCGAATTTAGCGCTACTCCCCTCGTCGGGGAGGAGTACAGAAGTCGAATTAAAGAGACCTCTATGTCGAACTAAATACCTTTGCGGTGTGGACGGGTGCAGGGTTAATTCGATGTAACGGCGCTAACTTCGACATAAACGCCTAGTGTAGACCAGGCCTTACTAACTCTGAGAGGCCAATTAATTAAGAGAAAAAAAAAAAAAAAAAAAAAAAAACTTTTGAAGTGATAATCAAGCTTATCACACTGTCTGTACTCGGCTAGCTTGATTATCACTTCAAAAGTTTTTTTTTTTTTTTTTTTTTCTCTTAATTAATTGGCCTCTCAGAGTTAGTAAGACAACTCCCACCTGTTTATGCTCTCTGTATGTGTGTATATATATCTCCTCATTATATGTTCCATTCTATATGCATCCGAAGAAGTGGGCTGTAGTCCACGAAAGCTTATGCTCTAATAAATTTGTTAGTCTCTAAGGTGCCACAAGTACTCCTGTTCTTCTTTTTTCAAAATATTTAATAAATTTCAAATGATATTCTATTGTTTAACAGTGCGATTAAAACTGTGATTAATCGCAATGAATATGAGAGTTCATCGTGAGTTAACTGCAATTAATCAACAGCCCTAATATAATTCCTAAAAGTTCCCATGATTTATGGGAAATTTGTGGGGAAAAGCTATATGTAAAGTTATACAAAATAAATGAAGTCTTCAGCTGTTGCAAGAACTATGCACAGTTGCCTAAAAAAGCCTTTCTAGTACAATATCATTATCTTGAAAACTCAAAAACCAGCTATTCTTTCTAAATCTTCCGATCTGCTTTTCTTTTCCTTCCCATGTTACTTTAGGAAAAAAAAAAAAAGTATTTCTAACATCAAGCAAAATACAGCATTTGAATTAGTCGGGAAAACTGTGTAAAGCTGTGCGCTAATCATTAAATTATAGCTGTAAACAATCCGGTCAAACCTGTTAAATCTAATACAGTATTTACAAAGTGAAGAGATAAATGTCAAAAAACTCTGAAATATAACCCAGGGCATGACCACTGCAAAAAAATAACCTTAAAGATTAGTTATCCAACTGTTTTTTTTAATCAGATATTTATAAAAAATATGATTGTCATCAACAAACCACCACTGCAGCCACCACAAAAATAAATCTGAATCATGAAATTAAAATGGAAAGCCAATAAAAAAAATCAACAGCACTAAAAAATAGAGAATGTGCGCCCGTGTGCGAGATTCTCATGAATGGTGAACTTCCCCAAAGAGAACAAGATACTCAAGTCGCTTTAACAAACAAAAAGATTTCTGAGCTATTAAAAATAAATGGGACAAAAAGGCTTTTTCCAAATCATCCAGACTTACTATTCCTGATGTCAGGGTTGAAAAAAGTCTTAAGCTGAAAAAAAGGTAGAGCTGCCCTACAGAGACCAAAACATGATTTTCTAGAAAATTGTCAGAACCATACTGTGGACATTATTCTGGTAAGAAAAGAACTGCAGAGGGAGCCCACTCAGATCTCTGCTGCAGTTTTGACCATTGTAAATACCTCGCGCATTATCCAGCAGTATGTTCAGTACCTGCAAAACTGGGCGAGGAAGCGACGACATGGTACGTAAATAGCATAATGGCCAACAAGGGTCAGGCTAGAGACTCTTGCCTACATGCTCGGGGTATTACTGATCGCCATATTTGGGGTCGGGAAGGAATTTTCCTCCAGGGTAGATTGGCTGAGCCTCTGGAGGTTTTTCGCCTTCCTCCGCAGCATGGGGCAGGGATCACTAGCAGGAGGGTCTCTGCCGATTGAAGTCACTAAAACACAGGATTGGGGACTTCAACGGCAGAGTCCAGGGAAGGGTCTTGTGGCCTGCAGCATGCAGGGGGTCAGACCAGATGATCATAATGGTCCCTTCTGACCTTAAAGTCTATGAGTCTATGAGACCATAATTAATCAGCCATTTAAGGACTGAGGAAATTAAAAACTAAGGATGAAACAAAGTGCTAACTAGCAATTTTGTTCTAACTAAGAGGAGACTGCAACAAAAATATCCCATTACTACGATACATTATATGAGGAATGCCACTAGCAATCAGAGTGGAGAGGAGCCAGAAGTCTCTCAATTCTTAATGGCAGTCCAGCCAAAAAACAAAGGATTTGAAACATTTCATTCAGCTTTTAAAATACTATTCATCCACTATGCTAGAATGAGCAATTTTTGTTGATGGGTCAGTGAAATATGACATTTTTTGGTTCATTATCACCACCATCTGTGATTGGGCTCAGCCCTTACCTCATCTTTGGGTCCCTTGAATGTACATTGACCTTTAAGTGCTTGCTTTCTTAGCTATTCAGCTCAGCTACCATCATCCTCAACTCCTTATGTCATATTGCTCCTGCGTTTCATAGCAGTAATCTAGGGAGTCCAGTCTCTCTCTAGCTTGTGGAATGCAAGAGAAGTGAAAACTGTTTAGGCTGGCAGGATTCCCCACAATAGTACTCAGGGAATTTTGGGTCCTGCTTCTTGGGCAGTTTTCTGCCAGTTGGTTGCTGATACAAGGCCTCTATGACGGGGCTTATTTTATCCCAACTGTTTCTGGTCAACCAGTTACCCAGACCTGGGGAAGTAGTTACTCTGTCCCTTAACCTCATATTGACTATAACAGAATGGCGAATGAATAGATGTTTGTGCCTAAGCTGCTAAATTTCTATGCTAGTTTTGCAAGGCTCATTTATTTTCTTTGGTTATAATACCACTCCATTATCAGTGACATAAGGGCTGCGACTGTGCCAATCAGAAAATTGTTATGGATGATTACTATGTTTTTAAACTACAGACATCTTTGTTGTAATGATGAAGTTCTAGAGTTTACATTATGTATTAATCAATATTAGTGTGCACCTAGGAAAATCAGCGATGGAAAAGTGATTTTTTGAACTGTGATATGCATCATACGAAGAGAGAATTATTGTAGCTTTCTCCTAAGGTTCCATTCAAAGGACAAAATCTTTGCCTGGCAAAATAAAAAATAAGGTATCAAAGAGTTGGCCATGTTTTTTCATCATGAAAAGATTGACTGTGTCTCAAGAGGCAAATTATAAGTAACACTCTAGATGTATTATTATTAATTGAGTGCCATAAGTGCACTTGGCTGTCACAGGTTCACCTAACCCAATGGAGCATCTCACAAAGTAAACACCCTTTAAGTCAATTTAAGTTAAGTTCAAAATGGCCACCAGAGGTTCAAATTCTGCAAAGTAAAACATTTTTAAAGTAATAATCACATTTAAATCATTTGCATTAAAAATTAGAAAACTGAATATGACAGAAATAATACTAAATGTTTCATAGTTGAAAACCTTCCATAGTCCACATTTGTGGACAGTGGTAAATCTGTACTTGATAGACCACTTTATAAGGATTCATCATTTAGACTAATGACTTTGTCCTCTTCAGAAGACAGTTTGCTACAGAGAGCCTGAATAAGTAAACTCTTGCAAGGTCAGTTTTACTTGCATAATTTCAGCACCTCTGAACCAGAAAATAAGCCCCCTTATATCTGATGTCATACTCAGACTTTGAGACACAAGGCGGAATTTATAATCTGAAACCTAAAATTCAATGTCTTTCCAAGTCTGACATGCCAATTTTGGTCCATTCCTAATGATGATCCACTCCAACATACTATACAGTATTAATAATACTTCACATTTCTCTCTCATCCCTCATCCGAATTGCCGCAAATATTAATTCACTAAATCTTCAACCTCATTTTTATAGCCATTATACTCATTACATAGAGATGGGTAAACTAAAGAACAAGGAAATTAAATGACAATGGTAGAACCGATATAGTCCTGACTATCAACAGAACCAAAAATCCTGATTGCCATCCCCTGTTCTAATTTCTTGACAAGAAACCTTCTTAATAGTATATTTAATAGGTGTTAAGATATGTATAATGAAATTTGTTAAGAATATACATTGTTCCACTTAAAAACCAAACCAAATGTTTTAGTAACATATATAATAATAATTCATCTGAACTGAGACTGTTTATATGGAAACACTCTGTAATAGACTTTATGCCTTTTTATGTGCATAATAAAGTAAATGATATCAAAAGAGAAAATACAGGATTTGAATACGTTTATTACCACCTGCATATTTTATTTTTAAACCAACACCACAATTACTACTATCCAGTCTGGAGATATGAGGATTGACTCATCCTTCAGAAGAAATGTCAGAAAATGCTACAAGTTGTATAAATGAATATGCTCATACTTACTCCACTAAGAGAGTATAAGAACAATAACTTGGAGGAAAAAAACCACCACCAACAGAAAAACAAACATGCAGTAATTCCACAATTGTGGATTGTCATAACAAGTGGCCATCATTAAATGGTTTAACTGTAAATCTAATTTAAAAAACAGTCTGATACTGGTGAATTTTCTCTCAGAAATAGCAACATGTACTTTCAGATAATTCATGTGATTTTAAAGCCAAAACAATAAACATAAAAATAGTAAACAGAGTATCCTAAAAATGAAATCAAGGCACAAGGAAGTGCATCCAATCCACAGCAACAAAAGTGCACCTATATTGAAGAATATGAGTTACTTAGTCTTATCACAGAAACAATATATATAATAGATGTCAATCAACTAAACAAATGTGCCTTATTAGGTGTCAGTATTATATTAATGAAACTGGACAAAGATTAAATATTTTTATGAACATAAAGCATAAAGACCCTTAATTCTCAATATATTCAATACACAATATAAGGTCCAAGTCTCTGTTTGTACTTTGGCACCACAACCGGGGCCCTAAAGTCAGTTTAATTGATTGTCATATCTGCACAGGTCTTGAACATGGGTCTACAATTAACTGTTCCCTGCTCCCATCCAAAGACTCACTACTAACGAAATAAACATGAGGGATTATGAAACCTGAAGTTACATCAGGGAGGGATTCCCTGGTCCTGATCAGAGCTTCCTATTTAAACTCAGAGAGGCACAGCAACTTGTCTGCATAGCTGGGCTCTACCTGGTTGCTACATTGAACCCTGCCTTCTCCCCTGATTCCTGACTCCTGCTCCTGGTCAGGGGCAGTGCCAACCTCTTCCCATTGTGCGGGCTGAGGTGGGCTAGACAGAAAATTGGAGGGGCAGTACACACCCCTCTCCATGAGGCTCCATCCCTCTCTGTTGCCACAAGTAGGGGGAAGGGATAGCTCAGTGGTTTGAGCATTGGCCTGCTAAACCCAGGGTTGTGAGCCCAATCCTTGAGGGGGCCACTTAGGGATCTGGGGCAAAATCAGTACTTGGTCTTGCTAGTGAAGGCAGGGGGCTGGACTAGATGACCTTTCAAGGTCCCTTCCAGTTCTAGGAGATAGGATATCTCCATTAATTTAAATTAAATTTAACCCCTGCTCCTCCTCAGGTAATTTCTTGCCCTGCCTCTTCCTCTCCTCCCTCCCCAAGGCCTTGCCCCCTGGCCAGGCCAGAACCTGGAGCTGGGCAGTGCAGGGCAGCTACTGCACTGGCTGGTGCCATGGTGTGGGTGGCTGCGGTGCTCCCCCATATCCTCCTCACAGGTGAAAGTAAGCCGGTACAGCATACCGGCAAGAGCCAGTACACTGTGCCGGACTGGAACAGCTTCCCCGGTGGTGATTTAAAGGGCCCAGGGCTCCAGCTGCTGCAGGGAGCCCCGGGCCCTTTAAATCCCCGCCGGAGCTCCAGCAGCTGGGCTCCCGCAGTGATTTAAAGGGCCCGGAGCTCCGCGGCGGCCAGAGCCCCAGGTCCTTTAATTTGTCCCTGAGCTCCCAGCCACCTCTGCAGCTGGTAGCTCCAGGGTTATTTAAAGACCCTGGGGCTCCAAGCCACAGCCAGAGCCCCAGGGCTTTTAAATCTTGAAAGGCCCCACCTCTTCTGGTTGAGGCCACGCCTCTTCTGATTGGGGCCATGCCCCCGCTTAGGACTCTGGCGTACCGGTAAATCCTTTAAGTTACTTTCACCCCTGATCCTCCTCCTGCTGGTGCCCAGTGCCCTGGGACTGTGGCTGCTGGCCAGACTGGACCAAAATGAGGGAGATGACATTGCCACCTCTACCAGCTCTAGCTCTAGCTGAATCCCACAGCCTGCGGTGAATCAGCATTGACCATTAACAGCAACTCCAGCGCATCTCAACTAACTTCTTTTCTTTCCTCTTCTCCAAAAGGATCATTACCACCATCTTTGATACCATCTAAAAGACTGTCAAATCAGAGGTGAAGGGGCATTTCCCTTTAAAAACTTCTCCACCAAAGGAAAAGGAACAAGCTATGTGGTTAAAATAAAAGCCTTACGTAATACTTTACATTTCAAATGATTTAATTGTTTTTCTTTCTTTTCTGTATCTTTAATAGAAGGCCAAAAAGATGTGTAATTATGTGTTTAGCCTGGTACAAAGCAGGCTGAGATCTGAGTGTGCCAAACCCCGGACTTCGTTTAACACTATTTAGTATTGACAGGGATTGGGTTATGTTAACACCTTTAGCCCACATATTCCATTTAAGAAAATGCAACAGTAAATATACTGTTCATTTGATTTTAACCTTCTGGGTATCTTGGTATGACAAGTTATTCCTGATAAAGAGGCAGAATAGCCCAAGGTTAAAATACGTAAAGCAATATCTGCAACCCAATGTTTGATTTTGACTTTGTCTGGCAAGTAAAGGACCAGCACAAATACTCTATCACTTAGCTGGGTAGTCAGGAAATCAAAGGTCATTTAAATATACCCTAATTATTTCATAAAACGTTTACTGTAATTTATCACAGATCTCAGAACAGAGATGGAAAGAAAAGTTGTTTTACACACATTTGAAAGTTCTACCAAAATCTCTGTACACAGAAGACATATATCCATCACTTAAAAAGCCATTTGATTATAGAATATTTTAAACATTGCATACAAACACCAGTTGTGGGCTAAACCATCCCAAGGAAGGAACCCTAACAGCACCCAAGCGTGGGGAGATGATCTTTGTGTTACCAAATCCCAGGAAAAGGAGGAGTTTAGAATTTACAGAGTCTGTGGACTGCATCTGATGAGCAGGTTAGTAAAGGTGCAAGTTCACAGTGTAATTTTAAGGAGGCTAAAGTTGCTGTCTTGAAACTTGTGTGTCACATATTGTGGTATCTTCCTTAATATTATGGTTCTTTTCACTTTGCTAAAGAGTCTTATGAAGTCTCCATGATATTCTGGCCATACTACAATTTAAGATTCAGATTATAATATAATATATGTTCTATAATGTCTGTTAAGAAAATTTAATAAAGAATTCATCATAAACAAGGCTGTTCTGTCGGAGTTCTAGAAATGTCAAATTCATATGGAACACAGCAGCTTTGTATTTGCCCTCATGAAATACAGAATGAGGTAGTATACTTATGAGATTCTCTCTCTTTATAAAGGTATTAAAATTCTACATATCTAATGTGCCCTAAAAAAACCTGCTTGATTGAAGAACTTTATTTCCCTGCAAGAGGCAGAGGTGCTTGGTTTTCCACTGCAGATAGGAATCTTGCTCCTAACAAACACTCTAAATCAATCTGAAGATATAGTTGAGAGTAAAAAGGAAAGAGGCTTCAAAAAGGGGGGAAAAGACTCCACATACAAGAAAAAAAACATTTAGTATTTGGCAAGCTAACCTTTATAATGGAACCATAATCACACAAATTAATTAAAAACTCAAATATCCAGACTACAACTGCTTACGATGAATCATTATTGGAGCTGCCACTGTAAGTAATCAATTATGGTATTTCATTGCAATCCTACAATTCATGAAGGTCTATATAAATCCAAAATAAATACTTTTAACCCTAAACTCTTTATGCAGAATCATACAAAATACTTAGATAAATGAGATCTGAGATGTAGGCCAGGATGGAAATGTCCAGGACGTTGAGGGAAGGGAATCTTTCCATCTTCCTCCCTCGCAAAAGCCACCGCCACAGTTCTCCCCATCACGCAGGCCCATTGTGATTTTGTTGTCTTCAATTCCAAATTTTTGTGAAATATTGACACATTTTGTTAGTTATTACTCTGCTTCTCTAAACTCCATTCGGTGTTCTTCAGCTCTACTGTTAAACCAAATTCCAGATATCAAAAACAGCAACTTTCAGCACACTTTCTCCAGTTCACTCAGAATGTTGTTGGTAACATCACCTTCCATTCGTCATTCTGCCAATGTCACTTCCTGTTCTTAATCCTGTCGTTGCTGCTTTTACTTTTCTTTCCACATCAAGTTCAAGCTTTTCATGCTCAATTCAAGGACCTGTGCAATTCATCCATCTTTAGCTCTCCCAATGTTCCCTCTTCACTCCTTTCCCTCTCACTGTAAAGCTAAATCATAAAGAAGATAGGGCTTCAATTAAGGCTTAGCAGATATAAACTTCTGAGCATTCTTAGTGGGTAACTTGTCATTAGTGTAGAGATTTGTTTGTAGAAGATTATAGTTTAGAGACGCTCCCTCATAAGGGACAGTATTATGAACATAGGAATAGGAGATGTGCCCTGAAGGCAGGGTTTGAGAATACCCCATGGCTATGTGCAGCAGCTCACTACAGAAGTTCTCCAGTTTGTTTTTTTAAATGTTGTATTCCTTTCTCATTCACTGCTTTTTTACTTAATGAACCCCAAGATCGTTACATGGTGTCAGAAGTGCTGAATAAAAAAGAAACTACAGTCATTTGAAGTCAATTCCTGAGGAGAAAAATGATGTGAAATTATCAATTCTTTTGCATGTTGTTGGGGAGGAAGCATTGAATATTTATAACAACTTTAAGTTTGAAGAAGGTGAAAGCATGAAGTTAAGTAAAATACTGACTAAATTTGAGGAACATTGCATGCCAAAAAGGAATGAAACCTTTGAGAGAGAGATTTTTTTTACATGTATGCAAAAAAATGATGACACCATAGAGCAATATGTCTCAGAATTAAGGAAACTCAGTAAAACCCATGACTTTGGTGAGCTGACAGAGTCTCTAGGTCAGAGATAGAATCATTTGTGGCATTAAAGACAATGTGTTAAGAGAGAGTCTGCTCTATGAAGGAGATTTAAAACAAGTAATAAAAGAACCAGTGTTGAAGTTCTATGCACCAGGAAGGCTATTAACATTTCAGCAGATGCTTCAGAGTCTGATTTTACAGAAACATCAGGATTATTGGCAACCATTGGCATATGCATCCAAATCACTGACTGAGGCAGAAAGCAGATACACAGAAATTGAAAAGGAGCTTTTAGAAATATTGTTTGCTTGTGAGAGATTCAATCAGTATTTTTATGGATAGACAGTGGAAATTTAAATGGACCACAAGCCCCTAATAATATTATTTAGCAAAACGCTAAATCAGGGGTGGCCAACCTGAGCCTGAGAAGGAGTTCAAATTTACCAATGTACATTGCCAAAGAGCCACAGTAATTCATCAGCAGCGCCCCCACATCAGCTCCCTGCCCCCGCTCCCAGCATCTCCCACCCATCACCAATCAGTGCCTCCCGATCAGCTGTTCATGATGTGCAGGAAGGGGGAGGAATGAGGGCACAGCAGCTCAGGGGAGGGGGCGGAAAGGGGTGGAGTGGGGGCAGGGCCTGTGGTAGAGCAGTGAGCACCCCCGGCACATTGGAAAGTTGGCACCTGAAGCTTCAGCACTGGAGGTGGTGCCTATACAAGGAGCTGCATATTAACTTCTGAAGAGCCACATGTGGCTCCGGAGCCACAGGTTGGCCGCCCCTTCGCTAAATGACTGTACCTTAAGGATTCAAAGAATGATGATAAAACTGAAAAAGTATGATTTGGTTCTGATCTGGACACCCGGTAATTCATGTTCACTGCCTATGCACTTTCCAGAGCAGTGGCTGCAATGAAACAAGAGAAGACTTTAGAGATGCAAGCCTATGTAGATCTGATTGTAACATCAATTCCAGTAGCTAACAGGAAACTGCAACAAATAAGAGAGGAAATGGAGAAAGATGAATCTTTGGGAATCCTTAAAGAAGTGATAATTAAAGGGTGGCCTGAAGAAATAAGCAATTGCTGTTCAACTCTAAGAGACTATTGGAACTGCAGACATGAATTTACTGTGATAGATGGAGTGATTTTCAAGGACAGTAAGGGTGTAATTCCAATGACTCTCAGAAAATAAATGCTATGGAAGATCCATGAGGGTCATTTAGAAATTGAGAAAATGGAAAAAATGAGCACATGAGGTGCTATTGGCTGAGGATCAATCACAACATCACTAACGTGATAGGAAACTGCTTTTCCTGCTTGAAATACAAGCCATGCCAACAAGCAGAGCCACCGAGAACTCCTCCAGTTCCACAAAGGCCTTAGGAGAAGGTTGGCACAGATTTATTTTCCTGGCAATCAAAGGATTATTTAATAGTAACAGATTATTATTCTCTGTATGCAGAAATTTGCACACTGCAGAGTACTAATGGTAAGTCAGGGATAGCCGTCATGAAAGGAATCTTCTCCACACATGGAATTCAGATGAAGTCTTTAGCAATAAGGGGCTGCAATATTCCAGTGCAGATTTTAGGCAATTTGCCATACATTGGGATTTTCATCCCCAAACATCAAGTCAAAATTACCACCAATCAAATAGACTTGTGGAAAGGTCTATACAGCCAGTAAAGAACCTTATGAAAAAGACTTTTGACAGTGGGGGTGATTTGAATAAAGTGTTACTGGTTTACCGAAGTACACCCCTAGAGATTGGCTTTTCCTCCATCTCAGCTGTTAATGGCAAGAAGGATCAGATCTAATTTTATCAGTTTCTGATAACTTGCTGAAATCTCATACCAATGAAACCATACAGAAAATGAAAGAAAATCAGAAGTGGAAGCAGAAATATTATTTTGACATAAAGGCCTGTGATCTCCCATCTCTTAACCCAGGTGATAGAGTGTGCCTGAAGAAACACACCTCTAACAGTTGGTGCCAAAGGGGTACAATTAAAGAACAGATGTGTCCAAGGTCTTATGTAATCCAGACAGAGCGCCACCACATTCATCAATTGTACTGCCATTGCATTCTGGATCCAAGGAACCTACCATCACACTATTAAGGCTTTCCATTTTCTGATCCTCAAAACATGCTCTGATCAGACCATACAAGGAGAGGACATGGAAAACATTCACTATTTCCTAATAAGATCTATTCTTCCTCTGCATTCACTCTTTTTGGTTTCTATAGAACTTGGCTCAACCAGCCAGGACAATGACATTGCAACCTTCTGCTGTGACCAGATTTGTAAACAAATAGCAATTCCTGAAAAGTCCAACCACTATCAAAAACAAACAGAAATAATTTGCTTCCATAAACAGCATACAACAGCAAAATTATCCAAACATTTTCCAGAGCCAGAGTAATGAAACCAGGGTACAGGAGTGGGTAATTAGATTGTTGACCCTATGTTGTAGACTACCAGTAATCTGAACTGAGCTGCAGGTATCAGAAGCCAAAAGTGCATTTCCTATATTTTTTCTATTCTTTTTTCCTGCATTGTTTTGTCTTAAGAAGAAAGATGATTGGATTTTAGCCTGCACACCCGAGAATTACCACCCAAATGTTTTTCTCACCCAGTAAAACTCTGTCATTTAAAATACTTTTGTAAGTAAACCCCCCTTCCCCATTTTGTGCAAATTGAAAGAGAGAGCGGAAGAGGGAATACAAGTTTATGAAAATGAAGTCTTACGTTTAAAATGACTTTAAAAATTCCTTTTTTTTTTGTATTTTTAATAAACATTTCAAATAATTTTGTGTTTGGTGGTATACAACAACAAGCAAAACAGAGGCCCTGGTAACAAAACCGAATACCAAATTATTGTTAATATTCTAGCAATGAGTGAAGTAATAAATAGCTTAACTTATTTTAACATCCTAAAAACAGCTATCCAATCCTCAAAACAGTTTGTATTAGCCTGTTGTTTCCTTCAGAAAGGGACCACATCTTATATATTTGTAGGCAGGATCTGAATGAACTCTCACCTGACAGCTAATTGGGGTGGGAGATAGACTTCAGGAGCAACCTGTATTTACATGAACACACTTACTTTATGTAGGTATCTAACAGACAGGAACCGTGTAGCTCCAAGTCACCAGCTTTGCTTGGTGTTGAGTTACAAATCACTTTAGTCCTGAATGCAGGAGTAATGAAATGTTGTTATCAATGTTGTCTTTATTGTCTGAGTGAAGGGGAACAGAAATGTGTTTAACCTGTCCCAAATGAGGTGGTCACCCTCATCTGAAAGGACCTCGTTAAGCCAGAGGCTTGAATGCCAGACCCCAATGAAAGCAGAGAAGGCTGGGGACAGGTGTTCCAGCCAGGAGGTGTGGACTCTCTCTAATGGTCCCCAGTCTGGTTTAACCTGTTCCTACACACTGTTCAAATATAGAGCTAAACAGGCTTCATTAGGAGCCTTTTGCTATTTTAAGGGCTGAAATAATTTGTGTGGGACCATTTTTCTGCCCAGCCTGCCGAGAGCTAAAAATCACCAAGAGCTGACAATCACTAAGGGACTGACCTAGAGAGGTCACAGCAAAAGCTGGCCGGTAGGAGCGACTGGCAGGAAGCAGCAAGCCGGCAAGAGGCAGCGAGGAATAGCAGCTGGCAGGGCGGCCAGCCAGAGCAAGTGCTCAGATGGCAGAGCAAGCCAGGAGCCTTCTTTGCCGGGTGGGAGGTGAATCACACAGATGCACTTCTGAACCCTGGATCCTCCCTGAACAAGGAAAACCACCGTGAATGGGGTATGGTGAAGGAGCAGAGGGGGGGCACAGTAACGGAACTTTTGGTTGTAGAACTCAAGGACATGAGGCAGAAGGCACTGCCCCACGCACTCTGGGGTGGGCATCCAGCTCACAGTTTTATATTTATGAATCCTGCTTGTGGCATTTTCCCTAATTAATGTTGAGTGACTTCTCTCCTTTCATTAAAAGTTTCTTTTCTACACTCAGACTCTGTGCTCGCAAGTGGGGAAGTATTGCCTCTCAGAGGTGTCCAGCGGTAGTGTTTAATTTTCCCAGGTTACAGGGTGAGGGCTCAAGCCAGTTCTGTGTTGTATATTTGAAAACGAACCCCTCAATATTGGACCCGGCCCTGGTTGCTCCTGGCTCCGCCTGGCAGAAGGATTACACATTTATTCAATGCTAAGTGCCCAAACAGCATCAGTTAAATATTAAAAGTAGGACCACGTCAACTCATGGACAGAAGGTGACCAAAAAAAAAAAAAGGTTTATTTACCTGTAGGTAGAAAAGTGTCCTGATACTGTGGAACAGTCCATCCCCAAGGTCATTGTTCTAGTATATCCACCCACTAGACTTGTAATGAAGCATGGGATAGGAAAAGATACAGGACTCTCACACCCCTATAAAAATGTAATTGAGCAGCTGTTACAGCTATAACAGACTAACTGTTTCACTGAATCATCTCAACTGAACTTCTTGCCTGACAAGTAGCAAGAGGAATCGCTGCAAAACACAGAAGAAAGGACTGGTGAAAGAGACAAGACAAACACGTACATCTGAAACAAGTGGGATGTTGGAAAGAAGAATGGCAAAGTACAAGGAGAGAAAGAGGCCAGAGTCAACCGGAAGACAGAAGAAAATAGGGCAGACAACAGAAAACAGAGAGAAATTTCTAAGACACAGACTGAGATAAGAGACATAAAATCTGATAGGCCTGAGTGCCTCTTGTCAGACACAAGAAATGCTGTTGGGAGATGGAGGATTGTTAGAGAGAAATCATTTAACTTTTTCGAAGGCATTGGTTTTCCAATGGCGGGGTGCACTATCCTGACTGGGCATGATGAGGATGTTTCGGGGAGGTGTGAGGAATGACTGATTAAGAATTTTTTCTTGTTTCTTAAAAATATTGTTAATAAAATAAGAGTTCCTCTCACTAGCTGAATCTCTTGCTTCAGCTCATGGCACTGCTGAAGAGTTGAGTTTGAAGAACAAGGGGAAGAAGGAGGAGGACTGAAGGCACCTGGCCTCTCAGTGTTCAGGAGGTGGAAATTCCAGCTCACTCACCTCTCAAGAGGTTGATACACATGAACCCTCTTGGGATGTGGTTCCTCCTTGCCTCTGCAGGTTCTTGCTCAAGCATGCTGGAGATTGTGCCATGGCCAGAGGAGCCTGAAGCCTGTGAGTGATTCTGGGGAGTTCTAGAGGCTTGGCATGAAGAGAGGGGTGCAGCCTGGCTGGCTGTGTGCTGCCAGGGTTGTCCACCTGGAGCATGTCCTGGGCAGGAGGGCAGCAGAGTGACCAGCCAGGATGGGGTCCCAGACCCAGACAGCCATAGAAATATTGTTTCTTAGTAAGAGGTAGGTGCACACGGGACGTGAATCTCCAAAGGGGGACAAATCAAAAGAAGTTTGGAAATCTCTGTTCTAAGGTATGAAAAGCAGAAAAAGTGTATATCATAAAGAAAAACTGAGCAAGGAAAGAATGGCTTATTTCTTCCTGTATCAAAATGCCTCCAGACACCTATAATGTAGACTTCAGAAATACCATCCCTTGCCCTGTCCAACACATACGCTAATATTATTAAATCAAATCTAAGGTAACAAAGGTTGTTTAGTGATTTAATAGCTGTAAATGTATATTGAGCTAAAGCCAAGAGCAACATAACACAAAAAGGTGCAATATCGCTAAATCAATTAGTGGCATATATTATTCAGTTAATCAGATGTGCCACTCTTGGAATATGACTAAAGCACTGTTAACCTAGTGCTGCCATGCCACCACTTAACTGACATAAGAACACCATTTCAGAAAGCAGCTTTTCAAATCATGGATAATTTAAATTAAAAACAGCAAGTCACAACTTCCTTTCTATTTATACATTGAAGTTGTGTGCCATTATACATAGGAATATGTTATTAAAATAACTGTATCCGCTAACCAAGGAGTTTTTCAGTCAGCTAATTGTTTTACCTGGCTGATGGTATCTAAAATGATGTATTGTTGCTGCTTCATATTGTTCAACTGTTGAGGCTATGTCAAACTAAGTAAAAATTATGGTATCCATGGGGAAGCAGTCAGAACTTTTTTGAGGCACATATCTTAATAGAGCTGGGAAATCATTAGGGTGACCAATGTTGTTTTAACAAATGCTGGGGGAGAAATTAGCAAACAAATATTTAAAAGTGACTTCTGATTGGCGACGCTGTCTGGAGAAAAACTGTGAAGAGGTATGTGTACATGGAGCTGCAATATGGATCAGGTCCAGTAAAATGGCATTCATTTCTTTACAGAGTAATACTGCAAGAGAGAATGAGTGCACAGCTGCAGAGACAAATTTTGAGTCACTGGGATGGTTAGAAATAGCATGGAGACACATTCTAAGAAATCTTAGTCAGTAAGACTGGAGGGCTTAGGGCACAGAGGGAATACGCGGCCTTTCAATTCCAGAAATCCAATAGTTTTTTTTTTTGCACAAGAACCTCTTACTGAAGCTCTTGGGAGTTTCTGTTATGAAAGGAATGAAACACTGTGCCCTTAGTCACTTTTCTAAATTTGGTCAAGTGATGTGTGAACTTCCCATGATTTGGGGGAATAGTTCAGTTAAACACGGTAAAACTTATGGCTGAGATTTTCCAAAATACCAAAGGGATTTGGATGCCCAAAATGAATAGAAACTGGACATCCAAATCTATGTGGCTTTGAATATTTCCACTTATATCCAAATTTATTACATAGAGACTTCAGACAGGTCTGTCAATATAATTTTAAAACAAGCATACTAATGTTAACACTAATTTAACACTAATGTTAAATTCCCACTAAACCAGGCATCCCCTTGAAAGGGATTTTATATTTAATAGTGCATTTTGTACTTATGCAACAGAAAAAACTTGAAATGAAATCAAATGTTAAAATATCCTGTAAAAGACTCCTTCTAAATGCAACAAGTTACAGAAGAAATTCCTAATAAAGAGCTACATAGAACCATATATTTAAATTGTTTGAGTAATTAAGCAACCCAATTTAAGGGGGAAATGCACTGTGTTGTTTCCTGAGTTAGTGAATTCAGAACTACAGCTGTGCAAATTAGGATAAGGGTGGCATAACTTTTACATTAGCAGACTTGTACTACAAGTCTTCTATATTGAAAATAGCATAAAAGAAAGCTTTCACAGTGTATTTCTAGCTCTTCCTGCAACAGATATCTAATTGTAAAAGCCCAGAAAAAACAACAATGAACGTTAGTTTGAGTTCATCAAATTCACTTGCAAACTACACTAGATTTCTGGGCTATGATTCAGATTGTAAATTAACTGGTCATCTAAGCAATCCCCAGAAATTTGTAGTTCAGAGATCCAGAAGCCAAAATGTCATAGATTCCTTTGACAGGCTGGCTAAATGTAAATTCTGGACATTGACTTTGCTTTTTGTTTTGCTTTTAATAAGGAAAAAGTGAAGTCTGGGGGTCTGACAAATATTAAGGGCACATAAAGCAAGTAAGAGCACAATTAAAAGCTCTTGTTCACATTTCATTAGCAAACCTAAGTTCATGCAGAAAACATAGTCTGAGAGGCAAACTAAATTAGTTTATTTTGAACAATGTTTCTCCATTCTTCAACTTTCTATAAAACTTTTTAAAGATAATTAATGATATATGTTTGTAAAGTGCTTTGAACATGCAAAGTGCTATATGAATGCTAAGCATTGCTATTTTGCCCTTTTACTCTTTTGAGGATAATGCAATGCCATCTGTCTTTTTGTCTACTGAGTAACATTGTTCTTGATTGAAGCAACTGTGCATTTTGCAAGCTATTAAAGAGATATTGACAACTTAAAAAAATCATGTGTCTAAAAATTTTGATATACTACTGTGTCAAGAAACACCTATAATTGCTGTGACTGAAAGAGACTGAACAGACTACAACAACAAACAGGAAAATGTACAAGATAACTGAAGGAAAGATGTAGTACTTTAAACTACTTCAACTTTTTCTTTAAACTGACTATATTTGAGATTCATATTTACATTATCATACAGTGGGTGATCTTAAAAGTTTGTAGTGTTTTTCAGATTTTGTCATTCGAGTATTATTCCCATGATGTGTTAAGAGCAGAGATTTTTCCAAATTGTAAAAATATGATGTCCAATATTTGGGATTGTACTGACTCTAGACATAAACAAACAGGGTTAAAATTTTGGTTGTGTAAATATTGGTACTTCAGGAAATGTATTTAGAGCATAATTCCTGTAACCATGTTTCAATGCTACCAACTAATCTTCATAACACAATTATCATATATCTATATTGGCTGATTTTTTTAATGCTTTTATATGAACTAGGTATACATTTGCAATCCACTCTCCCGTCTCCCTCAGGCAAGAGAATATTTTGTGGCCAAATTATTTTTAGGTTCAGTAAAAAGAAATTAAATTTATTTATGGGTTTCTCATTAGAAAATCCAAAGATCTGGTGAACAGAGAACAGATCCCTCACCAGACGGAGCAACATCTTATGTAGCTCAGATATATAGTAAGTTTATGCCCTCTACAGAATTAGTCTGGTTTAGTTGGAACAAAATTAGAAGTGGTTATATTTGTGGGGAAAAAGGAGGTCTCTGGGTTTATGACTAAATACAGAAAGACGAAAAATATAATTTAGATTCTTCATTAGTTATAAGTGTTAGATGCATACTTTAATTCAGATAGGTAATAAATATTTTAGAATTTTATGTTAATATATAATTGGCAAATAGTGTTTAATTATTTTCTTAAAATGGGTGCTATATTATCCACTCAATTTATACTTGTTTTCTTAAAAATATAAGATTTTAGAACAAACACTAGAAATATAGAGCTATCCAAGGGGAGTTAAGTTCTACAGCAGCATAACTTTCAAGTTTGTGGCAAAGAACATCTTTTTTCCCCTCCATTCCAAATCTTTGCAGTACAGAGATCCTATTAAGCCAAAAAAAAGCTGAGTTGTCAGATCTCTAAGAACAAATAGTTGTTGCAATACTAAGCAACCCCAACAATTCAGAAGCAATAGCTTCTGTACATATTTATAACATATGTGCTGTAACTAAAGTAACTAATCCAATGCTTATCGTCACAGAAAAAAGGCTGCACAACTTAGCTTGCCTGTTGTGGGATTCTTTATGCTTCAGAGAATTAACTAACAATTTCATGAACATTTACATATTGTTCCTATAAATATAAATGTTTCTTGTGGCATCTATAAGGAACTCAACATTGATCAACATCTTCACGTAATTTAACTGAGACACCAAGTAACAGCTGACAGAAGGTAAGAAAGAAGTTCCAGTATTATGTTGCAAAGTAATATCTTGCTATGTTGTGTGTGTCACATAAATGAACAAAAGGATGGGATTTTTTTTTTAAGATAGAAGTCCTCCTCCTCTAAACCATTCATTGCATGCACTTTGAAACATCTTATAACATGTTAAAATTAGCCACTGGTCATAGAACTTAAAATTGCAACTCAGAGAAGGGGTGCTGAGAATACAATATAGAGGTTTCATCCCTCCCCCAATAGATCAGACCCTAAAGATTATGTTTACACTGAAATGTAAGCCCAGGGTTCAAAGTCAGGTTCAAAACTAGTCCCCGCCTTCTATCTACAGACAAATCTCATAAATCCAGGACTTGGACCCAGTGTCCCAGGACCCCATATGGGTGGAGGGTCCAAGCCTGAGTCAAACCAAGATCAGGGGTTCAAGACCTATTGCTTTGCAATGTTGACATAGTCCCACTGGACTTATGCTCTGGGAGTCTGCTAAATGTATCCCACAATACCAGGGGCTGACTTTCTTTGACCTCTGGACAGTCAAGTTTGATGGACAGTCAAGTGTTTTCCCCCACCAAACCACAATCAAAGGGCTCGAGTGGCCACATTTTGGGAGGACGCTAGGAAATCTAGGATATGGTGGTTGGATTCGGGCCCACATAATGCAGCATAAATGCTGGAGCCCCAGATTTGGACCCAGGGTTCAACAATTCTTAACCTGAGGTTACAAATAAGTGAAAACACTCAAGTCTTAGATTAACAAATCCAGAGTCTGTTAACTGGAGTTCTATTAACCCTGGGCTTACTTTGAAGAGTAGGCATACCCAAAGGGAACATTTTTAGGAGGACATCTGTCATTTGTTTATGTCAGTTTGTCTGGCCAATACTAGGAAGACCTTTAGAAGATGGTTGTGGAAATAATTTCCTTTCTCACCAGCAATAGTAAAGAGCTTTCCTCCACTCACCCACTCACATATGTCTGAAATGGTACAGAATCTATTTTATTTGAAGTGATGTGTGATCTGTGCATATATATATTCTCCCTTAGGGTGAAGATACAATTATTGAAGTCATGTATGGTTTTCATGTTTCAAGCTTTGTTTTTCCCCCTGTATCTTCTGTTTTACTGAGCCTGGATGCAATTATTAACACAGTTTCTCTTCTTACACAATACAGAGATTTTGCCAGCAAGATTCTTGAATAGACATTTGCAGATGACGAGCTGGGGGCGAGGTTATAAGAGTGTCTGGCAAATGAAACATTTCCTCCAGTGGAACAGGTATCAGCCTTGTCCTAGACTGTTAAGTTTAGTCCAGAAGGGTGGCCCCATATAATGGGCCAAACAAATTTTCATGACAAAATTGTCAGTACAAGAAAGGAGGAATGGATTTCATAGATACCTGGACTTCAGGTCCTAAGCTTTACATGAGTTCCTTTGGCCTATAACGGCATAAAGTTATTGCCTTTTCCAGCAATTTTGCGCAAACTGTAAATAATAGTTTCAGCCTTTCAATAATTCAGAACAATGAAGATGTCATCATTCAAACGAACTGCATTCCCTTCCTCACCATCATGCATAGTGCTACAGAAAGCACAAGCAAACCTATAACACATTCTATAAGTAACACTCAAATCACAGTACACATCACCAAACGTAAATGCTAGCATCATTCTCCTTGGCCCTCACTCCTCTGGCACTGGCACCGGCACCCCTTTCACCACATCATGTTCAAGATTTTTGTTGTTACTTGTAAGGTCCTTTTCATCTCTCTACTTCTCCACTCATCTTTTTCTGTGTCACCCTTCCCACTGTATACAATCCACCAAAGATGCCAGCTTCTCCTACAACCTGAGGTTACAAATAAGTGAAAACACTAAGGCCACAAGGGACTATCATGGTGATAGTCTGACATTGCAGGCCACAGAGCTTCATCCACTCACTCCTACAATAGGCCCATATCTGTGGCTGAACCACTGAAGCCTTCAAATCTTGATTTAAAAGACTTCTAATTACACAGAATCCACCACTTACTTTAGGTCAGCCTAGCAAGTGACACATGCTCCATGTTGTAGAGGAAGGTGGGGAAAAAAAACAGTCTCTGAGTAGCAGCCACGTTACTCTGTATCCGCAAAAAGAACAGGAGTACTTGTGGCACCTTAGAGACTAACAAATGTATTTGAGCATAAGCTTTCGAGGGCTACAGTCCACTTCATCAATTACTTGTCAATGTATTAAGAACGTCCAATGGGACCAGAAACAACAAGGCAACTTAAACTACAGTTGCCATTGTAAGTACTGAGAAGATATTTTATTATAAACATTCTATGCATCCAATGAAGTGGGCGGTAGCCCACGAAAGCTTATACTCAAATCAATTCTTTTTCCCAGAGTCTCTGCTTATCTCACCTGGAGGAAAGTTCCTTCCTGACCCCAAATATGGTGATCAGTTAAAACCTGAGCATGTGGGTGAGACCCACCTGCCAAAGAATTTGCTGTATTAATTAAGAGCCCTCCCCATCTATAGTCCCATTGGCTATTGGAGATATTTGCTACTAGCAGTCGCCAATGGGCCTATGCCATTTTAAGCAACATCATATCATCTCCTCCATAAACTTATAATCTCCTCAACTTCTTCCATGACATCCCTCAAACAAAGAAATCTCTCGCCAAATGTATCTAGAATGTCACCAGTCTTGCCTTCTTCAAATCCTTCAAGACCTCCCTTCATAAAGAAGCCCAAAAAGAAATAAATCCATCTGACACAGCTTGGTTATGAGACCATCAGGGACAGCTGGTTTTATTTATATATTTAAAAACTTCAACACAAAAACACAAAATCCACATACCTTTATGTTTTTTCTTTGGTTACCCTTTCCCCCTTCCTCCCCCTCACCTCACCCCACCCTTCCCTCCTAATAGTTGTCACACTCATTTGCTGTGTTTGGTCTCAGCTTGGACTTGAAAACTCTTTGGAGCAAAGACTACGGCTATGTCTACACTACCGCGGTAAGTCGATCTCTGCTACGCAACTCCAACTATGTGAATAATGTAGCTGGAGTCAACGTACCTTAGGTCGAGTTACCGCAGGGTCTACATCTTGGGGGGTTCATGGGAGAAAATCTCCCATCGACTTATGTTACTCTTCTCGTCGGGGGTAGACTAGAGGTGTCAACTGGAGAGTGATCTGCAGTCCATTTGGTGGGGCTTTACTAGATCCGCTAAATTGACCACTTCTGGATCGATCTCAGAGCGTCGATCCCCACTGTAGCGTAGACCTGCCCTAAGGTTGCCAACCTGGTAATATTTAAAAAACGGACACTCCAGCAGGCATAGTTGCCAACTTACTCTCTACCCGGGGTGCTTGATCTCCCCATCCTTTCCCTCAAGGCCCCACCCCCACCCCACCTCTTCTCACCCCTACTCCATCCCCACCCCATCTCTTTCCGCTCCCTGCCCTGCCTCTTCCCCCCAAGGTTCCACTCCTGCCCCACCTATTCCCCCCGAAATCCTTCCCCAGCCCTACCTCTTGCCCTGAGCCTCCCCTGCCCTGCCCCTGTCCCTGAAACCCCACCCTTGTACACTCCTCTTCCTCCTCCCCCTCGTTGCTCGCTGCTTTTCACCTCTCCTCCCCACCCAGGTTAGGAGGGACTTGCCTGCCGAGCCGGGACTTGGAGCAGCAGCTGCCTGACAAAGGTAGGAGGTGGCCCCGGAGCGGATGATAAGCCAGCGCCTCCCCAACTCCCTCGCTTGCAGTAACTGGACTTTGGGTGTCCAGTCAGTAGATCTGACAAGACAATGTCAGGTCCCCTTTTCGACCAGTCGGAAACCAGGCACCAGTCCACACTAGCAAAGACCGTCATTTACTATGACTTTGCAACAAGGCCCTATTCTTGCTTATGGCTTCTAGGTGCCAGTGTAATATAATAATAATCATCATCATTGTACAATTCTATTCAGATGCACATTCTCTAAGGGTTTGCAGAGTACTCTCTGTAAGAAAGAATAAAATGAGGCTTGTGTGAAAATCATACCAGAGTGAGCATCCATATAATTCTGACCTACTTCAAGTCATTCTGATGTTAAGCTAATTATGCTTAATAGCCCAAATCCAACCTCCTGCACACATACACTCCACCAGGCTTTGGATTCTAGGCGGTCAGGCCTGATGGAACAAGGTGAGAGTATGGCATGGACAAAGCTGAAGTGGGCTTGAACAGGCTCAGGCAAGGCTGGGGCAGGAGCAGGAACCGGATAAAAGGCTAGCTGGAAGCCTGAAGAGTCTGTAACTCCATAAGGCAGTAGGAGGATTCTTGGCCAAGTAGTGCTATTGCACAGACTAATTTGCAGCTCTGGGATGGTCAGTGAAATACCTGTGGCGGGGGGGGGAGGGCGGTCATCTGACCCCAGCCCTGGAATACGCTGCTACAGCAAGCCTGAGGGCTGAGTCGCTGCAGGTGGGTTGGAAGAGAGAGTCATGACAGCTGAGTGAGTAGCCCTGGTCAGACAGTGGGTTTGCCTCAGACCCCCCTTCTGAAGTTACTTCCTACATTCAAAGTAAATTAGACCATTTGCTAACAAATCCCGATGTACCATAATAACAAAAAAGATGAAATACAACACAAAGAAACTAAAGAATATAATATGAAATGGAAAATACCTACCAACCTGAAGAGGATGTACATATTAAATCTACTGTTAAAAAGAAAAGGATTTTTTCCAATAATTTATTTAGGAGTATTGCTACCACATTATATAATACAAGCATATTTAATTATAATGTCTTCATTATAAATGACAGCTTCTGAACAAAGTTGTTCTTCAGAGTTAGTAATTCTGCATGTTATAGGGAGGGCGCACATTGTAAAGGGCAGGAGTGGTTATTAAATTAAGTAAAATTAGGAACTGTAGTTAAGTACCCAGAAGTCATATCAGAAGAAACCAGACAGAGTCTTAACAGTAGCATTGTATTATAATGTGTAATAGCCTTTTTTGTATTCCGTGAACAGTATTATACTTAACGTTATCACATTTCCAAACCCACAAAAATGGCCCGAATATCACATATGGGTAAAAATAACTGACTCCATAAATTCATTATTCAGCAAATATCACAAAAGTATACTAATTTGCACGTTTCCATTGCAGGCTAAGTCCCCAGCATATTTGGGATCAGATCTTTTAAGGTGAGGCTATTACAATAATCAAAACTCTCATGGTGATTTTAAAGCCTTAACTTTTATAAGCTTCTATTACCTGTATTTCCAACTTTATTAATATTTTTCTTCCCCTCAGCATCCTCAGGCAAAACTGAAAATCTATTTATACAACAGGAAAACTAAGATATTCTTTACCCTATTTTCTCATTGCCAAAATGTGATTTATCATCATAGTTGGAAAGTAGTTTTTATCTTCAAAACATATTTCAAACATTAAGTAATTTGTTCCTATTAAATTTCTGTGATGTAGGCAAATATTATCACCATTACAGGATGGGGAATTTGAATGACAGATTAAGCCACTTGCTCAAGTCAACGGACAGAGTCATTGCAGGCAAATTAATGACAGATGTGGAATGTGTTTAATCAGCAGGCAGCAACTTTATTAACTGTACACTGAAGAGGACACTACAATGTCTGCCCTCATATACCAAACATTTAATTAGTTCCTGTGAGGGTTACAGGGCTGTCACCACAAACAAAATGATAACTCTGAGTAGACCCTCCCCAATCTACCCCACAAACTCAGGTCTGGTGTGAAACCTCTCCTCCTGCAAAAGAGGAGTGGGGTGATAGAGGCACAAGGCTGAGGTGGGACATCAGTCCACTAAGGCTTCAGGTCCCTCTCCCCCAAAGAGTAAAAGGTCCAACAGCAAAACCCCAAATCTCATTTAATTCTGGGAGCTTTCCCTTTTAGCCTTTATCTGCATTGGATGACAGTCAAGTTTTGACAGGTCAGTAGTTTTATCAGCTTTATATCAATTTTTGAGTTCTATTACTCTCAACCCACCTATGCCTCTAGGAGGCTGTGAAGAAAGTGAAAAAAACCACCAGATCTCATGCCAATTTGGCCTCAACTGAAAAATTACTCCTTGATCCCTAAAACAATGGTTATCAATCAGATCTGCAGCATTATAAGAGGCACAGCTCCTAAACTACAAACAAGAGGAGGGGGGGGGAGGGCAATAGACGGGCAGTGCAGTTAACTGGCAAGTAAAAGTTTATGAAAGAACCAGGATCACTTACATAGCTGAGGGGCGGACACCCAGCAGCCAATCAGCTGACCCATCCACCCTTGCCCAGCCAATGGCTAAGCAGAGGACTGAAGAAGATGGAAATCGTATCTTCAAGGTTATATATCCCAGGTATGGAACCATTTGCCCTCCTGCCCCTTCTATTTGAAGTATACTGCCAATTGACTGTAACTTTTGATAAGATAAATGTTCATTCTAGAAAGGCTTCACATATGCAAGTAACTTGACAACCAGTATCTATTAGGCAGGTACTCTTTACTTCATCTAGATATACATAGCCATGACAAGCAGGCCCCACTAACTGCTGGATGGCCTCACCGACACCCACTTGGGTAACATCTGTCTCCTGAAACCATTGACTAGCGGCCTTGCTCGGAGAGTTGTTAGTTTCTTTTCTTCCTGGCTCAAACTTGCTCTGATTTGAATGTCTACCAGTCAGCTGCTGATGTATTAAATTGGGGTGAAGATAATTCTGACATTCATTTTGAAAATGTCCTATTTGTCCACAGTTAAAACATAAATGATTTCTTCTGTTAAATCTTGGTATTGCTTATTAAATTCTTTGGGTCTTTGAGGAGTAAATCGTGTATCTGAAATGGGCATTTCAGAACTTGGCTGGGTCAACGGCATTACTACCAACTGCTGCTCAGTCTGCAGTATTTCTCCTTCCAATCTATTGCAGTGACTTCTTCATGGGCACTGGGAGTATTTTCATATGCCTTTATCAAATGCAAACTACTTCTACTCAATGGCCTTCCTTTTTCTTCTAGTTCTTGTCAAAGTTTTCTCTTTTGTATATCAGAGTGCTCCCTTTCAATGGATCTCACCTCAAAAAGGAGTGTGGCATAAGAGACCGTCTTTTTTCTACCACTACAATTTATCCCTTTTATTAAGAGTGTATTTAATAAGGATTCATGCCAACAACCATAAAAAATTCATCTTGTATATAAGAGTACAATTCAGTATCTTTTATCCCACCAGCCTCCAAAATTTCTTGGGCTAATGCATGTAATCTAGTCAGGTATGCAGAAGGTGGTTCTTTAGTGTGTTGGTGAGTCTCAGAAAATTGAGCCTTAAGCTCAGATGCACTTATGACACTTCCATATGCCTTCTCTAAAATATCAAAGCATTCTACAGTGGATGCCTTGCTACCAGCTCCTAAGGCCACCCTCAATACTGGGGGTAATAAACTTTCAGTAATCTTCCTTCTTTTGCCTTTGTCAGAAATCTCACTGTCTTCCATCATCTCTTTGGCATGTGGTCGCCAAGTAGGATAATCTACTTCTCCATTGGGTCTGAGTGAATTACCCGAAAAACATTTCAGTTTAAGTTTCACATCAGTCACAGTTTCATTGGCAGATTTCAGCACTCTCTCTAACAAAAGATGTCAGGAGGGAGACTCACAGCAGGAGTAGAGGCTTCTACTGGACCTCAGTCTATAACTGGTGTAGCATCTGTTAACCACCTAGTCTGTCTATCACCCACAGGTGTAACCTCAGTCCTGAACCCTCTGTCAGAATACACAGAATATCCCTGACTCCTGCACTGAGGTACTCTGGGCACAGAACCAGTGGATATAAATGGCAAAACCTCAGAATGAATAGGAGTCACATCCCACTGCTGACCTAACTTCTGCAACACACATTTCTTTCCTTTGAGTATCACAGAAACAGAGTCTTCAAATTCACAGAAAATCATATTTTTTCCTCCCTTCACCTGCCTCATATTAGTCACATGACCAAAGATTCTAATCACCCTCTTAATTTCTGCTGTACTATCAACAGGGGACACATCACTGACCAAAATGGTCCTATAGGGATCTAACTATGTACAAGTTTACATTATCTTAATAATATTAATACAGTGCACAAATTCAATAATATTCAACACCACAGTTCTTTTATAACGAACTGCAATATTCTTCAAAAGAATTCAGAGGTGAGCTCTGAGCAATCCTCAAGTCCCTGTTTGGGTGCAATTTGTAACCTTTGGGTGGGCTAGAGTTCACTTCATTTCCCATCTTCAGTGCCTTCAAAAAACCCAACTCCCACAGAAAGTAGCTGGAGACCCAGAGTTCAGTCTCTAAAAATTTTCAGCAAGGATTGCATAGGGTCAACCTCCCCACATTTAAGTCCCAAAAGGAACTAAATAAATTAATTTAATTAAATAATTTTATAAAATCTTATGATAAAGAAACAAGTAATAATCTAATTTTTACAGCATGACATGTCTATTTTATAATCCAAAGACATTACCTTCACAGTTACACATAAACATAAATAAAGAAAACAAATTAAAATCTGAACAGTTCAGTCCCCACAGAAATACAGTGAGAAGAAACTGAAAGCTCCCAAAAGCTTAGGTTTTGTTCACCTACATCTTCCCTCCACCTGCTTGTAGGAATCTTCAGTTGGAGTCCATGCAGACTCTTCCTCTGCTGACATCACTGCTAGCCAGTCAGCTAATTGATTAACCAATCACTCACTTAAGTGTATAGATTTAAAGAAAACCCTGCTGCAAAATGCTTCAGAGTTAGGCACAACAGCCTGCTTTCTGCTCAGCTTCTCCCAACTCACACAGGGCACATGGCCCTTTGTAAAGCAGCTGACCTGATTGCTTGCCCTCATGCAGGCCTGACCCCAGCAAAAAGGGAACCCTATTGGATCATACCCAAAACTACCACACCCAATTCCAGAAGTTTCTGGATGTGGAGTGCTTAATCAGCATAGCAACAATGACCCAGACACAACTCACTCCTGCCTCCCCCACCATGGGTCTCTTAAAGAGATACCTTTTAGGAACATGGGTTATATAGCGTCTGCTGCTCTAGAGATTTGACTCCCTACAGCTCAGAA
The DNA here is from genome assembly GCF_027887155.1 of Malaclemys terrapin pileata. Classification (NCBI taxonomy): domain Eukaryota; kingdom Metazoa; phylum Chordata; order Testudines; family Emydidae; genus Malaclemys; species Malaclemys terrapin. The sequence continues at coordinate 90,651,412 of NC_071511.1, read as the reverse complement.
TGCACATGGAGATCTTTCCTGAGAGTGGAGTGCACAGTATGAGGAGAGTCATTTCTTTAATCACATTGTACAAATACAGTGAAGCTCTAACTTTCATTAGTTCAGAAGAGAAAAAGAAGAAAGATAGTAGGAAACAAAGTTGCTTCTGTATTATAAATGCATCATTGATAACCTCAAGCTTTCAAAAATCATAAATCAAGCCCCCAAAAACATGAGATTTAAAAAACAAAAACGAGAGTGCCTTTTTTGTTTGACTTATGGTTTTTGATCCTTTAAGTTAAGCTCTGGTCATGTTTTCAGACTTTTCTTTAGAACCATGGGGGCTAGAAATGTGCTTTAAAAAAAAACAACCCACCCAAATGAAGTTCTCACTATTACACGACTCCTGGAGCTGGGGCTTTAAAATGAGTATTGAATACTGTAAGGATTGACAATACCATCAATGCAACTTTGTTGGTGTGGCTCCAGCATTACTACTACTATCTACAAGACAATGCAGGAAGTTAGTTCAGCCCCCAGACTTATGTTCAGGATGGAATAACTAGGCAGTATTAGGAGTATGGAGTGGATAGACAGACATCTGAAGAAGAAAGGGGTGCAGGAGTAAGGGAGTGTGGAGACCAGTGAGAAAGACTGCAGTGCTAATATCTGTGCTAATCTTCTGAATATGCCCTGAGTGAGTAAGATGGCCTTAGCAAGAAGTTTTGCAGAGTCATAGTTAGCTGTGTACTCACAAAGTTAATAAAATATCACTGGATAAGGGAAAAAGAAGGAGAAGACTTGTAGGGAAAGAAAGAACTGGAGCAAAGAACAGATAGGAGAGACAGGGGTGGTTGGAACTGAGAAATGAGGAGAAAAAAGTAAATGAAGGGGGAAAAAGTCAATTGGAATTAAAAGAAAGTTGAAAAAGAGAACCAAAAAAAATGCAGACAATAAGTTATTTCTTATTCTTTTACAGAATATTAAGGTCCAAAACATCACAAAAGATACACAGCTGAGAGAGTTTGATTTTATATGCAGCATAAGGAGACATGAACAAATGTGATTACATAGGACTAAGGAAGGGGGAGCTGGCAAACACAATTGTGCATGAGAGACGAGTATTTAACAAGTTTTCTGAATGGCCTGTAATATATAACACGGCAGTCTCCACTAATGGCTCAAACACTGCAGTAATAGGTTTCAGCTTCTGGGTCTGGGATGGTTGTTGCAGAATAATCTTTATTTTTTTGTTGTACTATTTAATTTAAAAAGTGTTGGGTTCTTTTGGGAGATGGGGTGATAGTAAAGTGATGAAAAACAGATAAGGATTTTCAGCACACTCTGAGGTAGAAGACTCAATTATGAAATAAGTAAGCTTCCTTTTGCACAATAATCTTGCATCTTCAGTTCTCTTTTGTTTAATTACCTGTTTTAATTGTGAAATCACTATTATTTACTATGATGAACAGGTTGACACATGCCTAATGTACCAAACAGGTCTTCAAAAACACATTTGCAGTGCTTTTGGAAACAACTGTTTGTCCTGATATTAAATGGAGCATCAATCAAATATTGCAGCACATCAGGTGGAGTGGAGATATAGGAGTAAAGCAGTTAAATTTGTTTTACTGCAAAATTACATTCTACTCAATATCAGAAATATGATTTAAAACATGGCATTAGAAACACGTTAGTTCCCCATTGACATTACTTCTCCACAGAATTTCAGTAAATTTGCTTACTTGCAGAAAGATCAGTAATTGTTATTATTTTATCTATACAGTTCTGCTTTTCTTAATTGGTATTAAGTAAATATGCCAAGAGAATCCTGCACCATCAGTACAATTTACTCATGTATTACAATGCAAACATATTTCTATGGAAAACATTTTGGATATACAATAATAGTGCAAGAAAATGAGGGCAAGGATTACAAAACATACCTATATCCTGCCATATTTCCAGTCGCCTGTGCCATTCAATCCCAAAGCTATTCAAGTGGTATTTATCTTATTTTTATTATCATCATCATCGTCATCATAATCTCTTGGCCAATCCTGGGACACTTAAACAAAATCTCCTTGACTTCAATTTGTATACAACTACTTGTAGTACAGGTCAGATCCTCTATTCACTGAATGCTACAAATATGATAATTATGCAAACAAGATGTAATATTAAAATAAGAGTGATTAGGCTATTACTGGATGTTCAACTTGAAAATGCATAGCACGAACTAGATTTTGGAAACCTTAGCTGAATCAAACAGAAAGAGTTGTACGCTTATACAGTTCATACAAGTGTTTTACCTTCTCTCCAACCAGCCTGCATGTTTACTGAGAGCTTATTAAACATTACAAATCCTACATTCCAATAGTCAAGAATAGGAAAATGTATCTATGCTTACCTGAAAATGTCCTTCCCTTGAGTAATAAAGTCTACAGTTCTATTAAAATGGGCAACAGCTTGCTTTACAGTTTGGGGACAGAACTTGACCTGTTAGTCATTAGGAGCAGGAGAATGCCCTGACATGTAAAATTCACTCAAAATGAACCAACTTTCACAGTCAGGAGAAATCAACTCTAGAGCTGGTCGGGAATCTTTAGTGTTTTATCTAAAACGCTGATTTGCTGAACCCCAAATCCTTTGTGGAAACAGACTGGGTTTCATGAACTTTTGGACCACTTGGTGGACTATAGGGGACTTCAGGGCTTCCAGCGCTTGCAGTTCCAGGGCAGTCTTGCCAAACGGACTGTACTGTGGCCTGGGATCTCAGGACTTCCAGGGTCCATGAACCCAGAAAGCCCTGACAGTTGCTGACTGAAATTGACATGATTGCTGAATTTCACTACTGTTATTCATAGGTAGGCAGCAGTGAAACTGACAAATATATCAATTTCCGAATATATCAATTTCCATCAGCAGCTGCTGAGTCCCAGAAATGTATTTTGTTCCAGAAATGTCATTTCAATGTTTCCAAATGAAAGTTTTACAGAATTTCCAGTTTGCAGGAAATTTTGAAAATTTTGTTTTTTTCCTCTCAAAGGAAAACCAAATTTCAAAATGTTGAAGATTCCCGCAACCTGGAAATTCTGATTTTTCTGCCAGCTCTGGTCAAATCTACTATCCTAAATTACAGATGGTGTTAAATATACTTTGAGGAAAACGTACAATAGTTTCTGTCACAGATATACCAATTTCCTGCAATACCCTTGTGAAAACTTAATTCAATAAGCTTAAAGTAACTTTGGAGTCCATCGTATTAAATGCAAATGTTATGTATTATTGTGGGCCGAGATGACCAAAGTACCATATTAAACAATGTGGCAGACAACAATAGCCTTTTGGATTTCCCAAGTGGATTTCCCAAGATACATCTAGAGAGAAATGAATGCAAATTACCCACCCATGATTATGCACTCCAGCAATTGGCCTTTGTCTGCTGATCAACTGTTGCATAAGGCCAAGATCAAAGGCCCAAGCTGTGCAAAGGAAAGACTGAACTATTCATGGTTGTTCTGGCTCTGAATCCGTGACAGTCATGAACTTGTAATCACTCCTAGCAGAATCCTTGTTGCAGCTGGAGGTGATCTCTGGTAAGCTTATTAGCTGCATGTAGATTTTTTTATTGTTTTTAATGTGTTATCTCTGTAATACTTTCACCCTAAAAATGAATTTGCTTGTTTATAGAGGTCTGTGTGGTAACTTGCAATTGCTGGCAATTACAGCTCTTCATAGACTTCGAAGAAAAAGCAAATGTAAACACTGGTCTGTTTATGCACTCTGTCTTACTGGGAATATCTCAAGGTAGGCAGGAAACTGTGCAACCTGGAAAACCCCCAGGAGGAGGAAGAGAGAGACAAGGGTCACTGCCCTAGAGAGATGATGGATGAGGAGCCGGGAGCTTAGAGAGCTCCCCGCAAAGGACCACAGAGGGGAAAACAGGTGCAATGGCCATGAACTATGGCAATTTCTCTTACTGCAAAATATGGGAAATTCCCCCTAACGGAAACAAACTCACGTATTTGAGGTCAGTTTCCATACTATTGAGGATATGTTTGTCTCCAAGGTGAGTCAGATCTATAAAACTTATTACTTTAAGAAAGGACATTTTCAGGTAATCACAGATAGTTTTCCTATTCTTCATCATGCAAAAGCCCACAGATCTGTTACAATGGAATATGCACAGCATGTGCCTTCATGATAAGAAATAAGATCATCCCTTAAAAGTAGGCATAAAAATGAGGTATATGTTATACCCTCCATTTTCCCCTGGATGGAGAAGACTTCAAAAAATGGCATTGACTAAAGATTGGATAAACAGTATATAAAATTTGGTGATTGTATTCATCTCAATATAGGAGACAGGTTTTCTCTGCCCTGAGATTGTCAATAATCCTAAAGATTGGATTTTGATGGTTAACAGAGGTAAAATATTACTTGAATTTACTTTTGAGAATCAATATTATGACAGTTGTAAGGACTACTAATTTGAATTAAAAGTACAATATTGGGTCTCATCTGAGAAAGTTCTTAACTTTAATAACTTAGCCGATTGGAGACGGAAGCTATCAGGCAGCTTGTTTTAATGGATAGGAAGTATAACTCTAAAGGAACACTTTGTTTCTATTATAGGCTCCATTAATTGCACACACCAGGGGCTGCTTATATTCCTCCACACCCATCCAACCCTGCAAACTATTTGTGTCTCACCTTCCCAACCCTCTCTATTTCAGGGCAGGGTGACCAGATGTCCCTATTTTACAGGGACAGTCCCAATATTTGGGGCAGCTTATATAGGCACCTATTACCCCCCACTCCCTGCCTCAATTTTTCACATCTGCTATCTGATCACCCTATTTCAGGGACATACTGCAACTCCAAAACCCTTCCTTCATTCCATGGGTTCTGTGAGTCTCCTCCTCTTCCTGTCACATCAGGGCCTCAGTGTGCTCCCCTATTACTCCCTGTAGGAGCACACCCTTGCCTTTAGGGCCATTCCTGTATCCAGGCATGGTGTTGCAGGTGTCCTTTCAATCTAGACATGGAAAGGGCTGAAGGGGGCATAACACAGTCTGTCTTATTTAGCTCTCCCACTAAGTCACTGTTCAGTCTATCCCCTTCCATGGTTAACAGAAAAATCCAAAACTAAGGAACCCAAAGTCTAACAGTCCCACAGAGGCCGGAGAAGAGACTGTTTCACATGTGATCCTTGACAATTTTCCCTCTCCCTTTTTAGTCTGAGGAGGTGGTAGGGGAACCCAGGCCCACTTGCTCCATTGGGTTCAGCTGTTCAGAGCCTCCAGCGCTAATCTTCTCAAGTCCCTTGCTGTTCCCAGCTCTATAGGCTTCTCAGACTCTTGTTCTCTCTCTCTGGTGTGTTGGCTTCTCTGGCAGCTTCTCACCCATTTGTTGGCAAGCACTTCTCTCCACAGTCCCTCTACGTCTCTGGCAAACTTCCCACCCTCCTGTCTAATAGCCCTTTTATCCTCACAGCTGCTGTGGGGTCAGGGCCGGCTCTAGGTTTTTTGCCACCCCAAGCAAAACAATTTTTGGCCGCCTCCCCACCCCACCCCTGGGCTCTCACCCCCACCCCACCCCACCCGCACCCCCTGCTGCCCCAGCCCTGGGATCTCTCCCCCACCCCTCCCCACCCACAGCTCTGGGCTTCCCCCCCCCAACCAGTGCTGACTCCACCGGCTACCCCTCGCCTCCAGCTGGTCCGGTGCTGGCAGGGTCGGGGTAAGCAGCAGGGCTCCCGGGCCGCGCCTCAGCCCAGGGTCCCTCCAGCCAGGGCTCCCGCCTCCAAGACTGGCTGGGACCCGGGAGGGCAGAGCCGGGGGACCGCCCCGGCAGGGGGCTGAGGAGCCAGGGCAGGGTAGCCCCAGAGGGAGAGGAGTCCTGGAGAGTGGGACGCGGGCCCCGCATGGCAGCACCCCGCCCTCTATAGCCCTGCTACTGCTTCTGGCTGCCCTGCCGCAGTCCCTGGGCGGCTCAGGCTGTTTCACCCAGCCCCGGCTGCAGCACTGGTGGGGCGGCTGCCCTGCGGCATCTGCAGGTGGCTCCATGTGCCCCGGGGGGGCGGCCCCCAAGCCTGAGTGTCCCCCACTAGGAGCCTGCCCAACTCAGCCACAAGGTGTGGGCACTGCTCCCCCGCGGCACGAACCGCCGTGGCCCCAGGGCGACACGCTGCTGCTGCCAGGGCTAGCTCTAGGCTTTTGCCGCCCGAAGCAAAAAAAAGCAAAGACGGCCAGAATGCCGCCTTGAAAATGTGCCGCCCCAAGCACGTGCTTGGTTTGCTGGTGCCTAGAGCCGTCCCTGTGTGGGGTTGCCAATGAGCTCCGGCACAGCAGGCAGGCAGTTAATACTTTGGTTGCCAAATCAGCATGAGGAATACAGATCCCATGACCCTCATCCTCAGACCAGGGGGCTCTGTGTGCCCCCCCTTCCTACTTTTACCACACTCTAAGTCTGGATGTCCCCCTGACCTCCCATTCCTCTCACCACTGTTATTTCTTTTCTCTCTGGCTTGAAGAAAAGTCAATCACGGTGTCAACTTTTTAAACTCTATTTGGATGATGGGCAAATCTGAGATGGGGGAGGGAATTGTGCTTGATGGTGTTAATGCTAGATCTAGTTATTTACATTCATCTACAGACAATTACAGACCTGGATGAAGCTGCTGGAATCTGCTAACTAGATGCCAGTGGATCTGTCTGACCTTCACTTCCCCCTTCTCATTTCTGATTTTCACCAAATCAGCTGTGTTCCTCCCACTGATGCCTAGAATATTTCCTGAAATATTTTGGAATTGATTACCTGTGGAAATTATGCCAAGCAAGTTTTGGTGTTCATCTTCTCATGGTGGTCAGTGCACACAGAGAGACAGGAAACTTTGCTCCACCAATGACAGAACTTGATTTTTGTTCTGTGGTCAGGGTAATTGTGTTCTTCCTAGTTTATTTATGAAAATCCCATCAGGCATATTGACCGTCATAACCACATCAGGGCTGTTACCAATGGGAGAAACGTGCTCTGAGATCTCAGCTAATCATTGTGTTCCAAATGTTAAATTGCTGTGCTCTCTCTTTTTCTGGTACTATTCCCTGCATTAATTTGAGACCTGTATGACCCTCTCTATTATCCCCAGTTGGCATCTGACAGAAGGATCATTCTGCCTGGATAACTAATGGGAGGAAATGTCAGAAGGTTTGATTCTCTGCACTGACCAGTTGAGACACCAGGGACTATACAATCAAATCTTGATCTCTATGGGTGAGAGGAGGAGGGGACAACAGGAATTACTTGATAGATTTAATATAAACTCTGGTTTACTGAAGTACGTGTGAGTAGGAGATCAGCATTCCCAAAATACTTGAATAAGAATTGGATTTCTGTTTCTATGACACCATTTGTTTTTGTTTTTTTCAGAGCCATCTTCAACTGCTGCTAACATCCTTCTGAGATGAAATATTCATCCTCAGCCCAGGCTTATGAAGGATTTCCAGGGCACCACATAGAATTGTAAGACTGGAAGGGACCTCGAGAGGTCATCTAGTCCAGTCCCCTGCACTCATGCTAATGTTTAACATAAATCCAAGATACTCCAGAAACCATATCACTCTTGCGTGGTAAGATGTGATCTCCATGACTAAGATTCCCATCCTACAACAGGCTCTCTTAAGGCGGGATGCAGAGCATGAATTTAGCTCATTGAGGATTGGACTCATAAATACCAGTCTATATTGGAAGTAATATATACCAACAGAATTGGAGACCTTTACAATATTGTATTCTGCCTCAAGTTCCTAGTTTTTTTTGGAGTGCCCTGAAAATTATAAGCCAAGCAAATGTCCCCACCAACCGCTAATCATAACTGCTTCTAACAGAATTAAAGACTGCCTTTGTTTTAAGCCTCAAACTTTAAAAAAAACTGGGCCCCTGGAGTTGTGTAATTATTACTCTGTGCCACTATACCCATTGGTGCTATTAGCTTAACAGATAAAACTGTAGATAAGAGGCACAATTCACTTCAGCAGAGTCCTGGAAGCAAGCTTCTGCATCTTGCTGATTAGCTTCATTCAGTTATGTTTTCTTAATTGTTCATGTAATAAAGCTCATTACATGAAAAATAATATTGCTTTCCTTCGGGTTGTGCACTTGAGATTTGAAAACTGGGCACTACCTGTATGCCTTGAAGGCACTTCCAAATCAGCTTGATGCTGCAGTTACACCAGATCAAAATAAGAGAGGCACTCTGCAATTTTGGCAGCTGGCATATCAGACTTCAATGTCACATTATATTTATACACACACACACACACAATGTTGCATCATCTTGAAATGATAGGGTACAACCAAACCAGAAAATTAATTTATCTGAAACCAGTTCATCTCCCCAAGCAGATTCAGAGCTAGTCATGCAAAATAATCTGCATTGAGATGTGTAGATAAGAACATAAGAATGGCCATACTGCGTCAGACCAATGGTCCATCTAGCCCAGTATCCTGTCCTCCAACAGTGGCCAATGACAAGTGCCCCAGAGAGAATGAACAGAACAGGTAATCATCAAGTGATCCATTCCCTGTCACTTATTCCCAGCTTCTGGCAAACAGAGGCTAGGGACACCATTCCTGCCCATCCTGGCTAATAGCAACTGATGGACCTATCCTCCATGAATTTGTCTAGTTCATTTTTTAACCCTGTTATAGTCTTGGCCTTCACAGCATCCTCTGGAAAAGAATTCCCCAGGTTGACTGTGTGTTGTGTGAAGAAATACTTCCTTTTGTTTGTTTTTAATGCTCTTCAATCCAGGATGCATATACCGATATGTAGACTTTTCAAGGCCAAAAAGCGTTAACTGATACAAAATAAGTTGAAAACCAAAGCTTGATAGTCTCTCCCAAGCAAACTTCTGAAACATCAAATACAATTAGCTGCATTTCAGAAAGCCAAGATTTTATGCCAAAAAATATTAAAAAATCCTCCTCTGTATTTATCTGTATTAGATTAACTTGACAGTGGAAAGTTATTACATTTAACAACGAATATGTTCCAAAACCATAGGCTCCGAATGCAGTCAGATGTGCAGCAGATATACAGATTAGAACATATGCTAAAATCGTATAGTGCCAATATCAGTATAATGTAATGCTATGCAATTAACCAAACCCTTCCCCTTATTCCTCAGAAAAAAAGGGTTCCTGTAGCTATTTCCCAGTCACAACCAGGCCTCTCAAGTCCCCTACTCCTGCAGAATAATATCTCACGGACGTCTCCTGATGTATAGAATCAAACATTCATGTTCATTCCATAGTTATATTTTGACATCAAACTTCCTATAAAGCATGCATCTATTTTATCATCTGTGTTTTTCATTCTTCCTTTTCATTTATTTTACTCTTTTTTCTGCCTTTATGTCTGCCAGATTTTTCTTCATGACCATTTCCTCCATTCTTCCTTTCTCTTTCCAACTTCACTTGAAGGCAGAAGACAACAGGAAAGAGAAAGGATCCTGTCATCCAGCTCCTAATTGCTCACCATGCAGATTTTTTAATAGGAGAAAAGGAGGGCAAATCAGGAGCTGAGAATGGATGAGGCTAGACTAACAAATGGTCAATCCCTGTTTTCAGTCCCTTTCAACATGACAGAACTGCTCCTCATGGTGGCAGAGACTCTAGGAGAGGGAGATTTGTAATGAAGGAACAGCCCTTCTTGAGGCTGCTGGGGATGGAGACAATGAGGATGCCATTCTATTATTTGCAGCTAATAGGAGCTATGATAAGCCCTCTAAAAACAAAAGAAAATATTCTGTACAACTGATTTCTTAATGAAGTAAAGCAAAATTAAATAGCTCATGCTCCCAATTTCCCTGTATGTGATGTGCAGAGCATTATCTCAATACTGCACATCTCGTAAGGCAAATCTTGTAAGGTAAAACAACCTTCTCTGTAGTTCTCCTTAACAGATGCAACGTTTGCGCCACAGCTCAGAGAGAGCCGAGAAGCTCTTCTCCTCAACATTACATACCCCTGTTGAAAACCACTGTAGTAGGAGACATCCTCTATGCTTTTCCTTCATCCTCTACAGACCCTAGAAAGTGTGCAGAAACCACTCCCTCAACCCATGTGAGCAGGAGGGAGCTTCACTCTATACCTTTTCAGTTTTGCAAAATGCAAAACTCAATATTATAAGAAGAATGATTTTTCCCATGGACTTTCTTAGGAGTATAGGACATGGCTTTTTGAGGGAGTTTAAACAAATAGTTCCAGATTATGGAATTTATTCATGTCAGTACCAACATTTTTCAAGCAAGAAGTCCTAGAGACTGAAGCTTTTTTTCCTATCATTTTCCTTTCAACAACTTATGTAGGAAATGTCATACAAAACACTATGTTAAGGGAATGTTAAAGATACATAGTTTAGCATTCAAAAGTCAGGATATTTCGAAGTTCAATTGTATCACTAATAAAAGTCAGTGTGGTCTATCAAAGAAGTAGAAAACCAAGAATTGGGAGATATGGTGTACTTGTGCCAGTGTCACTGTGCCACTTTGGGCTAATCACTTAACTTCATCCCTCTGTTTCACCATCTGTAAAAATAGCAATTATCATGCCCACTGACCTACTAACAATCATACTGTGATAATTTAGTTAATTAGCAATATTTATAAAATATCTGAATATATAACTTTCTCTATAATGTTTTATTAGACGTAAGATTGCATATGCAACCCTCCTTTCCCCTTCAGTATATGTACTTGACCATATATCATTTCTCAAATATTGCAAGGCAGTATCATACTATCTGTGTGCAGCATCTTGTCTTATGTGACTACACAATGAATGCAAAAAGGAGTCTATCAAATTAACTTAAATGAAAAGCACACTGTTAGAAGTCTGTGTTTCTGGTTGAAGATAACTATTCTTTATCATTTACTTGCCTGTATCTCAGTTTACCCCTCCTATAAATAAGTAAAATATCAACATCCCCAGACTCATGGGGACTTAATCAATAAATGTAAAGTGCTTTAATTTCTGTGTCTAAGAAGGGATTCATTATCTTAGCATATACATTAGAAATGTAGTATTATACCTTTGAGAGAGAGAGAAAGAAAATATGCTTGAATTCATCAAAAAGTATATCTCGGAAACGTCTATCTTTTTCTGAACATAATCTTGGATTTCATATGCACAAATACAGTAAAAGAAATAGTCTGTCTAGTAGACTTTGCTGCCACACAAGGTTTTCTAGATTGTCTAACCACATGCCTCGGAACAGAAAAACAAAAACACTGTTTTAAGATATTCTAAAACACAGTGAACTATTTTAAGCTAAAGTGATCTATCATAACTTTTTAAAACAAGAAATAAAATATGTTGGGAATAATTAGCCTCCAGTTGTCATTGTATTATTATAATCAGCTTATGCTCTATTTTAATTCAGTATGACTGAAAGTCACCTCACTTTATGTAATACTGTATACATGCTTAAAGGCATAATGCCAGTCACAAATATTCAAATACAGTTATTTGATCAAGGCTGGGGACTATTTCATGCCCATTTTCTGTTTGAGAAGAATATCATCGAAGAATGAATCAAGTCAAATTAGGAGAGGAAAGCAACTGTATACCCTCAGAAAATATGCTGAATACATAAAATACATAGTTTTCAAATCATCTTGCATTTTGCCTAGTATAAAATATGCTGATTTTAAATCCTGTCAAACAAGTTATTATGGTCTTCAGATCCTTTATCTTGTTAAGTAAAAGATTTTAAAATGTAGTAGATTAAGGTTGCACAAAACACACATGACTATTTTGTTTAAAATTTATCTTTTTTGTTTCCCTGTGGTTCTATTTATAGTTAAGCAGCAGATAGAGAAAGGGCAAATAAATTTCATTATTGACTCATAATAGTAAGAGATAGAGATAGATATTAGATCATCAAATCCTGGAAGAGTATTTACCAGCCAATAAAAGATTAATCAGATATTAAGATACCACGTTTAATTTTATTTAAAAAATTGAAAAATAAACATAATATATTTTCAGTGGACGTGAACTGATCAGAGCAACTACTTTTAAGTTTAGATTTTACACACACACACACACACACACACAAAATCTGAAGTTAAAAAGTAGTTCCCCTGATGATAGAAACGACCTCAATAGTGCAGAGGACTAGACTAGATGACCTGAGGCAGGATTAAGTATTATCTAGACCAACTCTGACAGTTTTGCCTAACCTGTGAAAAACCTCCAGTGACAGAGATTCTACATCATTCCTGAGTAATTTGTTCCAGTGCTCGACTACCCTTACAGTTAGGAAGTTTTTCCTAATATCTAACCTAAATCTCCCTTGCTGCAATTTAAGCCCATTGCCTCTTGTCCTGTCCTCAGTGGTTAAGGATAACAATTTATCACCTTCCTCTTTATAACAATCTTTCAAATACTTGAAGAATGTTATATTCACCCCTCAATCTTTTCTTCTCCAAACGAAAACAAACACAATTTTTTCAATCCTTCCTCAGAGATCATGTTTTCTAGCCATATAATAATTTTTCTTGTTCTCTTCTTGACTTTTTACAATTTGACCACAAGTATGGTGTCCAGTTGGACACAGTATTCCAGTTGAAGCTGTATCAGTGGTGAGTAGAGTGGAAGAATTACTTGTCTTGCTTACGACACTCCTGATAATATAATAATAATATGAGGATTTGTTTTTTTGCAATGCTATTACATTAGTGACTCATACTTAAGTGGAATTGAGTATTCCTTCTGAACTGTAGTACTTTGCATTTGTTCTTATTGAATTTCATCCTGTTTAATTCAGACCATTTCTCCAGTTCATTTCCATTGAAAATCTAGTAAATGAAGTCTTATTCTATCTCTGAATTGAATTTACTGCAAACATTTCCATTTTCATATAATTCAAGCAACAGTTATCTTCTGATTTTCCTTTGAACCATTGACAGTTTCCATTGGCTGTAAACAAAATCAAAGATAATAAAAATAAAATATCACAGAACAGAGATACCCTAAAAACAAACATTTTAACCATTCATCCATCCATCCACTTTTTAGGATAAGACTATTAATTTAGAATTAAAACAAACATACCACCACCTATATTTAACAAATCCATAAGATTTATGATGCAAAACATCATTAAAACCTAGATGAATTATTAATCTTTTATTATAAGCCTTTGACTAATACTGCACTGAAATGTGCAATAAATAAAATGTCTTTATGAAATGAACCATTTCCCATGACAACTTTAAAAAAAAATCATCAAACTGCTGAACTCTCCCCAACGATTCAGGATGATTAATTCACCCAGAAAGCATTTAAAAAGCTATGCTTGTTTCATAAGTTTTCTAACTGAAGATTAATATTACCTGTAAGAAGACAAAAGTAGTAATTGACTATCAGAAATTAAATGAATAGAAAGAAACCATGTGAACTGTGCAGAAACTATTATAATGCTGTTCAGAAATGACAAGTAAAAAAGGTCTTTAAGTTGTTATAAAAATGTAAAAACAACTTGTAGAGTTAATATTGCTTTCCCTATAGATGATACATGAAAGGGTATTCTTAGCATACTGCTCCATTACCTATGCCTAGCAATGAATGTTGCCTTCTAATTTAATTTAACAGTGAACAGATTTCTTACCAGCACAATTTGTATTTTGAAAGCATCTCTTAAGAATCATAGCTAGCAGTGTGTGGCAGTTCAATGAAGAATAATCTGTAAACAAAATTTCCATCTATCAAGAAAGGCCATTAAAGAACATAAAATAACCCATCCCTGACTGATTAATGTCTGCTACTGGAAGAAATTTAAGGCTATTAACATCTAGAGAATACACTGCTGCAGTAGTTGCATTTGTTATAAAAATAATTTGATTATATTATGTTTCTGCCTAAAGATTGTGTAAAAAAACCCCAAACAAACCAGTTTTTTTCCTTCCCTGAAAAATGTATTTAATATTTAGGAAAAAGAGCCACCTATTTGGAAAACCATATGCAATGGAATACACAGCTCAGCCATTTTATATACACATGTGGACAATTTAAGGTCATCCCTCCCATACAAACAGAAAATCTTACCAAATGACACAGCACTTAAACAGTCTGTGTGTACTGCATGCAAACAAACTAATTTCTGAATACTGGCTTTTGTCTAACTCCTTTCTCATATTTTCCACTCAAATTACAATTATATATGCTTAGTAAGCCTTGCATTGTTGCCAAGCTCGAAGAACCATAATTTCTACCTTGAGTATGAGCCTTAAAATGGATTACAAAAGGGAAGCACCACAGGATTCAATATAAAGCCTCTGACCAGAATATTCTGTCTATACTGATAGATTCTTCTATTTAAAGTGTGTTTAGAAATAGCTTCCAAAAATGTTTAAATCCCTGGCATACCAGATTATCAGATGATAGGATCCAGGACTTTCAGAACCAACATGCCATAACTATACAGTAAAGCCAATGAAATGCAGCATAGGAAAAGTACTGTCTATATCTCTGTATATATCTGTCTATTCATCTATAACAAAAGAGAGAAAGAGAGGTAAAGAGAGAAAGAAAGAAAATATTTTCAGATATGGGTGCCTAACGTTAGGGTCCTAAATAAAATGGCTTGGCTTTCTCTGGCAGTAACAGATGCTTAACACCTCTGAAAGTACCATACTTAGGATCCTAAATATGGATTTAGAAGCCAATGACATTTGAAAATTTTGGCCCATGGGTTTACATTGCTATAAACAGGGTTAGCAAAATACCATTTTTAATATATAATTTTGACAAATATTGATTTTTTTAAAGCATTTTGTCTATTTTTTATCAATTTAAATGTTCACGGCTGTGGGAAATTATGGGGGACATGTCAAACAAAAATTATTTAATGATAGTAGAGACCGATTCAAAAAATTAAAGCTTTGTAATTATTAAAATACAAACTGTCAACATCACAACAAAATTGAAATATCCTTAAATCAAACTTGAGTAAGTTCTCAAGCATCATTTTTCTTACTTTGCCTATCTGGAAATTTTGATTATTACCAATGAAAATGGTTTTTTTCATTGGTTTGTGTGTGTATGCTGAAATTGATGTTTACTAACATTTACTGATAAAAATCTAACCCTTCCAAGCCTAGTGATAAAGCACTGACTACACTGTGGATGTTGTAAGATTATTACTACTACTAATTGTTGTGACCAACATTCTGTCATATCCTGAACAAACTTTATAGAATTAAGATAAAACTTACTGAATTAGGGCTAATACCTTCGGGGTACATTGAATTTAAAATGCCATCGCAACACACACAGAATTGTATTATAGGTACCTGCTCTGGTGGGAGGAAGGCTGCTAATGAACTTCCTCCATTATCAGCCTTTTGAAGCCATCCCCATGGGGAAATATGTGTACACTAGTTCAAACTTGATTCTCCAGAGACCAACAGACCAAAAAAAAAAAAAGACTTTTGAATAAAAGCCTGATTCTTAAACTTACTCCTTCCTTAGGGTTACCATACGTTCGGTTTTTCCCAGACATGTCCGGCTTTTTGGCACTCAAACCCCCATCCGGGGGGAATTGCCAAAAAGCTGAACATGTCCGGGAAAATGCTGGCCAGGCACTTTTCCTCCCGCGGCGGCTCTGCTCCTCCCCTGACTCTTCGGCTCTGTTTAAGAGCCGAGCGCTATGGGCTTCAGGCAGCCCCCTTGCCTCTGGACCCCATCCACCGGCCGGGCACTTCCCCTCCCGGGCTCCGGCGGTGCAGGGTCCGGAGGCATGGGGGCTGCCCGAAGCCGGTAGCGCTGGGGCAGCTCGGCTCTTAAACAGAGCTGAAGAGTCAGGGGAGGAGCAGAGCCTCCAGCCGCGGCGGCTCTGCTCCTCCCCGACTCTTCGGCTCTGTTTAAGAGCCGAGCGCTACGGGCTTCGGGCAGCCCCCATGCCTCCAGGCCCTGCGCTGCCGGAGCCCGGGAGGGGAAGTGCCCGGCTGGGAGCGCAGGGTCCGGAGGCAAGGGGGCTGCCCGAAGCCCAAGCGCTACCGGCTTCACGGTTTGCTGGGCAGCCTCCAGACCCTGCGCCCCCGGCTGGGCGCTTCCCCTCCCGGGCTCCAGCTGTGCTGGGGAAGCGCTGGCCGGGGGCGCAGGGTCTGGGGGCAGCCCGGCAAACCGTGAAGCCGGTAGCGCTCGGGCAGCCCTTTCCGCGTGGCTGGGAGTGGGAGGGAGGAGGGGGCGGAGTTAGGGCAGGGTTGGGGCGGGGAAGGGGCGGAGTTGGGGCGGGGTGGGAAATGGGCGGGGCCAGGACCCCGTGGAGGGTCCTCTTTTTTTATTTGTTAAGTATGGTAACCCTACCTTCCTGGTCCAGAAAACAGACAGGACCTCTGGTCCGCAATGGGCCCCAATCCTTAGGGGAGGATTGCAAGGACTTGGCTTATGAGGCCTACTAAGACTGTCTGCTGGTTCTGATGAAAGCTGATGAACTTGTAATTGCAACGAAACCTCTATGGTGGGGTGATATCTGGTAAGCTTTTTAGCATGTGTGTAGGTTGTTTTTCATAAGTTCTTTGTACTTTACTTTAAGAATAAAGTAGACTTGCTTAAAAAGAACTGTGGGGGAATTTATATCTGTAGCAATCATTCTGCTAGTCTCTAAAGAAAAAGCAAGCAGGTCTTTTTAGGGAGACTGTCTTAGCTGGTCAGTAGGGTTGCCAGGCACCTGGTTGAAAAGGGACGCTGGCGACTTCGGTCAGCACCAGGCCACTAAAAGTCCAATTGGCGGTGCAGCAGGGCTAAAGCAGGCTTCCTGTCTGCCCGGGCTCTGCGTGGCTCCCAGAAGCAGCCCGCATGTCTGGCTCCTAGGTGCAGGGGTAGCCATGAGGGCTCCCCATGCTGTCCCCACCCCGAGCGGTGGCTCTGCAGCTCCCATTGGCTGGGAACCACAGCCATTGGGAGCTGCAGGGGCAGCACCTGCGGGCAGAGACAGCGCCTCTGGGCAGGGTGTGTGCACACAGAGCCTCCTAGCCCCTCCACCTAGGAGCCAGACATTTCCTGGATCTGTCTGAGGTAAGTGCCGCCCGGCTAGAGCCTGCACCCTGAACCCCCTCCCACACCCCAACTCCCTGCCCCAAGTCAGAACCTCTTCCCGCATCATAACTCCCTCCCAAAGTCTCCCCCTCCCCCACTCCCACACCCCTGCCCCAGGTCAGAACCCCCTCCCACACCCAGAACCCCTCATCCCTGTGCTCACCCCCTGCCCCAGCCCAAAATCCCCTCCTGCACCCTGAACCCCTCATTTATGGCCCTACGCCAGAGCCCACACCTTCAGCCAGAGCCCTCACCCCCTCCTGCACACCAACCACCTGCCCCAGCCAGGTGAAAGTGAGTGAGAGTGGGGAAGAGTGAGCAAGAACAAATGGATATAAACTGGGACATTAGGAAGTTTAGACTTGAAATTAGACGAATGTTTCTAACCATTAGAGGAGTGAAGTTCTGGAACAGCCTTCCAAGTGGAGTAGTGGAGGCAAAAGACATATCTGGCTTCAAGACTAAACTTGATAAGTTGGTATGATGGGATAGCCTAATTTTCGCAATTAATTTATCTTTGATTATTAGCAGGTAAATAGGCCCAATGGTCTGTGACGGGATGTTAGATGGGGTGGGATCTGAGTTGCTACAGAGAATTCTTTCCTGGGTGCTGGCTGGTGAGTCTTGCCCACATGCTCAGGGTTTAACGGATCGCCATATTTGGGGTCGGGAAGGAATTTTCCTCCAGGGAAGATTGGCAGAGGCCCTGAAGGTTTTTCACCTTCCTCTGCAACATGGGGCATGGGTTACTTGCTGGAGGATTCTATGCACCTTGAGGTCTTTAAACCACGATTTGAGGACTTCAATAACTCAGATATAGGTTAGGGGTTTGTTACAGGAGTGGGTGGGTGAGATTCTGTGGCCTGCGTTGTGCAGGAGGTCAGACTAGATGACCATAATGGTCCCTTCTGACCTAAAGTCTATGAATCTTAAGTCTATGAAACAGAGGGAGGGGGGATGGAGTGAGCGGGGCTGGGTCCTTGGAGAAGGGGCGGGGCAAAAGTGTTCGGTTTTGTGTCATTAGAAAGTTGGCAACACTACTGGTCAGTACACAGTGAAGGCAGGAAAACTGTGCGGCCTGGCCATTCCCTGGTCAGAAGAGAGTGAGATGCAGGTCTCCACCCAAAAGTTGGGGAGCAGGATGCCTGCGTGGCCATTGTTGCTGGACCACTGAGGGGAAATAAAGGTGCAGTTGCCCTGAACTATGACAGTAGTTACTGTGATCAATCTGGGTGTTGGTCATCTATAGCAATAGGAACTCAAAGCCTTCAGCCTCACTGATTTCCAGAAATGCCACATCAGACACCATACCTGACCATCAGAGTGCAAAACCAAGCCATCTTTGCAGCTAAATTGTTTAGGCTTCATGAGGAACTGTCAACTGATGTCAACAGTTTCATAAAACACTGACAAACCAAAATGAATCACATTTATGTCTCACTAATGGTAGTAAAGAGGAAGCCCAGACTAACATGTCATATTGCCTAGTTCTGGTAACTTCCAAAGAACCTGAAGCAAATGCAGAGGCAGAAATCTTAATGGTGGCAACAGACTTGCTATTTTCAGCTAATTTAGCTATATACTATACAAGCAAAATTGTTTTAAAAAAGTGAAAAAATCATATGATGCTTTTCACTATTTTGCACAGCACTCATATCTCTTTTGCAATATTATTGGAGGACATGAAGTTATTTATAAAGAAGCATGCACATTTTGTTTTCTTTTTAAATCAATATTTTCTACTATTAAAGGAAAAAGTGTGAATATAATTATAAACTCATTGCAATAAAATGTGTATATCATAAAACACCATCATGCATTCTGTACATGCCACATATTGTGGAGGAAACATATATTTCAGAAATATTTGAGAGCTTTTTAAAAGTTATATGAACTATAACTGTTCAAACATCAAGGAGACAGAAATTAAAACTAATAATGCATTGAAAATACCACTAAAATTGCCTACAGTTGTTCTTGGTAAATAAAAATATCATAATATATGACAGGGTGCCATGGTATATAAAGGATTTATCAGCATACATTTTGGATGGCCACAGACTGGTAATCTGTTTACTTTTATATCGTTTTCTCATATTGTATTTAACTTGCTAGTGATGTTGACCTACAGAGAAATGAATGACTTTTAAAGGATACAAAATTTTACATAAAGAGAAACAGCACTACTATAATGTTTTTCTACAAAGGCAACTCACACTTTGAAAAAGCCTCAAAATTGGCCATCAAGCACAAATGTAATCCTAAATTCCCCTAACACGGGGTGACATAAGGCAATAGATTTCATACATTAAATTTCTACCATCTTTTGTTCAGTTGAAACTTGTCATTACTTCATGTTTGTAGCTAATCCCTATTTTGTTCCTACCTTTATTGTCTTAAAAACATTTATAAAAAGTTATGCAATTATGCATCATTCATGAGCTGAAAAGCAGTCATGGTCAATTGATTAATTTCTCCACCATTAGACAATCAGGGAAATACATGGCAGTAACAGTACAATGTGTAATTTGTAAAGGCAATGACTTTTCCAAAACATAGTATAATAATAAAAACTGTATCAAGCTTTACTTTAAAAATACACACTCAGCTGCTTCTAACAGGGAAAGAGATTGGGGCTTTAAAAAGTAATGATTTGAGCCCTGTTTTTTAATCAGATTGTATTACAACACTGTACTTGACCTAAGTTTAAAGGCAACAAATAAATCACATCTATTACTGTATGTACATTGCAGACAGAGAGTAATCAATAGAAAAACTTATTGGGAGCAAAAATAAATGACCGGCTATCAAAAAAGGTCTTAATGATTACAGCTCTGGTAACAAGCAAATACATAGTGTAATTAAAAGAAATATATTTTGCACTTGTATATCACCGAGGATGTCAACATATTTAATAAATATTAAGTTAACTTCAGGACACCCCAGTTAAAACATATATGCAGCCATTTCTGAGATGAAACACAGCAATGGCTTAACAGTATTTCGGAATGGAAACTGACATCACAGAGGGAGTTTAAGAAAGTAGAAGATAATACCAAATTTGAATTTGACTAGCAGTGATACCCCTCTTTTTGTGAAACAGCCCCATGATCTTTGACTACACATGGTCAGGAACTTTGTTTTACAAAATTCTCATATGCTGAGATGAGGACAGTGATAGAAAAGAAGAGATACTGAACAATATAATGTCATCAATCCCAGAACTCAGATATTAAATTTGGAATATCAAATGTGGAAAGGAATACTTGCAACAAACAGTTCACTAACAGTCTAGAGACAGGGGAGTCACACAACTGTCATGGTGCAGTGAGTGAGCAGACTCAGGGAGCTCCCACTCACCCCTTTCTTAGTTTTCAGGAACTTTTTCAGCAGAGCCCTCCAGTAAGGCCCTATATCTTTCATTAAGCCTGAAGGAGTCCAGGAGAGCAGGGGAAAGGTGAGAATAGAGCAGAAGGGGCAGAGCAGAGAAGATTAGAGCAAAAAGCCTCTCCCCCATGCCACCTATTGGAGCAAGATTGTCGGCATTGCTGGAGGTGAATGAGAGGTCCATCTGCCTCCCTGCTGGGACATACACAGTGAAAGGCTGTGGCTTCACCCCCACGTGCCTCCCTCCTTCCCTGAATTCCCTGGAAAAGTGGTAGCCAGAGACAAGTTCTCTTTATTTTCTGGGAAGACAAAAAAGATAAATGAAGAGGTGGCCCATCCTTCCTGCCCCCAGAGGACTGAAAGGAGTTGCTGTATCTTCTTCTCTTCCCCCCAAACTCGTGATACAGTAGCAGCAGGAGGTACACCGTTCTCTCAGAAATATGAAAAGTGGGGTGACTGGAATTACTATCTACCCCCTTAGATGGTCACAGAGCCTTGGCTGTGCCAGAATACAGTGGACAGGACATGGGTAACAGCAAGTGGCCTCACAGTTAGTATGTCCATTCCAGAAATGTGGGCAGTGTTTGGCAACTCTGGATGAAAAACACACCGGGGGAAAGAGGAGGGAAAGAAAATAAGATAATATGCAAACCAATGGGCTGGAGTCAGAAGACACAGGTTTAACTGTGGTGCTGGAAATCCATTTTATCAAGTTTGAAGAAAAAATAAAGGACAAAATGGACACAATGAACAGTCAAATAAACAAACTAGTAGTAGCCATTACAGACATGGACTCTAGGATTGCCAGTACTAAGGAGGACATGCAGGGCTGGGAGGAAAGACATGGTTCTCAACTCAAAGTGCTGACCGAAAAAGTGGAAGATTTGGAAAATAGGGGTCATAAGAAAAATATTAGGATTCTAGGGCTGCCAGAGGGGACCAATAGAAAATACCCTATAAAATACTTTGAAGCATGGATTTCAAAAGCTTTGAATCTGTTGGTCAAATCAGATAAAATTAACGTTGAAAGGGTGCAGTGGAATGGAGGATACCAGTGCATAACAGAAATTTGACAACACGATAGCCTGTCATAGTATGGCAGGGACCAGATCTTGATCCTTGACCCTGCCAGGAAGTTGAAAGAGCTAGGAGTGGAGGGCAACTGAGTCTCTTTCTATCAATACTATTATACAGATGCATGGAGGAAAAGAGATGAATTTATAGACGGTTGCAAACAGCTCCATAGGAAAGAGCTTTTATTTGCATGTTTTACCTTAGCATCCTGAAATAATATTAGGTGGGTCAAACTCACACTTTTTATACACCAAGAAAAAAGTAAGGTTCCTGAACTCAATCCTGGAAACAAGCACAGGAGACCAAGATGAAGTGGGGACTAATAATATTCAAGTTACATACAATTTAATCAAGGGCTCTATAAGTATCAGAAAGGGAAATTAGAATGACTTTTGAATGTAACAAAGCACAATTGTTATACTCGATAAGGAAAATAGAGCTTAAGTGGCAAAAGTAATCAGAACGATTTGTATGTTAAGTTTATTAGGAATATTGATAAGTAATAGCTTTAAACAAATAATGGGACAGGAGTTAATGCTAGGAAACTTTGCAGATATTAAGTATATCAGAAAATACATTATGAACTAAAATGAAAAATAGAATGTTTGAATTATATGGTTTAAGGTTTTATGGAAAATGGAGTTTAGGACTCATTATGGCCACTTCATGTATTTAGTAATGACATTTGGCCTAATGAATGTCCTGGCCACTTTCCAAAATTTCCTCAATGATGTGTTATATGGTATATTAGACAAATAATTATAGTCTATCTTGATGATATGCTCAGAGCAGCATAATTTCCACATAAAGATGGTCCCAGAGATACTATGTCACAACATGGTCTTTATGCTAAACTAGAAAAATGTGCTTTTGATCAAACAACTATAGAGGTCCTGGGTTTTAGCTGTCTCCTAAACTAATTAAGATGGATCCTCTCAAGGTCCAGGCTATTTGTGACTGGGCCGCACCTTGAAATGTTCATGACCTGCAATTTTTTCTAGGCTTTTCAGCTTTTAATGTTGGTTCATCTCAAATTTCTCAAAGCAGATCACACCTGTCATGGACCTACCATGCAAGAATGTTTAGTTCCATTAGTCTCCTGAAACCCAAATAGCTTTTGGGCAATTAAAGCTAGCCTTAACCACTGCTTCTACCATAAGTGCTGGAACTGCCACATCCCCGGCTTCAAAGTGGCTTCCATTATATACAAAGATTACAGTTTGGTTCAATGGCTCTCAGCACTCCCACTATAAAAATTGTTCCAGTGCCACTGGCTACTACCATAGCTCATCCATATGCCATACAAGCTTTTGTCGTAGAAGCAGGTGCATCTGGTATGGCGATTAAAGTGGCAAAGCAATGGGGAAGCCAACCAGATTTTACATCCCTGTGCCTATTACTCACAGAAACTCACCCCTGCAGAACATGAACCCCCACCAAAACAGCCTTCAAAGAATGGCATCATTACCTCAAGGAAACCCAGCATCCAGTCCAGGTTTTTATTGAGTATAGAAATTTAGAATACCTGTGAAAGGTTATAGCATTGAATCAGCGACTTCAGTGGGCCTGTAATGGTGTGGCAGCCACCTCTCACAAGTGCCCCTTCTGGCTGGGTGTGTCTGAAGTCTTTAACAGTCCCAGCCATGGTATCAGATTTTATTCCTAGGGCTTCCTCCCTGTAGGCAATGGTTTCACCCTCTCTGGGCCCAGCTCTCTAGCTGGGCCTTTTAATAATTCAGACTCCCTTCTGGGGCTTTATTGCTGTCCAATTGTAAGCCACTTCCCCAGTGGCCTATGGGGGTAACCCAGGCCCACCCACTACTCCTGGTCCCAGCCCAGGAACCCTAAGAATAGCAGCCATGTAACGCTATGTCCCTTTAACTAAACTGCTTTAAGTTCCCTGGGCCACTTACCTGCAGACCCAGCTTTCACCAATGCTTCACCTTTACCTAAAGACTCTTCTCCCTTCAGTCCCAGCAGCCAGCCAGGTGCTCTTTCTTGCTACTGCAGTCCCGGTCAGCACTGAACAGTTCATGGTGCTACAGTTCCCTTTACCCAGCCAGGAACACCATCTGCACTCCTCCGGCTCCAGCAAGGAATTGTCTCTGACTCTGCAGTCCCCTTTTTATATGTCCCTCCTTGGTCCTGTTTGGCTGCTCACTGCAGTTTCTCTGATTGGTTAGCCCTTTGCATTCTCCCCCGATTGGCTGCTTTCTCCTCAGTCTCTCTAGGCTGCTCAGAGGACTTAGCTCCACTGCTCCTTTCCTGGCATGGGTGTAGCAGTGCCCTAAGGCCTCCAAGAGTGGCTTCCAGGTCTAGTCCACCCTGTCAGAGGGCCTTGTTCTTTTCACAGTTCAATTTCATTATCTCCTACCATCCCAGAATTAGAAATGGCAAAGCTGCCATTTAATATTCTCCAGAAAGAAGAATATTACACTGATCAAAAGAGCCAAGCCAACAATCATCTCATATACTTACACCCCATAATTTCCTGAAAGCTGGCATGTAACAGGATTTATTTTCTTTAATCTGTTTTGTCTCTGCTTCAAAATACCTTCCAATGAGTTAGCCACACTAAACAAAGAGCCACACAACACTCAGTAGAGAGTTATGTTTGTGAAGGGATGCATCTATGTTACACTGGTCCCCCTAGCATGGGGGCACAACAACAATGCCATGGCTTCCTGTTAGCAGGACATCTGGGAAACTTCGAAACCCAGTGTTTGGTATCCTGTTTCTTCTAAGGTCCCCAAATGCCTTCTACAACACAGTCATTTCTTGCTTCCCGTAAAATGTGCACTTGTGCAAAGACATCACACCGTAAACCCTTTTGCCTCCCTCAACCAAGGCCTAAGTGGGGTTATCACAGATTTCTTTCAAATTCTTTGTGGCAGGAACTCCACTGCATATCTGTACAAGGATTAGCACATTTTAGGCAGTACCACAATACAAATAATACAATAAAAATAAAATGTAATTTTCTTTACTATCCCAGTTTTCCAGATGGACTACATGAGGCACAAAAAGGTTAAGTGATTTGTAAATAACAGAGAGACTGTTGCAGAATTTGAAAGACAACAATCTTTGGATTCTTAGCCATGCTCAAGCTCACAGATCACTGATGTACTTTGTAGCAGGGGTTCCCAAACTGTACATGTACCCCTTGGGGTATGCAAGACATCTGTGGGAGGATACGTGGAAGAAATTGTGTAATGGTGGATTTTATTTATTAATTATTTTATGTATTGCATTTTCATAATAGGCTATTCAGACAAAGCTTTAAAACTGTGGGAATGTGTTATATAAAATGCACTAAGATGTTACTTCAAGATGTACCAATGAGAACAGATACACAGAGATGCGGACGTACAGAGCCCTCACCTCCAATCACTGTACAGCACGGGTTCGGTTGCCCAGCAACTGTCCAGACTAACTGAGCTCAGAACTTTTTTTTTTTCCCGGTTGTATATGTCATACTAGAAATATATCTGTATGTACAGTGAAATATGGACAGATGGCTAAAACAGGTAGCATTAAGAAGAACTAAAAAAGTATCAGTGATGAGAAGGCTAGGGGTACGCGGGCAGATGGTTGATCTGAAAACAGGGCCGGTGCAACCATTAGGCGAACTAGGAAGTGGTTGGGGGCACTTGGGACTGTCCTCAGGCATAGGCAGCTGGGTAGGGCTCCTGAAAATTTGGGGCACCACTGGGTCTTAGTGTCCACCCTACTGGTTTTCCTATCCCTGTTCTGACCCTTCCTGCAGGATCTGAGTCTTCCTGGGAAGGGGATCTAGTAGTTAAAAGAGAAAAAGTTTCCAGCCTGCCAGACCTATTAGCACAATCCTGAAACTATTAAAGAGCCATTCAAGGGGTAATGAAGACATTTACCAGGCATTTGCCAACCCCCAGGTATCTACTGTCAGTTTCTGAATGTACTGACAAAAACAGTTGTGCATGACTGTAATATTTACTCAGAACATCTCAGTCTACAGGACCTTAGTGTAAAATTTGCTTTAAAAATATTTCATTAGTGAGTTGGTGAAGATTATAAAATCACATCTCTAAAAAAATCCTTGCATAGATTTTTAGATGCACAATCATCTTTAGTCTTAAATGCTTGGATCTTCAGACATATGGTTTTTTAAATAAATTCTTCAAAAGACCACCCTTATGTAAACTACACATTTTAATTACTATAGTAAAAAAAATTACTTCCAAAGTCTTCCTGTCCTTTCTGTCACCCCCTCTCCCCCACCCCCCAATTGAAGGAAGCAACAGCCCTTTGCTTCCAGATAGCTGGACAAAGAGTTTCCCTTTCTTTACTTCTGACTATCTGGTTAACTAGTTTTAAGCAAAATCAGTACCTTAGTAAGATATAATATCCTTTGTTATGCTTAAAATCTTTGGAAACATATTTTTTAAAGTTGGTGAAAATTCATAAACATGTGTATTGTTATGGAGATCACACACAGTAAATTAGTGTTTCTTTTTTCTAAAAGCAATTAACATTGTTATGAACACACTAAACCTCTGTGACTGATTAATATAAAATAATGTCTGTTTCAGTGAGTTAAAGGAGGGCTTTAAACTAGGTTCGACGGGGACAGGTGAGCAAAGCCCATAGGTAAGTGGGGAACATGGAGACCGGGGAAATGAGTCGGAAACAAGAGGGAGTGTGGGCTATATTGGCAGAGAGAAAGGAGAGTCAGGAAAAAACTGGGAGGAAAGATCAAACCAGTATCTTAGATGCCTATATACAAATGCGAGAAGTATGGGGAATAAGCAGGAAGAACTGGAAGTGCTAATAAATAAATACAACTATGACATTGTTGGCATCACTGAAACTTGGTGGGATAATACACATGATTGGAATGTTGGTGTGGATGGGTACAGCTTGCTCAGGAAGGATAGACAGGGGAAAAAGGGAGGAGGTGTTGCCTTATATATTAAAAATGTACACACTTGGACTGAGGTAGAGATGGACATAGGAGACGGAAGTGTTGAGAGTCTCTGGGTTAGGCTTAAAGGGGCAAAAAACAAGGGAGATGTCATGCTAGGCGTCTACTACAGGCCAACTAACCAGGTGGAAGAGGTGGATGAGGCTTTTTTCAAGCAACTAACAAAATCATCCAAAGCCCAAGATTTGGTGGTGATGGGGGACTTCAACTATCCGGATATATGTTGGGAAAATAACACAGCGGGGAACAGACTATCCAACAAATTCTTGGACTGCATTGGAGACAACTTTTTATTTCAGAAGGTTGAAAAAGCTACTAGGGGGGAAGCTGTTCTAGACTTGATTTTAACAAATAGGGAGGAACTCGTTGAGAATGTGAAAGTAGAAGGCAGCCTGGGTGAAAGTGATCATGAAATCATAGACTTTGCAATTCTAAGGAAGGGTAGAACGGAGAACAGCAAAATAGAGACAATGGATTTCAGGAAGGCAGATTTTGGGAAGCTCAGAGAGCTGATAGGTAAGGTCCCATGGGAATCAAGACTGAGGGGAAAAACAACTGAGGAGAGTTGGCAGTTTTTCAAAGGGACACTATTAAGGGCCCAAAAGCAAGCTATTCCGCTGGTTAGGAAAGATAGAAAATGTGGCAAAAGACCACCTTGGCTTAACCACGAGATCTTGCACGATCTAAAAAATAAAAAGGAGTCATATAAAAAATGGAAACTAGGACAGATTACAAAGGATGAATATAGGCAAACAACACAGGAATGCAGGGGCAAGATTAGAAAGGCAAAGGCACAAAATGAGCTCAAACTAGCTACGGGAATAAAAGGAAACAAGAAGACTTTTTATCAATACATTAGAAGCAAGAGGAAGACCAAAGACAGGGTAGGCCCACTGCTTAGTGAAGAGGGAGAAACAGTAACAGGAAACTTGGAAATGGCAGAGATGCTTAATGACTTCTTTGTTTCGGTCTTCACCGAGAAGTCTGAAGGAATGCCTAACATAGTGAATGCTAATGGGAAGGGGGTAGGTTTAGCGGATAAAATAAAAAAAGAACAAGTTAAACATCACTTAGAAAAGTTAGATGCCTGCAAGTCACCCGGGCCTGATGAAATGCATCCTAGAATACTCAAGGAGCTAATAGAGGAGGTATCTGAGCCTCTAGCTATTATCTTTGGAAAGTCATGGGAGACGGGAGAGATTCCAGAAGACTGGAAAAGGGCAAATATAGTGCCCATCTATAAAAAGGGAAATAAAAACAACCCAGGTAACTACAGACCAGTTAGTTTAACTTCTGTGCCAGGGAAGATAATGGAGCAAGTAATTAAGGAAATCATCTGCCAACACTTGGAAGGTGGTAAGGTGATAGGGAATAGCCAGCATGGATTTGTGAAGAACAAATCATGTCAAACCAATCTGATAGCTTTCTTTGATAGGATAACGAGCCTTGTGGATAAGGGTGAAGCGGTGGATGTGGTATACCTAGACTTTAGTAAGGCATTTGATACGGTCTCGCATGATATTCTTATCGATAAACTAGGCAAATACAAATTAGATGGGGCTACTATCAGGTAGGTGCATAACTGGCTGGATAATCGTACTCAGAGAGTTGTTATTAATGGTTCCCAATCCTGCTGGAAAGGCGTAACGAGTGGGGTACCGCAGGGGTCTGTTTTGGGACCGGCTCTGTTCAATATCTTCATCAACGACTTAGATATTGGCATAGAAAGTACGCTTATTAAGTTTGCGGATGATACCAAACTGGGAGGGATTGCAACTACTTTGGAGGACAGGGTCATAATTCAAAATGATCTGGACAAATTGGAGAAATGGTCTGAGTTAAACAGGATGAAGTTTAACAAAGACAAATGCAAAGTGCTCCACTTAGGAAGGAAAAATCAATTTCACACATACAGAATGGGAAAAGACTGTCTAGGAAGGAGTACGGCAGAAAGGGATCTAGGGGTTATAGTGGACCACAAGCTAAATATGAGTCAACAGTGTGATGCTGTTGCAAAAAAAGCAAACATGATTCTGGGATGCATTAACAGGTGTGTTGTGAGCAAGACACGAGAAGTCATTCTTCCGCTCTACTCTGCTCTGGTTAGGCCTCAGCTGGAGTATTGTGTCCAGTTCTGGGCGCTGCATTTTAAAAAAGATGTGGAGAAACTGGAAAGGGTCCAAAGAAGAGCAACAAGAATGATTAAAGGTCTTGAGAACATGACCTATGAAGGAAGGCTGAAAGAATTGGGTTTGTTTAGTTTGGAAAAGAGAAGACTGAGAGGGGACATGATAGCAGTTTTCAGGTATACAAAAGGGTGTCATAAGGAGGAGGGAGAGAACTTGTTCACCTTAGCCTCTAAGGATAGAACCAGAAACAATGGGTTTAAACTGCAGCAAGGGAGGTCTAGATTGGACATTAGGAAAAAGTTCCTAACTGTCAGGGTGGTTAAACACTGGAACAAATTGCCTAGGGAGGTTGTGGAATCTCCGTCTCTGGAGATATTTAAGAGTAGGTTAGATAAATGTCTATTAGGGATGGTCTAGGCAGTATTTGGTCCTGCCATGCGGGCAGGGGACTGGACTCGATGACCTCTCGAGGTCCCTTCCAGTCCTATAATCTATGAATCTATGAAATATGTAGTTATCTGGAATGATTACTTTATGAAGGTTAAGAGTACATTTAAAATATAAAATCAGCTTAGAAATACTGATTACAAAAATGTAAAACAGAGAAGAGCTGCATCATGTATTCCATAATATTTAATGTCGTATTCAGCAAGACAGCTGACTCAGCCGTACCACAAAGATTTTGCAAATAAATGTCTGACAAACTTCAGGGCATATCAAAAAACCCGTGACTGACTTTTTTATTCCAATGTTAGTGCTTTTAATTAGGTACCTTCTGCATGTCCATTCTGCGTGAGGGAGAGGGTACAGGGGTCTCGGCGGGGAACCGTGACTCTCCACCACCATGAGGCAGGCCGGGCATCTTGTTATTCTTTCTGCCTTGTCCCTCTGCCCCCACCTCCGCCGGGCTGCAAGCTCAGGCTGCCATCAGGCATAGGGGCACCAGTTTAATAATACTGCATAGGGCCCCAGAAATCCTAAGGATGGCTCTGGGGGCACCAAAAAGCGGTGCCCTGGCTCGGCAGGGAGAAGCCACCTTCTGGAGGCACCAGAGAGCCAGAGCGTCGGCTTGCAGGGGCATGAACCC
Organism: Malaclemys terrapin pileata; assembly: GCF_027887155.1. Taxonomy (NCBI): domain Eukaryota; kingdom Metazoa; phylum Chordata; order Testudines; family Emydidae; genus Malaclemys; species Malaclemys terrapin. The sequence goes on along the minus strand of NC_071511.1, from coordinate 90,621,684 downwards.
CAGCCATGGAGGAGCCAGCGCGGCGCAGGGGGGCAGGAGCCCTGCAAAGGCGGTGGCACCGCTAGCGGGGAGCAGCCGCACCCCCTGCCCCTCCTGCCCAGGCTGCAGCCTGGCGCCTGCCTCGGGAGCTCGTGCAGGCTGCAGCAGATGCATGCGGGCAGAGACCCCCATGTGCTCCCCAGCTCCCCCCTCGGGCTCTACGGCTCCTAGGCATGTGAGCTGCCGCCGGGGCGCAGGTCCCTGAGCCTGTTCCGGGAGGGGCAGCGGCGGTGGCTGCTCACACTCCCAGGAGCGGCAGAGCCCGAGCACGGTGAGTGGGGAGCCAGGGGGATGCACAGGGGCCTCTGCCCACATGCATCTGCTGCAGGAGCCCCCAGGAGCCTCCAGAAGGCAGCTCCTCCCTGCTGAACTGCTGCAGCGGCCCAAACCCGGCAAAGCCACTGAGTGAACTCAGGGCGGGGGCTGCCGGGGTGGGGTGGGGAGGGCTCACAGGGGGGCTGTGCATCCTCCAGGGGAGTTCAGGGGGTGGGGAGGGGGAAACCTGGTCTGGGGAGCAGCCCCGCACGACTGGTCCCTGGGCAGGCTGGCCCTTGGGGTCTATAAAGGCTTGTTGGGATTTGCCCCTCAATGAACCGATGTTACGGGGCGGGGGGGCGGCACAAAGTGGAAGTTTCGCCTAGGGCGCAAAATATCCTTGCACTGGCCCTGTCTGGAAACGGGTATGCAATAAGAAAAGTTTGGGAACCTCTACTTTATAATGTACTGACAGTGGACTTAAGACTCTCTCTTCCCCCACAAATCACATTTACTCGGGCACTGTGCAGGGAGGATCTGAAACGTAGTGGCTTGAGTGGGAAAGCAGCTTCTCTGTAGGTATCAGTCCAGCCAGCAGTCACAGTGGCATTTAAGGGTCCTACAAACAACCTGTACTTGAGACATAGGTTTGTGGATCTGCATAGTGGCTGATCCCATGTTCCTGCCCAGCTTGTCATGACATCTAAAGGGAGAAAACCTATAGAATGTAATAAGAATTAAATTTGCCTTTGTCCATAGTGGTTCCATGCTGCTGTTGAGATGCACTCTGTAGAAAAGAGCTACTCCTCTGTATCCTACCCATGGCCTGCTCTTATGAGTCTGACTCACCAGTGGCCAGAGCTATTGTGATTCTGTTGCATTTAGAAGATCCTTAATCACAGGGGAGCCAGATGCAACAAGTGGTGAGTTCTGTTATCTACCATTCCACCTGACAACACAAGGCAGAATTATTGAAATAACAGAGTCAAACTTTTCATCTGTGCTTAAGATAAAATACCTACCCATTACTGAGCATGATGTGGGTTTTATTTTGGAGACACTTCACCTTTCATCCCTGCTATATCAGATATTTCTTAGATACCTTTGCAAACCTCAGCTGATGGAGTAAAACAGTAATTATATAAAGGTTAAAACTCTAGGTTTCACATACTGTGAAATCTGTATAATCTGTGGACAAGCTGGTCATGCTCATAATCTTTGCAAAGAAATGCAAATAAATATGATGCAGTAAAGTATTCCACCTCTGGTACTGACTGATGAGTCATTGATGCTCAGGGATATTATTAGACAAAGGGAAAAAAAGTTCATGTTTATATCACAAGTTTTGCAAATTTGTCATATAATTTGAGTCATAATGTTTGAAAATTAGTAACTGAAAAAAATCAATAAGGGCAAATTCCATCATTTAATAGGTGCACATAACTCTCATTAAGAATCACTTTAACTGAAATAAACACTGAAATGAATTTTGCCCCAAGAAAGGAATGTTTCACTTGTCATTAGACTTGTGTAAAACCACACAGTTTGTTAAGTACTATAATTATATATAATATTTAATACAAGATCTGGGTGAGAAACTGTAAGTAGCCATCTCCCAAAAAAGAAACCTACCTTATTAGTAAGAACGCAAACTATATCTCTTGGTGAAGTACTGTCTAAGTGAAATCTTGGCCTCATTGTCAAAGAGTTCTACTACTGATTTCAATGAGGCCAGGATTTCATCCCTGGAGTCTGTGTCCACATTTTTACTCATTATCAGAGAGCAGAGACTAATTGATTAGGCCCACAGTGGACAATATGGCCTCTTGAACTAGAACAGCAAGAAAAAAAGGCCTTGTTCATACTTTTATGATAATGATGATTAAATAAATATCTAAAATGGCCTAAATTAAACAAGAATAGTACAAAATTTCTTTGGACAGTCCCCAACTCCCCAACACTCGGTGCACTTTCAACAAGCAAAACAGAACAAATTGATTGCGGGCATTTTAAATGGCTGAGTTCACATGTCTCAAATAAACAATATTTGAACATTTTTTTAGACCAAACAGCAAAACTATCTTTTTCAGTTTATTATTTCGTTTAGATGATCATTAATAGGGATTTTGAAAATATGGTGTAACAAGATGGTCTGCCCCTTTAACTGACAGGGGGCTTAGGGCCAGCATAGGGTGGCTAGTACTAGAAGGGCTCAGCCCCCACAAATCTGAGCCACCATGCCACCTGTGTGCACTGCCCAGCTCCACTGCTGGTCATACCATGGCCAGATTGGTACTGAGCCACCTGGCTTCCAAGCAGCAGATAAGCAGGAAGAGTCCCTAGAGCCCAGCAGCAAGCAGAGTGGTGAGTCAAAGAATCCATGGCTGGGTGCTGCAGGCAGAGTCCATTCCAAGTCTGGCTAGTGTCCAGTGAGCCAACTTCATCCCTGGAACACCAGTGGCAAGTCAGTCTCTCCCTAGTGCCTGCAAACAGAGGTAGGGATGATGCCTGGGAAGGAGGGAGGGAGCTAGACTGAGAGAAGAGAGGGGGAAGGGGCTGCGGAGGAAGGAGCCAGACACAACCAGCTGTAATGAAGCCACCATCACACAGCTCCCTGCACTCCCAGCCCCATATTCAAGCTCCCCGCTAAGCTTAAGAAGGCCTTATACTCAACTGGATGGCATTTCACTATGTTTGTCTATCTTTAACATGATAACTTTTGAACACCACATCAGATCAATTTCAAAATGTCAGGGAATATCGTCCGCATCAATTGCCAGAACTCTATTGGTTTTGGGGAAAATTGGAAAACTGAAACAGTAAAAGTAAAAGTGTGTGTGGGGGGGAGAAACACCACAGAGCCCCTGCCAGAAGTTTAGCACAGTCACAGCTTAAAGCACCTCTGAAATTGTCTATAGATAAAACAACTGGTTGGTAAAACCCATTAACAATATCCTATATCATCTCTGCACATCCTCCCAATAGAGTTTAATATGATGATACACTGACCAACTTATCCCCCAGAGAAACAAGAATGGTGGGGAGGGGAAAAAGAAAATAAGAGTCTACAAAGTCCCTGCCCCATGATGGGGTGAATTAAGAACCCTGATATGGGGGCAAAGGACAGAATGGGAGCATGGGGAAGAGGAAGATGGGAGTACACAAAAAGACCTTGGCATGGGCTAGAGATGGAGGACCCCCCTATATGGGGAGGGGAGAATGAGGATGCACACAGATCCACTGCTCTTAGGAGAATAAGAGAGGGGAGAAGGAAGGGGGACACAGAACCTCTAGTGGGAGGAGATGGGGGAATCCTCCCTATGGGGAGAGAGAGGGGAATGAAGCCACACATAGAGCCTCTGGTATAGAGGGAAGACTGGGTGACCCTGGAATTCACATCAGAGGAAGGAGGACATACAGAACCCCTACCAAGGAGACTTGGATGAGTTCCAAGAAGTCTCTAAAATAGAGAGGGATGGCGGTGGCACACAAGGAGCTTGTGGGGTACAATGGAGGACTGCAAGGAGCTCTGGGATGCGCAATAAATTATGCTGATAAAAGCTACAAAGGATTCAACCCTGTATTCTGTTTTGATAATAGACTAATTTAATTTAGTCAAATTTAGATGATAAAAAATGCATTTTGTCGGCTGTCTATGCAAGTCAATAGTTAATAAAAATATTTTTAATTGTTTCCTCAAAAATCATAAACACATATTGAGAAATGTCCTTTGAAGCAGCATAAGTACCTACCACACACCTTACGAATGAAGAAGGAAAATATTTTAAGTTTTTAAAAGGACTCCCTGTGAAGAAATGAGTCTGGTCAGTGTCAGCTTTCCATTTTTAAAAATATAGATATACTAAATTGCAAAAGTTTTGTACTTTTCTTTTAATTATATTTAGTATAAAGCAATGTAACAGAACTTCAGAATTCTTCTGTTGCCCCTACTTTTTAGTAGTAGTTAGAATTCAACAGGTATATGGAAAATTGATTTGCTGACTCATTAGCACAAATGCAGTTTGTTTACTCCATCATATTTATAAGGGGGAAGGAAATAGCTCTGTGGGCAGAGATACTAAAAAAACATAGGGAAAATATAAAAAGCTGAGATTGAAACTTTTTTTGTGAAGTTGTTAGATCAGACTCCAATGCTGCAAACACTTATGCATGTGCTTAACTTTTCTACTATAAGTAGGGACTTCTCGCAGTAGTAAATTTAAACATGTCCATAGTTGGTCACAGTACTGGGGCCTTAGTGACTAAAAGCCAAAGCCCAGGAAGTGAATGGAATAAATATAGTGGGTCAGTCATTGGAGCTATGCCAAGCCCAAAGTGTATGTTTGAAGTAGGGTGGCAGCGGAGGCCTGTCTATATAGGTGAACTAGGCGGTCGCCTAGGGCGCCAAGTTAAATGGGGCACCAAATTCAAGGAAAAAATCAAATTAAAAAAAATGAAAAAGATGAAAAAAATATAAATAAAATAACGAAGATGTCATTATTTCAATTCCTGTGCGCATACAGAGGGAATATGAATTATAATTCATTTCTATACATTTCTGAGAATTTATTAATATGTCAAATCTTTTATTTACTGCAAAAATAAATAATATTTTAGAAATTTTTTTTTCAATTTGCGATGTAGGGTCAAGATGACCCACTCTCCAATTTTGATAAGCAATAACTCAGCCACAGGGAAACACATCCACCAGCGGCAAGACCTGCAATGCTAGTGACACCTAACTCGAATATACATCAACTTCGCATAGCCGGAAATTCATGTAGAGCGGAGATATCGCATATTGATGTGTGTTAAACGGTCATGTGAACACGTCGCAGGTAGATGGTTAAGAATCGAGCGAATACTGTGGAAAATTCTGTTTCTTGGTGCCAAAGAATAAAGAATAATGTCTTTCAGCATTATAAATCCAAAATGTGAATATCCTCAAGTGTTATTAAACCTTAGTGTTATTATCGGGCTGTATAATTATGAACTTTTCTTTATTACTGGTTCACATGTAATAAATAAGGTCCATAAAAGAAAAGTAACAGTGTTAACGCTTAATAGACTACAAAAGTGATGATGTCACATGCCAAGCGGGTAACTGTGAGGAAGGGGATTACTTTCCAAACAACTGGTGTTGGGTTATAATGTTGAAAAAGGTCATTTTGTTTCCATGTAAACGTTGTAACTAACTGTTTTAATAGGTAAGTGAGTATATGTTACTAATCATTGAACGTTTAAACAGTGAAAAAACGTGTTGGAATCATTGCAATGTGGTTTAAATCACCAACCATGTGGTGGGTGTGTCAGCCATCCTTAATGCTATAATGCTTGCAGTCGGGAGCACAGTTCATAACAATATTCAAATGCCCCTGGCAGAAAGAGGGAGAAAAAAACCCTCAGGAGCTGAGTATCATAAACGAAAGTCTGAGAAGGAAAAGGACCAAGCAAAAGAGCAGGGATCCTTACTGGAATATCTTCTTTTTAATCCAAATAAAAATGGAAGCAGTTCACAGCATCCAGATGAAGGAATTTTACTTGTAGAGGAGGTTAGCTCACATCTGCATGGTAGCAGTTTGGAACATCAAGATGAAGGTATATTACTTCGAGATGAGGCTAGCTTATATCCACAAAAAAGCAGTTTGAAAACTCAAGACGATGGAAACTTACTTCTAGATGAAGGCAGCTCACGGCATCAGAGTGATATGGAAGTGGAGAAAATTTATTCACCTTCAGAGAGACATACAGAAATTGAAATAAATGAAGTAGAAGGAAGAAAGGATGAGGAAGTTACAAACAAGTTACAGTATGGGGACCCAGCTTCATGGCCCAGATGTGATGACAGTGTGTGGCAAATAATCGTGGAACATGGACCCAAACAAGTTCATGAATTTCCCTTCCCTAAGGAGGGAAATCAAAGAAAATTCTCTGCTCAGCATTACAAAAGGAAACTCATTAATCAGGAAGAAATTCATTGAAACTGGTTACAATATTCAGTGTTGAAGGACTCTGTGTTTTGCTTTTGCTGCAAATTTTTTAGAAATCAAGCAATTGGTACATCACTTAGTGAAAATGGTTCCAAGGACTGAAAAAAACATATCTTCAATTCTCTCTTCACATGAAAGAAGTACAGAACATTTGGAATGTTTTTAAAATTGGAAAAAACTTGAATTACGATTGAAAAAAGGAAAAAATATTGATGAAGAAAATTGACATGTGATCAAGGAAAAAGAAGAATATTGGCAACAAATATTAGAGCGTCTGATTTCTTTAGTGAGAGTTCTTGGTGGGCAAAATTTAGCATTCCGAGGCCGCGATAGAAATGAAAAATGATACACTCCAGGTAATGAAAACTTTTTAAAATTTGTTGAATACCTAGCTTTGTTTGATCCAGTCATGAAGGAGCATCTACGTAAAATAAGTGATCATGAAACACAGGTTCATTACTTATGAAAAAATATGCAGAATGAACTGATTCAAATCCTAGCAAATGCCATTAAAAAGAAAATTGTAGAAGCTGCACATTCTGCAAAATACTTTTCAATAATACTGGACTGTACACCAGATGTGAGTCCTGTTGGACAAATGACGACGATCATTCATTTTGTGGATATGGAAGAGTCTGCAGAAGAAGATAATGTTGAAGTGCTTATAAAGGAACTTTTTTTGGGTTTTGTACCACTGAAGGAGATGACTGGAGCATTTATGACTGAAACTATTCTACAAGAGCTTGAAACAATATCATTATCTGTTGAAAACTTATGTGGCCAAGGCTATGATAATGGGAGTAATATGAAGGTTAAAGACAATGGTGTGCAAAGGAGAATGATGGAAATCAATCCTAGGGCCATTTTTGTTCCTTGCAGTGCACATTCTCTGAATTTGGTTGTCAATGATGCTGCTAGATGCTGTTTGGAGGCAAGCAGTTTCTTTGACCTGGTGCAACATGTTTATGTGTTTTTCTCAGGCTCAACACGCCTTTGGGAGATTCTGACTCGCCATGTTAATTCTCTAACTATGAAACCACTTAGTCAGACAAGATGGGAGAGTCGCACTGATGCTTTGAAGCCTCTTCACTATGAACTTGGAAACATTTATGATGCCCTAATTGAAATTTCTGATGATACTACCTGTACTGGATCATCTGGCAATACGGCACATTCAGATGCAGAAGCTTCTGCATATGGTCTTACCAAGTTCAAGTTTGTGACTTCACTCATTTTGTGGTATAATATCCTTTTCGAGATTAACCTCACTAGTAAGCAGCTTCAGGAAAAGAACTTGAACATACATTCTGCTATTCAAAAACTGCAGGAAACTTAAAATATTCTGAAGGAATTCAGAAGTGATGAAAGGTTTGAAAGAACACTGGTAGATTCTCTCAAACTTGCTGAAGAAATAGAATTTCCGACAGAATTTGAACCAGAGCCAGTTCACATTTGAAAAAAGAAACAGCAGTTTTCGTATGAAAGATGAGACACACCCATTCAGAACCCAAAACAAAGGTTCAAAGTGAATTTCTACTTCACAGTCCTTAATACTGCTATTCACTTGGTTGATGAAATATTTCAACAGATGCAGCAGCTAGAGTCAGTATTTGGCTTTCTATATGATAGCCACAGCTTGCAAAAGAAAACAGCAAAACAGATAAGAGAATTTTGTATAAAACTGGAGTTGGCATTGACTCATGAAAATTCAAAAGACATTGATGCTACAGATTTGTGTAGTGAGCTTCAGGCTTTTTCAAGAAGATTTAAGAAACATTCCACTTCTGAAGAAGTACTGAAGTTTGTTTGTGAAAATAAACTCTCAGACAGTTTTCCAAACATTTTTATATCTCTATGCATTATTTTAACTTTGCCAGTTTCCATAGCTAGTGGGGAACGTAGCTTCTCAAACTTAAAATTGATAAGAACATATCTGTGTTCAACAATGGTGCAAGAGAGACTTGGTCTATTGACATTGTGGCAAGTCCAACATCAAATAGCTGGAAAACTGGATCTAAAAGAACTAGTGACTGAATTTCAAAACTTAAAGCAAGAAAAGTCATGTTTTAAGAGCACAGAGTGTTTTTTATTCGGAGTGTTTTGTAAATACAGGTTAAAGTTCATTGAAGAGTTTTCTTATTTCTCTCTCTGTTGGATGTGGTGGTAATGGCAGTTAAAGCAGGATACGTAATGGATGATTTGGATTTGTGATAATAAAAATTATAATTAGCATTTTAATGCATTTTTATTTGAAATCAGACTGAAATATCATCTAGCTGTCATGTACAAATCTATTCTGAAAATTTTGTGTCTCTATTTTATCTGATCTCAGAAACATTGGTTGAACAGACAGATGGACATACCGAATAATTAAGCCTCTGTTTAAAAAAAAAATGCTTAAAAAACATTAAAAGGAAAAAAGGGGCAAAATGTTTCCCAGTTTACCAAAAAACTCAGCCTAGATCTGCCTTGGGGTTTGGGGTGCCGATTGCATGGTTCGCCTAGGACGCCAGTTGCTGGCAGCTAGTCTAGGGCCGCCCCTGTAGGGTGGAAATGTCACATGTTTACAAAAATACACACAAAAGTTGAATTTGTGTGTGTGTGTATGTGTGTGTGTTTGTGAGTGAGAGAGAACTGTTAGATGGAGAATCCTGAAGTTCTTTATTCGTTCAACCAGAGAACATTCCCAGTAAGATCAGTGTCAGTGGAATCTTCCTTACAGTGCTCCAATAGTATATTTCAACTTTACTTCATCCCAGAGTTGGAGAAAAGACCTTCCCAGATGAAAAGCCAATTCCTTTTCTATGCTATTTCAATTTGACCTCTCAACTCAGTGTGCCAAAGGGGAACTAGTTGATATTAGTTGTAATTAAAATGGTGGCTTTGTGATGTGGAGTCTGGACATGTGACTTGGTATGTATGTGACCATGAAAATCTGATGGAGCAATCTAAAAAGTACGAATCCCCCTGATGCATGGATTTTTAATATAAATTAGAAGGTTTACTTTTTAATTGTTTTGGTATATTGTTTTGGTATAATAATATAGCATATATAGAATGGAGATGCAGTATTTAATCAATGTATCTGAAATTTGAAAAGCTGCCTAGTACAATCTAACTATATAAATTAAAAAAAGAAAGGAGATATTTATATGTCAACATATACAGCAGATTAACATTTTTATTATGATAATAAATAAGCTTTTTTGTAAAAATTAAATTTTCTTTTCAGGTAAAAGTAAAAAAAAAGTTAGCTATTTTAGAAATTTAGAAACTAGAGCATTTTGACAAGGGACTTAATAAAGCCGCCTCTTTATTCTTCCCATCGGAACTGTAAAAATAATAGCCTATTCAATTGCCACAGCCCCTCAAGCACTCTCATTAAAGCTCACAATTGTCAGGTCTGATCATTACTTGGATGGGAAACCTACAAGGAAAATCCAAGTACAGAAAGAAGTGATGGTGTTAATTCAGTTAGTGGCAGTTTTCTTTCCAAGTCAGCATTGAACCAATGTTCTAAAGTACTGTTAGGGGAACTCTGGTCCTGTAAGTGACATATTTCTTCAGATGAGGTGTAAAAAAGGTTCTGACCATTTGTAGTTATTAAAGTTCCCAGTGCACTTGTAAATCCTACACTGAAAGAGTCAGCAGAAGTGAGAATGACTGACACAGAGAACTGGTACCATTTACTATGTAATGCTATTTTTAGCACTGAAACAAATGTTGATAGTGTGCTTTCACTAAATTCTTAACTTCAGATGGGCTTGCAGTGAGAAACCAAAATATTCTGTAGTATTATTCATCATTATTAAAACTGTACTACAAATACCACAAACAAATCCCAAACACTATCATCAATATATGATTCTAGGAATGTCACGGTGTGTCACTCTGAAGCCTAAAAATGTCTTTAGAGTCAGTAGGAAGCGGTGGAACAGCTACCAGTATAGTTAAGAGCTTTTTTTGTTCATAATATCACCAGGTTGAATCATCAATGAGAGTTGCAGTCTGTTTACTATCCAGCTTTCAAGTGCTCAGTCATTTTGATTTTACGAATTATGCCTGTGAGGTGTACAGCTACACAAGTGTAAGCTACACAGTAACACATGTATCTTTGCCAAGAATCCTAAAACATTGTGATATCAGAGGTAACTCAACCAATCACTCCCTTTGCACTACAGCTAATTTGCATGCAACAATTTTATCTGTTGTAGGAGGGAGACTGCACAGATGCTGGAATACATAGCCCAACTGCCACATACACAAATCAACACAAATTTCCCAGCACAATCCCCCTAGACACAAATCAACACACACTGTCAAGGCTGCTTCCCCACTTTGAACTTTAGGGTACAAATGTGGGGGCCTGCATGAAAACTTCTAAGCTTAACTACCAGCTTAGATCTGGGCCGCTGCCACCACTCCCAAAGCTAATTCCCTTCCCTGGGTAGCCTTGAGAGACCTTCACCAATTTCCTGGTGAATACAGATCCAAACCCCTTGGATTTTAAAACAAGGAGGAATTAACCATCCCCCCTCCTTCCTCCCACCAACTCCTGGTGGATCAAGATCCAACCCCCTTGGATCTAAAAACAAGGAAAAATCAATCAGGTTCTGAAAAAGAAGGCTTTTAATTAAAGAAAAAGGTAAAAATCCTCTCTGTAAAATCAGGATGGAAAAATAACTTTACAGGATAATCAAACTTAAAGAGCTCAGAGGACCCCCCTCTAGCCTTAGGTTCAAAGTACAGCAAACAGAGATAAACACTCTAGTAAAAGGTACATTTACAATTTGAGAAAACAATGATAAACTAACATGCCTTGCCTGGCTGTTTACTTACAAGTTTGAAATATGAGAGACTTGTTCAGAAAGATTTGGAGAACCTGGATTGATTGGTTATAAATGTTAGAGAGCTTATTCCTTCACTCTCACACTTCCCTGGTCCTTCTCGCATGAACAGAGAGCAACAATACCCAAAGTCCAAAGGTGCAAACAATTCAATATTTATTGGGGTGAATTTCCAGCAAGCTTAAATCCAAGTTCCTTTTTCCTTATTTTCGAATCCCAACTTACTTCCTGTTTGCCCCTAATTTATATAGTAATATTTTTAGCTATACCTTAACCAATCATTCTACTAACCTACTACCTAACCAATCCTAACATATTGTAACATGATTAGCTCACCAATTATATTCCACCACCTTAATTAGTTTACACCCAGCAAAATTAATTATACAGCAGACAGAAACAATTACAGAACCAGACAGATGCAAATAAACATACAAAACAATACAGAAGTGAGGATTTCACAACTACATCTATACAGACATAAGGGTTTTCCAGCTGTGTCTATTGATAAGTGAGTTCTTACCAGACAGAAAACTATCAAACTAAATTTCCTTTTACATGTTCTAGGCTTTTCCCTTTATCTGGAGGTGAGAGATCGGATCACCTTCCTAACAGTCCCAGATTGCCTTATTTCAATTTGACTAAACAGGGCCTTAGACTGTCACAGTGAGAGACACAGATAGACAATGATTTTGATTCTTTCTTTTATACCACTATAACTAGCTCAGTGATAAGAATACACCTAAATTCTTAAAGTATAGGCCAGACAGGCTTGAATATCTATATCCTAACAATAAACATTGAATTAAAAGACAACAGGTGTGATTTTTTTGAACAAAACTGCAATATCACTATAGGAAAAGTATCAGAGGGGTAGCTGTGTTAGTCTGAATCTGTAAAAAGCAACAGAGGGTCCTGTGGCACCTTTAAGACTAACAGAAGTATTGGGAGCATAAGCTTTCATGGGTAAGAACCTCACTTCTTGCATCTGAAGAAGTGAGGTTCTTACCCACGAATGCTTATACTCCCAATACTTCTGTTAGTCTTAAAGGTGCCACAGGACCCTCTGTTACTATAGGAAAAGTTCATTTTATTACATGTTCATGCTAATTTCCTCCTTTCAGCAGGAGGTATGGATTTACATAGGCCCCTTGGGTGGAGAGGTCCCGTACTAGAATTTAGAATATGTGGTGCCTCCACCTAGGTAAATAGCCTCGAAACCCCATGGGCTGGCTTTAGAGGTCTCATCTCCAGTAGATTTTACAAAGAACCTCAGAATACCCCAGAATATCACCGTAACAGCAGCAGTGCTTACAATTTAAACAACTCAACAAACACACTGTAAAACAGCAAACTGAACAGTAAAAAAACATATACGGATGTGGCTTTTTTAAAAACAGCCGCATAGATGATAAAGATCCCTCCTGATTCCAGACTCGCTCCACTCACAAACAAACCCGGGGGGGGTTGGAGGGGGGGTGACATGATTTCTCATCCAAACACTACATGTTTTCTAAACAGCCTGAAGGCAAGCACCTGTTTATGTGTTTCTTCTCTCACTGTGTATGTACAGTATATCATTCCACCAGAAATGATGATAAACTTGCTGGGAGTATTCAATTTAGAATTTTCTTGAATTAATTTGCTATCATTAATTGAGCAACTTAGATTAACTTTCAGAAAGATTAATTCTTTTTATTTTTAAAGTGACCTTTTAAAATGATTTTTAGAGCCTATATTTTCTACATTTTGTTGAGTGAGCCGATATTTTCTGCCGAATGCAATATTCTTTAAGCTAGCAAACTAATGAAAGGGGATCCAATGCATTGGGCAGTAAATGAGAGAGCCTGTGAGGTGTTTTTTATGGAACAGTGTATATTTATGATGGAATCTATTGACTGAAAGATTATAATAATGTTTTTTACTGTTATGTTTTTCCTCAGAACAATTCCACTTTGTTCTTTTATAATCTGCATCCATATATTCCTTGTCTTGGGATAAGAATACAGAAGACTGAGTTACAGTTACCAAGAAACAACTCCTGAAAAAATGGAATAGCACAGATAGTTTATTTATTTCAGATTCATTTTTTGCTAAAGAGCTTTTAATACAGATTTTTTTTTTAAACTTAAACTTCATAACACGAGTGAACTTTATCGCTAATATTTTAACATGTTTCAGACCAATCCTGGAAAAATCTGCATGACTACTAACATTTTTTGTGAGGAACTGTGGAAGGGATGTTTATTTTCACCTCATGAGCTCAGCCTTCATCTCTGTAGTGCTTGTGAGCAGCTCAGCAGCTTCTCAGGAAGGGAGTAGGGAAGGAATAAGCCATTGCCTGTCCTCCACACTCTGCATGTCCTTTGATCACTGGTTGCAAGTATAATAAATCATTTGACTAGTGACCTCTAGATTATTTAGCAATGGTCACTATAGAGATTTTCATGGCAATGTTTTCTTCCATTATATGTAATAATAATTGTATGGTGAGATGTGGCTCAATCATGATATCCAATTCACTGCAGTCTCTTGGGAATGTATTGAAATTCACTTCTTGAATAAGTCATTTAATTTCCTCATATAAAGTCCATCTATAAAAATGATCATCTAATATGTTCAAATGTCATATCTTGTTTCATTTGCCCAGTCATGAAAACATGTGCATCCAGTAACTGCATTTTGAATAAATTAGGGATGTTTACTGGACATTGTAAAATCTAAAAATATATTCCCCCAAATATAACATGATTCTCTTCATGTACATAACTTTGGAAATTTCCTCCTCCTTATTTTACTTATATTCATGACAATACTAGAAGTCTGACCCAAAGTGCAAGGAAGGAATTGTGAGTCAGTTATTGCACCGACTTCAAGGGGCCCTGACTGTATGTAATGAATGGGATACTTGTAAAGCCACTATCTACTACATCACATATTTTAGCACCACTGTCTGTGGCAATCATTGCCCTCTTTTGGCTTGAGGATGGGGACTAACTTAATTATAGCATATAATATATATGGGATTATTTTTAACCCCTTCACTGAAGGTTTCTGCTGCAGATTCAGTGCTACAATATGGCAACAACCGTATATGCTGATGTTCTACTAGAAGCAATGTAGTCCCCTACATATGGCACAAAATTCTCTCCAGACAACACACAAAGGGCATGACCTTTTCAAACTTCACAAGTTAACTAGATAGTGGTTTCGGCAATTCTGAAGGTGGACTCCTCAATTAGAGTCTGTAATGAAAAGTGTGTGAGCTTACTGCTATCAGACATTGTGCTTTTAAAGGTACTGTCTTTTGGATGAGAAGATAAAATCAATGTTCTTACCATCTGTACTCAGTCAAGATCCCATGGCACCTTGCACAAAAGTAGGGATGTTACTCCTGTTGTCACCAAATGCCAACAAAGGCAATTCCAACATATGACAATCTATGTTCTCCAACAGTTTCAACTAGATACCGCATTCTTCACTTCCAGTCCTAAACTATTGTGCACTGTTAAATAATTACTGTATTCCATCTCAGACAAGTCTGCATTTCTATAAATGAAATTAATCTGTTAAGCTCTTTAGTGTTCTTCATTAGCTTATGGATGAAATGTGGTATATACTACTATACTACATTTCTATTATACCACATTTCCACTGAAATTAGATTTTTCTCATCTACATGGTAAATTAGACAGTAACAAAAAAGCTAATGGTTTTTACCATCCAGAACCATAATATGTAAAATCTTTGCCCTCTAAAAGTATTCTTACTGGTATTGTTGCTATTTGTAGCAGGTTTTGAATTTGGAGGAGAAAAGACATGACTGATGATTTTGAATTAAAGATCTGTCAATGACAAATATGCCTTACATGTACTACTACTAGTCCAAATGTCAGTGGTACACTATGCTATTCCTTCTTCAATACAATTTACCAGAGATTCAGTTTTCTCCTGTATTATTTTTTAAAACAATTGTAATTGGACTTGTGACTAGGGGCTGGTCTTCACTACCCACCCGGATCAGCGGTAGAAAATTGATCTCTCGGGGATCGATTTATTGCGTCTCGTCGGGACGCGACAATCGATCCCTGAATCGACGCGTGTACTCCACCAGCCCCGGTAGGAGTAAGCGTCATCGACGGGGGAGACGCGGCAGTCGATTTGCCGCCGTCCTCACAGCGGGGTAAGTCGGATCAGATACGTCGAATTCAGCTACGCTATTCCCGTAGCTGAATTTGCGTATCTGAAATCGATCCCCCCTGTAGTGTAGACGTAGCCTAGGAGTTATTGAAATAGGGTATTGTTTTGGTTTTAAGTATTATAGGTAAGGGAAATTGGCTTGAGGAAAAGCCAAATTCCACTACCTCCATGAAAGGAGAGAATCAGGTTAACAGTCAAATCAGATTGTGTACATTTAACATATGTCAGAGGTAGGAGAGCTAGCTTCATTCTAAAAACAAACAAACCAACCACACACACCACTCCTCTCCCAGAAAAATTCCCACCAAATCAAAGCCACACAATAATATTTTAGGGGGCCCATGTTGTTGTGATGTAATTTCCTCTGGCTATCCTACTTTGCTTTGTGTGCCTTTTGGCTCATGGAGTGGAAAAGTGGATGCCTGGTGGCAGATGCGGGTGGATGCTGATGCCTTACTCCAAATCCCTCCAGAGTTCACTCTGGAAGTTTCCATGGCCCCGAGATACCTCATATTTGCCAATTTTTAACTGTTTAGGTTATCTATGATAAACCAATAGGACTCACCTATCCTTCACAAAATTCTTTTGTCCATCTATAAACGTTTTCAGTTATCTCTGAATCACTAAAACAGGACTCATTACTAGGAACCTGTCCAAGAGAAGACCTACTCTTGGAAGGTGTAATCTCTGCTGAAAGCTCCCCACATAGAGATATACAGAAGAGATTGTAACTGAAGTAACCATTCTTTATTGTTTGTATTCTCTTTTGTTTTTAATTTTATTCTATTTTCTTTAACAATAGTTAACAATTGTGATTATTTTGCTTTTGTTTAATTGTGGTATCTGCTCAGGTGTGGCAAAGAACTCCATGCAACTAAAGTAGTGGGAGTCAGATCCCTGAATGAGAAGACAATGACGATTTGGCCTATCATTTCTTGTTTCTCTACACTATGAAATTTAGTAATTTTGGGGATAAAATTACTTGGTGCTCAATAACTTGAAACATCTCAATGTCCTCCACAGGTGTATTAGACACGAATATTTATCCAAAAGAAAACCTTCACAAAACAGAAATACTTCAAGCAGCCAGAATACCACATAATACTGACAGCTCTTCTAAAGCATCTCATGTTGTAGGTTAGTTGATCTGACAATATTCAGAATTGATGAGGTGAATGAAAGTTTCAAAATCTGAACCTCAATCCAGATCTGAATCTTGTGGCTGACTACCCTATTTCTATAATTGAGAGAATCCAGCTGCCTGATCCAGACAATTATAAACCTCGGGGGCAATTGTTCAAACTTAGATTCTGCATTTTCACATATTCTACATTTCATTGCTACGTGCAGGTAGATATATCAGGACAGAGTTCTTAACCATAGGCGTGCGCACGGGGTGTGCCCAGGCACACCCTAATGCATGGGTGGGCAAATGGCTCCACTCCCCGGTGTGGCAAGCTGCGGGGTCCACGCTCCTAGGCCGGAGCGCCCGGCCAAGCACAGCAAGCCACCGGCCCCTCCTCCACCTTCCCCCCCTCCCCTGGAGCCATGCTGCCACGTGCAGCGCTCTGGGGGCCAGGACTGCGCACTCCCGCGGAGCAGCGTTTGGCTCCGCGGTGAGGCAGACACGCTCCCCCCTTCCCTGGGGCCATGTCGCCGCGCGCGCAGCGCTCTGGGGGCTGGGGCTCCGCGGGGAGTCAGACATGCTCCCCCCTCCCCTGGAGTCATGCCGACACACGTGCAGCGCTCTGGGAGCTGGGGCTGTGCGCTCCTGTGGGGCAGTGTTTGGCTCCGCGGGGAGGCTAGGAGCCTCATCTCATGGTAAGGGGTCCGGGGCCAGGGGGGTTGGATAAGGGGTGGGGGCAGTCAGGGGACAGGGTGGATTGGATAGGGGGTGGGATCCCGGGAGGGTGGTAGTTAGGGGTGGGGGGTCTCTGGAGGGTGCAGTCAGGGAGCAGGGGGGATTGGATGGGGCATGGGAGTCCCGGTGTCTCTCAGGGGGCGGGGGTGGATAGGGGTCAGGGCAGTCAGGGGACAGGGAGCAAGGAGGGTCCTGGGGGGGGGTCTCTGGAGGGAGTGGTCAGGGGACAAGGAGTAGGGAGGCTTAGGTAGGGGGTGGAGTCCTGGGGAGCAGTTAGGGGCAGGGGTCCCAGGAGGGAGTAGTTGGGGAGGATAATGAGCAGGGGGGGTTGGGGGTTCTGAGGGGGGAAGTCAGGGGGAGGGAAGTAGGAGGGAGTGGATGGGGGTGGGACTAGGGCAGGGGCAGGGCTAGGGCGGGACTCCCTGGGTGCACACTCTAATGAAATGGGCTGTGCACGCCTATGTCCTTAACATGTGTCATGAATTATCACAAGCATTCATCTGACCAATTTATAAAAACAAAACAAGAAATAAGAGATTACAATATTGTGGAAGGCAATTTTAATTCACAAATAAATACTGTGCATATGATACTGTGCATATGATAATTAATTCTGTGCATATGATAATTAATTCACATTAACTAAACCAATTTCTGTTGCTGTTATTATTTGTTAAGGTGATGTGATATATGATTTATTCATATTAACTTCTGAAAGTAATATACAGTTTAAAAACTGCATAGGCTATTCCTGTTCACTTCTTGTCTCTTTTATACTGTGATTTATGAGGTGTACAAGAAATTATTTATGTGAAAAGAACCACTGATTCTTTTGGGGGAGTGCATCTTACACTTCTAGCTAGAAAAGAAGCCAGCATACAACACTAAATCAAACTTACTGCAATTTAAAATATCATTATTAAAATGTATAGGTTTATGCAGAACTATAGGTAAAATGATTTTTCTCACATTAAAGCATCCACAGTAAAAGTGATACCCTGTATAATTATTTAAATACATTTTTGGTGAGGAAGGTAAGACAAAAAATGATGTTTGTATATGACAGCAAAGAAAATTAACTGTTAAATTTACTATCTAAATCTCACATTAAAAATGAAGATTTATACTTTATCTTCCCTAATTTGTATCATACTATTAAGTGTTTTTAAGTCATGATACAATCATGATATAATCAAAACAATTTATTTTTAGTGGCAGAGTAGCAAACTGTTCATGGTTTACTTTGGCATCACATATTTATCTGAATAAATGGCTAGAGACAATCACAATCTTTGAAATGATAAACACATATTAAATTTAACCAAAATAAGGTTTACAACAGGAGGATTAAATTGAGTTCTACTGTATTTGAGTAACATCTTTTCCAATTAGCAAGTCTCCTTCTATTACATTGTCATTTATTCACAAAGCCTTAAAGCAGTGCTTCCCAAACTTGGGACGCCGCTTATTCGGGGAAAGCCCCTGGCGGGCCGGGCCAGGCTGTTTTATCTGCCGCATCCGCAGGTCTGGCCCATCGCGGCTCCCACTGGCCACAGTTCACTGCTCCAAGCCAATGGGAGCTGCTGGAAGCAGCGGCCAGTACATCCCTTGGCCAGTGCCACTTCCAGCAGCTCCCATTGTCCTGGAGTGGTGAACTGCGGCTAGTGTGAGCCGCGATCGGCCGGACCTGCGGACGCGGCAGGTAAACAAACCGGCCCGGCCCGCCGGGGGCTTTCCCTACATAAGCAGCTTCCCAAGTTTGGGAAACATGACCTGAAAGGGTTATAACACTAGATTACAGTAAAAAGTTACGCTCTCTGTACTTCTCCCTACCATCCGTGCTCTCTTCTCCATATACTCAGTTGTCATTTCATTACACCACAATATCTCCATCACCCTGGTTTCCTTTATTTCCCCAAACTCTCTCACCACAAAGTCCATTCCATCAACCTCCAATTCTTGCTCAGCTCCTTTTTACTCCTGTACTGCTGAGTGCATTTGGAGAAAATGCCTTGACCGCACAGACACTCATCCTTCAATACTACCATCTTCCAGCTCAAACAACACTTCTCCACCATCATTGAATCCCATATTGCAATTCCAGCCACCTAAAAGCATTTCCCTGTTCCATGTTCTCTCACCAACTTTTTCAAAGAGAAGATTCAGCATGACATCCTTTCTGCCTTCCTTTCACAATCTTCTCTCACCTCATTCTTACCTCCTTCTGCACTTTCAACAACAATGAGGTTCCTCACCTGTTTTCCTCTTAACTCTTCCACCTGGCCAAGCGATGCCATCTCCTTCTTCCTCATGACCTACCCTGCCCTTACACTCTCACCACCTTCTTCAACCCTTAGCTTCTCACTCTTATTAAGTTCCTTTCCTTCACAGTATGAACATGCTATGATTCCTCTATCCTTATAACCCCCCAACATTTACCCTGCATCTTTCTCCAACTGCTATCCCATCTCCCTTCACTTCTAAACTCAGTGAAAGTGTCACACACAACTGTTTGATTAAGGTTCTCTCCTCCAACTCTGTCCTTTTACCCTCCAATTTGGTCTCTATGCCACTGAAACTTTTGTCTCCATGGTCTTTAATGACAGTTTTATGGTCAAATTTCAGAGCCTCTACCTGGATGACATCTTTGAGTATCATCTATCTAGACCCACACATCTAGGCAGTGTCCATATGTTTCCCCTTCTTCCTTCCTCCATCACTTCCTTCCAGAGATCTGGCCTTTCCTCTGTTCTGCTAGTAAAAGCCTGGTCTAGGCCCTTATTATCTCTTATCATAACAACTGCAGCCTTTTTCTCTCTGGCCTTTCTGACATCCAATTGGATTCCCAGGTCCAATCAAAAGATGCTACTAAAATAATCCTTCTGACCATATTACTCTCAACTGAGAGATGCTCCCCCTTTCTTCACTGCATCAAATGAATGTGACCCTTCACAACTTAGCCCCTCCCTATTTAATACATTTATCATGTGATTTTCCCCCTACTCCTTCAGTGGTACTATCTTCCATTTCCTATTTGCTCCTACTATAAACACCCTCACATTTTCTTCCATGCTGCTCCTTTATGTATGGACCACTCTTCTTAAATTAGTCTGTAAAGAGAATACCCTGTCTTTCAAATCTCTCTTCAAGATTCACTTCTACAATGATGACTACCAGAAAAAGCCAACTGATAATGGATAGTCAGATGGCCTTTAGGAGTGTCCAATATTGTATTTTTAACTCTAGTTGTGTATAAACCTGGCCTATGTAAATGCATATTCCTATTACTATTTCCATCATCCTCCCTCCCCAGTTCCTTCAGATTGTACAACCCACTGATTAGATCTTATATTAAATATATTGCAAGATCTTTAAGGCAGGGACTGTCTTTTACTATGTGTTTGTACAATACCTCAATCACGATTGAAGACTTTAGGCTACCATAATAAAATAATCATCATGGTAAATAGTTTAAAAGTGTCTACGTCAGCTAAGCCAAGAAAAGCACAAGAGCGATTCATATTCTTCACTGCCTCTATGAGCAACTAGATAACATGTATTGATGGTGAAAATCATAGTGATGTTATACAAGGAAGGAATGAGGGGGGGAAATAATTTGCTTACATACCATGGATATCATACAAAACTAAAAAAAAAGAAAACATTCAGAGCTGAAATTACTGTTAGAATAGGAAATGTTGAAATAAAAAGAATAGGCGTTTTGGAAAACATCCCATTTCAACATAAAATGAAAGACAAACAAAATACAGTGTATTGGTGAGATGGCCATAATAAAAAAAATAGTTCTCTAATTCACAAAGGTGTACAACTTTTTACCAACATACAGTTTTCTAAATTTAAAAAAGGAAACCTAGCTACAAAAAATAATAACTAACATGAATGTAACATTATAAGCATCCTATACCAAAAGTAATAGTTTCATTAAAGAAAAACATACTGTATCTTCATATGTGACTCTTAATAGTTCTTCATTTTATTTTCACTTGAGCAATCCCACACAAACAGACCTTTCTCTCTTCTTTATATTTATTATGTTTAAAATGTTGGTTTAAGAAACAATGGTATATACATTTGCAATTTGATTACAAATACTGAGTCAAATGCATCCCTCGCATATCTCCATTAAATAAAATGAAGATATACTAGGAATTAATATGGTCTCTCTATTGTCACATCATTTTACAATTCTTGCACTGCTCTTTTTCTTGAGTTCCTCATTTTGGATCTTTTCCCTGCACTGAAGCTTTGGCTGGTTGAGGTGTATGTAAATATAGCTTCAGAGTAAATTTCTTCTTCTCTTTAAAAGTTATCATTTTGGTGCTGTAAGTGGTATATTTCTAAATAAAATGTGCTGAGGAGCATACTTGCAAGCATATAATAATTAAAATGTGTTCAGATCTCAATGCTAGAAATAAGTGTATATTTCAATTATATTTTTAATTTTACTTATGTGTTTCTTGACTTTGGTTGTAATCCACAGGTCTTGAATACATTCTCCATAATGGATCCCTAGTGGACACAGTTGTGACCGTTAAGCATACAAGGGCCATATATTGTTATCCTTTCATTTGTAACTTGTCTTCTTAAAGCAGCATATATTAATAGCTCATTCCATTAAATACCAAATCGTCTGGGTAAACATTTTTTCCATATACTATAGTATCTTTGTTTAACATGTAAAATAAAAACATGCTTACCATCATCATTCTGGGCCAAACAATTGGTGAAAACAGTAGCAATCGCAATTCCTACAGCCAACCATTCCCAGAGACAAAACTGCTGTAGCATTTTCTATTGAACTTCACTCAAGGCAGATCTGAAATAAAAAGAAAGATTTGACATGTTCATTAATCAGGTAAGGTAAATGCATCTGTCAGTGCAGAGAGCTTATAAATGACTTCATGGTTAATCACTGGTAGTATGGGTCCCTAAGCAATATTACTAAATGATATGTATCTATCAGCAAGCATGTCCAATCTCCAGAACAGGACAGTTTTGTTTTGTTTATGTTATTGCTCTTTCTACATCAATCACGGTGTTAGAGAACTGTGTAATGTTTGGTGTTAGTCAAACATATATTAAATGTTAGAGAAATTAATATATATAATATGATAAGAAAAGATAACAATGTTTGCTTTTTGTACATTTTTGCTGAGATAGCACTTTAGATTTTGCTGCAAGAGTTTGCGAATCAGAAAACTGGTTTGTGTGTCTTATTTGTAAAATATCTGGCCTAAGCAAATAACAAAGTAAAGCAAAAAGTCAAGAGGAACCGGTTAGCTTTGCAGAAAATCAGGTGTACGTCTTTCCTCCCCTCAACAAGACAAGCTAACAAGCAAAAACCCAACACCACAAAAAAAACAGATCAGTGAAATGAGCAACTACTATTGTAAAATAAAATCACCAGGATGAAGCCAGTAGGAGTGGGACCAAAAAATGTTGGGGAACAAACAAATAGAAGTCAGTATCAGCAGAATATTCAAAAATGTATTAATTGAGGTTAATTATTGTAATGTATGCATGAGAATGTTTTAATTAGTGGGTTAGAATGTAATGTATAAAAATAAAGACAAATGAAGTAGCTCTGTAAACTGAGTCTACACAAAGTTACAAAAAGGAAATTAAAAAATTAACAATAAGGGACTGGAGAAAATACAGGGGAAGACTAGTCAAGCATAGCAGAAACCAGAGATTTGAAAAGAGTCACCCTGTCCTCAAGGAAAGTAACTTGATCATTTACTTTTCTTGACTTATCTCTTTTTACATGTATATGTAATTCATATGTAATAATAACCCTGTCGTAAAATGTACATAACAAAAGCTAAAAAAAAAAAACCTCTTTAAGTCTAGATTGGAGTGGATCTTGTTTCTCACCCAACAAAGGTATCAAGCAAAGAAATATGTTATTCTCCTTCCTTCAGCTTCACCATTAAAGTTCACTGCTTTTCTGAAAAGTGATAATATAAAACAGATGTACCAATCCTTAAAGCTGCTGCCCAACTTCTAGGCTTGGCTGAGATATCCCACAGTGTTTAGACCCACTGAGCACACCCAGGCTTCTAATAACATCTGGGACTGGTCCATTGCCAGTGCAGCACAAACCATAGAACAAGGCAACCAGGTGGACACAGGTCCACTGAACCAAACGAAAGTTTATAAAGAGTAGCATTTTTAAAGTTAGACAATGCTCTATTCTGTTATTCTGATAAAAAAAGAACTCCCACAATTCAAGGGTGAAAATTACATTATTCTGAACATTTTTATATGAAAATATCAGAATAACAACAATGAAATATCAAATGGAAGCAACAAGAACCATAGAAATGAAAAGAGACATGGATAGTAAAACAAAGCTATTGTCTAAAGAGTATATAAATGCTGTCATTTTACTCATGTAAAGCATTTAGCCCATTTTCCTTATCACTTTCTACTAGTATTTTTGTATTATGGTCATATGAGCTATATTTTCATTAATTTCTGAGTCAAACAATTGTCCCTCCACCCTCCACCACTTAACAGCCTTCAGCATCAAAGCAATCTGATCTGCCATCAACAAGAAATTATTAAAGCCACTGCTATCATTTTCCTTCAAGAAATTGAACTTTTCCTATAACTGCATCTGTATAGTTTCATCTTAGGCATTTATTTACATCACAAACAACAGTATCATATTAGGACATTAAAGCTTTCTTCTAAATAACTCACACTAAGTTACATTTATTGCAACCAAGAGAAAGCAGGGTTTCCGTTAAAAGAAATAAATGACAGCTCTGTTAAGTACTGGAAGATGCATGCACATCTACAAGACTTGGTTTGAATCTTGTTTTCACAGTTTATAGTAGTGACACTGCACCCCGTATTCTTCATAGTGATATTATTATGATATGATGCTTTCAATCTAGATAGCTGGTTGGGAAGGGCCTGTTCAGGGCAATGAGCCATTAGGGGAAACAATAGGCCTTAGGAGAAGCCTGTCTCCCACCTGGTGAGCCTTCCTCAAAACACTCCGGACAGCCTGTAAATAATGGTTGCTATGACTCTACAAGGACATGTGACCAGGCCATATGATTCTGGATTCCATCTTGGGATGTCAGTATTTTTCCACAAACCACTCTGGGAACCAAATTTTGAAACAAACATCATCTGTTGTTCTTCACTCCCCACACAAGAAGACTTCTGGAAACACCTGAGGGGGGAAAAAACTGGACTGGGGGAAGTGCTGGTCCTAGGCTAAAGGGATTTCTAGCCTGTGTATGAAGACCTGAGAAACCCAAGCTGTAAAGCTAATGCAGCTTGTGCCTTAAGAATCTACAAGTCTGCCTGTGCCATCAGTTAGGGTGAGACTCTGCTGTTCATATCCAATCTATCTAGTATATTAAGCTTAGTTTGCATTTTTGTTTATTTGCTAGGTGATCCACTTTGATCTGTTTGCTATCACTGTTTGCTTTTGTAGTTAATACATTTATTTTATGTTTTAATCTAAACCAGTGAGTTTGGAGTGAAGTGCATGGGATTTGCTCAGCGAGGCTGTTGTATATTTCTCTCCACTCCACATTGGGAGTGGGAGGGACGAACTCTATGAGCTTACACTGTACAGTTCCCTGTGCAGAGCAAGCTGGTGTAATTTTGGATTTATGCTCCAGAGTGGGTGCATGCCTGGGGAGCTTTAGCCTTTCTACTGTTGGTTCATGCAGTGGCTAGTCAGAGAGCTTGCATGTAACTGCAGTTGGGTATCTCCCTACCTGTGGGTATGCTGGTGGAAGTATAAAACCGAGAGCATATCTTCAGCTTGGTGGGAAGAACATCAATTCCAAGAAATCAGAGAAGCCCTTCTGTGTGATGAGGGCACTTAGGACAGTGAAGGAAGATGAATAATGCTCTTAATAGCAGCAGTTTCAATTATTTTCTTCAGGGCTTTCTTTCACTGATTCATAAACAAACCACTCAGAACAGTGTCCCCCAACTTCCAGAGACTGTTCCAGCTTCCTAGTTTCATCTCTCTAGGTTGCTTCCACAGCAATAAATTACGTGACAGGGCCTGGCTTAACTCCTCATCTACTGTCTGGGCCTTGCCTCAGACCTTCACTGATAAGGTTGTACAGAGGAGACAGAGAAAATTTAATTGGAAATTTGTGCAGAAATTATTGCTGAATGAACCAACAATAATTTCCTCTCCAAAGGAATGGCTGGATTTGTTGAAGCCCCCATTATAGCACCTTAGAGAACAGAAGAGGATGGGGAGCATTTTGGAGATTGTGGAGGTACGCACAGGTCCACACATTCATGGCAAAGTGTTTGTTTTAATCCCTAAATTGCTTGCTATTTCTTCAGGGCAGGTCAAAATTAGCCTTCAACAGTGATAAAGAGGAAGCTCCTAGACCAAATGGAGGTTTCTCCAATGTAGGGCAGGAACATAGAAAAAAAGCAACAGACCTTCTATTCAAGACCACACAAAATTTACCAGTGTTACAATGTTATTTTTCCTTCAGTAATTCAGATATGGCTTGTCCTTGTTACCTTTTAAAGTTTATTCAAGTGCTACTTTCTGATTACTTTCAGTTAAATTGCTAGTTTACCAGTTTCAGCCAATCTGAAGTTACTGTAAAGTTACCTGTGGTTTAAAACACAACTTTTAAAGTAAGTGAATAAATATATGATGATGATTTTTTTCTTAACTGGTTAATATTAAACAAATTTGATCATTATATAAAGCATAGCCACTTCACAGTATGATTTATTGATAGCAAATTAATTTAATATAATCACCAGCATTGTTAATTGGCTTTTGAGGATATGTGAGAATCTCAGAATAAATTTATTCACAGATCTTGCCAATGAGTGAGCAAGGATTCCTAAATGCATTATATGCTTTACAGTTTTCCCAGTCTTCTAGAACACTAATAAAATAAAGGTTTTTAATACTAATAAAATTACTTTAGATATTACTAGTTGTCAAATGCTTCCAAGTTTTTATAATTCAGAAATGCTAGACAAACGATCTATGATTACAGATCTGCAGCAAACAGAATGAGTTCATTTTAAAATATGTAATTACATAATTCATAAATCAGCAAATGAACATGCATACCCTGTTTCCCCGAAAATAAGACAGTGTCTTATATTAATTTTTGCTCCCAAAGATGCGCTAGGTCTTATTTTCAGGGGATGTCTTATTTTTCAGAAATGAAAAATGCCTTATTATCGGTGGATGCCTTATTATCGGGGAGGTCTTATTATCGGGGGGATGCCTTATATTACAACGAGAGGCAAAACTGTAAGTAGGCCTTATTTTCGGAGGATGTCTTATTTTCGGGGAAACAGGGTACAAAGAAGAAGAGTGCAGCTATTTGTAATAGTCCTGAAGAGAAATAGGCATATACACTTCCCCAATGATTTTTATACTAAAAAATCACCAGTTCTCCAACAAAAATGCCTAATTTTAGAAAGACAGTTATTGAGTCCTCAACTGACATCCAGTGTGGTGGGACTACTCCAGAGAGGTTTTAGGACTCAGACATCTTGGCAGATTTATTTTTGGTTCAGATGAAATGTCAAGTAAACCATAAGGATGGAAATGGAGTTGTTCTAAGAGTAAGTGTCTCTAGATGAAACTGTAAATAGAGCAGAATAAAAGATTGAGCCTTTCATTCAGTAATCCTGTGGGCCGCTATAACAGAAACTGGAATCAGAAATTTAGTAAACACAAGCATCCTTACCAAATAGGAAGTAAACAGAATCTTCAAATGCCAAAACAGGTCATGAACAGCTCAAATAAGTTTGAAGACCTCAAGTGAGACAGTTGAAGATTGATTACTCACGTGAGTAAGAGATGCAGGCTCAAGCTCTAAATTTGCAATGTAATAGAGAATAAAAAAAGGCTAATATGATTACTGGAGTAGAAAAGTATAGTATTTCTACATGGTATGGTACCTGAATGTTTTACAGAAAGATGCAATGAAGAGGGAGTTCAAAGAGTAATGTACAAGATGGGGAATTATATAGCTGAGAGCAAAGACTTTAACTAGGAGTAATAGGATGAAATTAAGAGAGGAAAAATGCACGTTCAGTATCAGGAAATTTCTGATAATCAGTATTCCTAGGAGTGTGATATATATGACTCTGTAACATTTAGGGGGGAAATAAAGTGGTATATAAACGGGCCCAAATACAGTGATGGAAGGGCCATCATTTTTGGTACTACCTCCCCCCCATTAGTCCTTCACAAAATAACAATAAATAAATAAATAAATAAATAAATAATGTAATATAATATAAGGTAGCATACCCATCCCATACAACCCAGGGTGAAACAGAATAGTGAAATAAACCAGGAAATGGAGATGGGCATGAGCTAAAACAGTATTTTCAATCTTTTTTCATTTGCGGACCCCTAAAAAATGTCAAATGGAAATCTTAACAGTAGCCTGAAGACCCACCACGGATCTGAGGACCACAGCTTGTTATCCACTATTCTATGGTAATGACAATTTTTTGTGGGTCCCTTCGATATAGTCCATGGACCCACAGGGGACCACAGACCCCCAGTTGAAAACCACTGAACTAAAAAAATAAATCTTGTCCTGGCCCCCAGTAAATATTTAATCTACAGCGAGGGCCTCGACGTACAACAACACTGAATCTCAACAATCCAAAATATTTGAAGAAATATAGATATGGATCTATATCCAATTTTGCACCACTTAAAACAGTGGGAGTTTTGCCATTGACTTCATGGGAGGTAGATTGAGCAGTGTGTGGCTTGGGTTCATCTCTAATATTAATATTAACTATACACTTAAAATTCCTTATTTTATAAACACATCCATATATTAATACCTTTCTAAAATGGATTGCTACCCTATAGCAGCAAATTTGAAGATACTTTACCAAAGATTATGAAAATGCTTCAAAAGTAGTCATTAGAATGTGTAAATGAAATATGCATGCATTAAAAATAGGTAAATATGAATTTATTCAATAGCCTCACATGTAAATATTTTAAATAGAAAATATTTGTTTACATGAGAGAATATAATAGCTCCTTTGGAACTGCCATGGTTGAATAAATAATACAGGTTTTTAAAATGATCTAAATACCCATTTTCATATAAAGTATTTATTTATGCAACCAAGCAGAACGTCTTCAAGGATCATAACTTATATACTTTAATTAGTTCTTTTTTCTCTGTGAGTTTATTAGAGTTGCAATAAAAAATGAAAATGAACAATATATAATCTACTTTTAAATAATATTTAATGGATATATTCTGTCATAGGATATCATATCAAAGTTTTTACTAAGCAAAACTCTTATTCTTTTAATGTTGAAGTTTTTTAAAATTAAAATCAGTTAAAACATTATATACCTGAAGCAAAGCACTTCCATCCTCACATTGGAATGACAACATTTCAAATAATTCCAGTGCTTTATGTAAACTTGGGCACATTCAACAGCAAAAGGTTAATCAGACCTATGTTACTTCACAAATAGAAGAAAACACATCAGAAGTATGACTTAAAAAATCACAAAAGTTAGGAAACTCAATGATGTTTAAAACTCAATCCCTAATTCAAACTGGTGTCACTATTCATGACAGGGGCCATGTCTAACTGTAGGGTGCTGTTCCATAATCCAGTGAGGGTTGGCTCTCGAAAGGTGCTAATTATCCTCACCACCCATTTTCTCCAAGAAGAATTGAGGGCACTCAGCAGTTCACATGGTCTGACCTTATATTTATTTTATGATACCCCTATTCCCTGTATTTCTCTTCCCTGTTCATCCTTCCTCAATGCATCAGATTCCATTGACCCGCAAATCAGGGCCTCCTGGAACCATGGACATCCTTCAGATGTTGCACAATGTGGATCCCAAATGCTAATTCTAGCTGGAGTCTCCAAAGGAGAGGTTACTTAACTTGTGCAGTAACTGGAGTTCCTCAAGATGTGGCCCCCTGTGGAGTGAGCCATTTTAGATACGCCTTTGCTCCTGTGCCTGTTAGTAGCAGTGCCTGTTCAGCATGCACATGCCCACATGACATCCTCATCTCCCGTACCGAATAGGACTGCATGAGTGAACCACCCTCAGTTTCTACTCTACTGTAAAGCCCATCGAGGCAGCTCCAAAGCAGAGGGGAGGAGGGGGAGGTAGAGGAGTACCCAAGGAAAACACATCTTGAAGAACTCCAGTTACTGCACAAGATGTGCAACCTCTCCTTCTTCTACTGGTGTCCCTGTGGGTGCTCCACTTTAGGTGACACCTTAGCAGCATCCTTTTAAGAAGGTGGGAGCTCAGATCAGTGTTCATGACTGAAGAAAGAAATGCACTGATCACTGCAGCATCTGACCTTGCAGTGTGAACCAAGCTATAATGGGCAGCAAACATATGCACTGAAATCCTGTTGCAGCCTTGCAGATTTCAGCAACTGAAACAACTTTGAGTAGGGCTACAGACATAGGCTGATCTAGGAGAGTATGCAGTCACTCTTAAGGGAGGTGTAACCTCAGTGAAACCATAACAGGCAATAATACATCCAAAAATACATTTAGGAAGCCTTTGAGTGGAGATAGGTGCTCCCTTAGACCTATCTATAATAGAAACAAAAAGAGCCTATGGGGTGTTCCTGAATAGCTTAGTTCTGTTCAAGTAAAAGGCTAACACCCTCTTACCATCTAGTGTACAAGAAGATGACTCCTGTGTGGACTGCTGCGGATTAGGAAAAAAATGAAGAAGGTGAAATTTTGCGTAATGTGAAATTCAGAAGACACCTTAGGTAAAACTTTGGATGGGTTCATAAAGATTCCTTCTCCTCAGAGAACAAATTAAAAGGAGGATCTGTCATTAGAGCCTCCATATCCCCAATCCTTCGAGCAGCAGTGATGACCTCCAAAAAGGCCATCTTCAAAGACGGATGTAGCAGCGAGAAAATAGCTAGTGGCTCAAAAGGCTGTTTCATTAGATGGTTAGAAACAAGGCTGAGATCCCAAAGTGGTGTAGTGGCTCTAATTTGCAGTAAAAGTTTGGTAAGTATTTTTAGGAATCTCGCTGTGATTGGATGAATGCATATGAAAAGCTTCTACTGGCACGTGGAAAGATACTATTGCTGCTAAATGAACCTTGACGGAAGTCATAGAAAGACTGATTTTTTCAATTCCAACTGATAATCTAAGATTGAGGAAAGAGACGACTGGACAGGAGAAAGATGGCACCAGTTACACCAAATATTATATTTTCTCCATTTCTGAAGATAAGTATGCCTTGTAAATTCCTTTCTGCTATTTAAAAGTGCCTTTTTTACTTCCGATGACAAGACAGTCTCTAGTCCCAAGAACTAATGAGGAACCAAGCTTGAAGTTGCAGAACATTCAGATTGGGGTTAAGTATCGGACCCTAGAGATCCTGAGATAACAGTCCAGGTTCGATCAGGAGCTGCACAGAGGGTGACAGATGAGTTTGATGACATAAAGAAACTAAACTTGTCTTGGCCAAATTGGTGCAATCAAAATGACTTAGGCTTGATCCAGTTTGATCTTCATAAGGACCTTTAAATGTGTGACCAGACGTCCCTATAAAATCGGGACCGTTCCAATTTTTAGCTGTTTGTCCTGCGTCCCGACCGATCTCTGGTTGGGACGCAATTTGTCTCAATATTTTGCTCGTCCGGCAGCACTCGGCTTCTCCCCTGCCCCGGTGTCCCGATATTTTCTTCATCTCATCTGGTCACCCTAAGTAAGACCAAAATATATACATATATATACATACAAACTAAGGCCCCAATCCTGAAAATGGTCCCCTACAGACAGACCCCTGCACCCACAGGGTTGCCCCCATTGACTTCAATGGGACTTTACATGGATTCCAGGAGTTTGCCCACATACAGAGCCAGTTGTAGGATCATCCCCGATATCTTGAAATATTTGCATAAGTATTTTGTCACTAGTTATTCTGATGCCTATATGCAGTATTCTGAAATGCCAATGAAGTGGGGGGGGGGGGGAGCCAGTGTTTGCCACCTCACCTTCTATACATAGGGATGGAAGGAGAGACTTGATATTTGATTTCTTGGTTTAAACCCAGGGTACAAGATCTACAGAAATAGCATGGAGGAATGTTTAGCTTCTTAATCACAGATAGTTTTGTTGCAATTGTTGAAAACGCATACTCTCCATTCCAATACTGACAAAAGAATCAGCTACTTATCTGAATAAAGACTTAATGTAGCAGTTGAATAAGAGTACTAAACACGGGTTTGTTTGTTTTCTAAAATGAGAGTTTAATATCTATTTCAAATACCCATTGACTAACATTATTGACTATTCTATAATACATTAGCTGGGACAGTATGAAAGAAAGAAATAGTGATTATTTTAAGTCTATTAAATGTCACTTTTGCACCATAAGGTACCTAAGAAAAGGTGTCTTGTAGTTAAAAAATAGTTACTCTAACCATTTGTACAGGAAACACAATGGAATCAAATTGCCTTGTCTAAATAGGTTTCAGAGTAACAGCCGTGTTAGTCTGTATCCGCAAAAAGAAGAACAGGAGTACTTGTGGCACCTTAGAGACTAACAAATTTATTAGAGCATAAGCTTTCGTGGACTACAGCCCACTTCTTCGGATGCATATAGAATGGAACATATATTGAGGAGATATATATACACACATACAGAGAGCATAAACAGGTGGGAGCTGTCTTACCAACTCTGAGAGGCCAATTAATTAAGACAACTCCCACCTGTTTATGCTCTCTGTATGTGTGTATATATATCTCCTCAATATATGTTCCATTCTATATGCATCCGAAGAAGTGGGCTGTAGTCCACGAAAGCTTATGCTCTAATAAATTTGTTAGTCTCTAAGGTGCCACAAGTACTCCTGTTCTTCTTCTTGTCTAAATAGATATCCATCTTCCAGAATCTAAATGAAAACCTTTAAATTCTCACCACATTTGAGTATAAATTCAAAAGATTCAAATGCACAAAGCTCTGCCCTTTACATTTTTATATCCACTTCCTAAATACTTGTAGGTCTTAGTGATAAAAGCAAGACTACCCTCACTGCAGGCTTCCCTAGAGAACACCTTTAACTACTTTCAGAACCACTTTGTTGCTTTTGTGCAAAACCACTAATTTTCTCAGTACATCAAGGTTTAGAAGATTGGTGCCATTACTTTGATGAAAACTCCCACAACAACATCGACATCAGAAATCAAGTTGCAGCCTCTCAAATAAAGTAGGATTCATATGTATGCAATATGACCTTCCTCTAACTGATAAATACAACCACTGTTGCTTCTTAAATCTGACAAAATCTGGTTACACTTGTAACAATCAAACTTGTCATAGCAGAGTTTATCTTTATAGAAAATGATTGTTCCTAAGTGCTTGTTAGAACACAGTCAGCACTTGTCAAAGATGTGCTAAAATACCCAATGGAAAACACAGTTGTCCTGAATCTTCCACACCACATTGTAACAAAAAATAATGACTACAGACAAGTCTCACTATCTATATACACACTATAGATCTATAGTGCTTGTACTCTACATGCTGCTGCTAGTGTAGATATAGCCTGAGTGTGAACAATAATAATGAAAAATATTGGCAGGTGGTTTTGAAAAGTATTTGTCTAAAGTGGCTTTTATAGTTTTAACTGGCAGGTTTTAAAGTAATTTTAATAATTGCATTATTCATATGAACAGTAGGAATCCCCATTGTAGACAAGGACCAAAAGCATAATTAAATATAAATACTGCCCAGACCTTATCTTCCCTTTGAGCTAAGTGACCTGATTTCTGGATAGTAAAATCTCTGTTCCCCTTCAGGGGAGTAACCTCATCCCACTTTAAGGTGCTAAGCCTAACTAGAACCAGCTGTACCTAAGAAGCTGTCAGCTGGGATTGAATTCCTGAAGCAACTCTAAACCAATTCTGGCATCAACAGGACTGGATCTCCTAAAGAGGCCATATAAAGACTTGTATGCAATATGAGGGTGTAGGAACCAAATTAGCCAGCCCTTTCTTGACAGGGCCTTTAACAATCCTTTTTGTCTAAAAAGTCCCCCTTTCCTCTTCACAATTCCTCTTCTCCATCAATTCCCACAACTCCTTCTAGGCAACAAATGATCTTTTTTTCCTCTGTTCTCTTCCTCTTCTTCTACTAAACCCAGTCTCCTGTGTCAATTTTAATCATTTCATCCTCATTAATATCACCAAATCTGTCTTTTCTCACTAACCCAGTACTATCATTCTTGTCCATATGCTGTTATCTGTCACCTTGATTACTCTTACCTTATCTTGTTTAGCAATCCTGCCTTTCAACTCTCTCCCTTCCTATCTAACTGAAATCCAGCTACCAAAGTGGTCTCTCTCCTCCTCCAATTTAGTCATACTATCTTCTTCCTCTAGTCATTTTAATCATTAGCTTCCTGTCTTAGTATATCAAATTCAAGCTTTTTGTTTTCACATAAGAACCTACACAACCTTCCCCCACCTCTGTTGCCATTTTCTCTTACTGTCTGCCTGCTCTGCACACTCTTCCTTATCATGGCTTCATACCTTCTTTCATATGGCTTTGTACACCTTCTAGAGTTTCCTGCGTCTCTTCCAAACACATTCTCTCTCCTTAAAACTTTATCACAAATCACTCAGTCCCTCCTCTGATTATTACTTACAGTTTGTTAAGCACTGCCAGCATGCTCAGCCAAGATTATTTATTTGTTGTTTATTGTTTGATTTGCCTCTCTTAGCTGTAGGCTATGAGAGAAAGGCGATAAGTCTAGGTTTGTAAAAATGTTTGTAAGTTTTCAGCTGTTTGTAAATTATTTTAATAATAATCTTCCAGTCTCTCTTCATGCAAGCTTTGCAGTCATTCTGCCTCTCAGTCTCCAAACCTCTGCCTGCCTGTACCACCTTTGAAAATCTCCCACCACCTGCCTACCATACTCTTTTACCTTCTTCTCCTCTTAATTTTTGTCTCTCTTTACTCCTCCATTCTCACACCTCCAAAAAGCTCTGGGCCTGTACCTCTGTCCCATCAAGGAAATTAGAATCTAACTGCCTGTGCTATGCAACAGTAATAAACAGTTGATCATTTCACTTGCTAAGACCTTCCTATAGCGCAAATGTTTCTTCTACCCTCCAAGGAGCCCCATCTTTCTGGTATTCAGTCAGTGATCATAGTAACCCTCCCAAAGATTCTCCAGTGTACTTCAGCCTCTCCTGCCACAGAAGAAGAAATTTCCTAAAGATGAGGAATGTGGTCGGGCACCTAATGTCCTATACAGTGAGGAAACAACTACCTATCTCCTTAATCTTCATAGGAGGGGAAGGTGGTGGGGTTCCAGAAATGATGCTGGGACCAGAATAATGGGGTAAGAAGCTGATGGCAGCCCTCTACTAGGTGGTATGGATTACAAAGGAAGGATGACATGCACTGGATGAGTTAGTGTTGGATAGTTATCAGATTTTTTATTTAACAATGTTGTGGCCTTATTAAACCATATTCCTGATGTCTTGTCTTTCTTCCCATGGTGTCCAGCACAATAAAGTGTGCAAGGAAAATGACACATGAGGTATGACAGCAAGAACCTGGGTATCATATTTGAGATGATGTTCAACACTGAGATCAAATTAAAGGGTTGTTGTTGCCAGAATCACTCATACTGTCCCTTAAAAAAACAAACTAACAAAAATAGTCCATCTTTTGCTAGATATCAGGGAACTTCACATTTTAAATTAAATTGTCAGTAGCAATTAGAAATGATCCAACATTGCAGTTCAATTTTTTTTTTACTAGAGGATGACAGGTAGATTGCTATGCTAGGCAAAATAGCAAGCTAGATCATCTGACATTAGTTCCAGAGAATCTGCTTAAGTGTGTCATTAAGGATAGAATAGTGCAATAGTTAGGTAAGGTATCTCCTTGGGTCAAACCAACCTAATTTCTCTTAAATAAATCTAGAACTGTCAAACATGTTAGAAATTTTAAACACACACACACACACACACACACACACACACACACAGAATGATGACTTTTTGCCAACCAGAGAAAATTTGGTTGGATTTTTGGGTAGAGAGATAATAAAGGAAAATAGTCAAGGGTAAGTAGTCAACTGCCAAAAAAATAAGCAATAGTTAAATTATAACAAACATATTTATAATAAAACACTAAGATATGATGGTGATGAATACTATAGAAAATCAAGAGATGAAAGACAGGTAGACAGATAAATAACAGCCTCTCTGCTTTACTAATTTCATAGCATGGGTTGAAGAGAGATCAGTCTCAGTACTAGAACCAGAGTTATTTAATAGTGGGGAAAAAGGAAGGAACAGACATTTGCTGAGATTTTCCAGTGACAAAAAATGTTTATGGTTAATAAGAACTATAGAGGATTTTGAGAAATTCTAGATGGATTTAAATGTATCTGGTGCCTAAGCAAACATAATGGGAAATTTAATGTAATTTGGATAAAAATGCATATTCAGACAAGTAATCAAAATGTTCATATATACAAATGGGGGCTCTGAATTTACAAGTTGCTCTAAGAAAAAAAGTCTAAGGAACCAATGTAGATAGCTCAGTGACCATTGAGCAACAGCAGTTAAAGTAAATAGAATGGTTGGGAACATTAGAAGGTACCAAATAGTACCAAAATTATGATGGCATTATAGAGAACAATAGTAAACCTGTACAAGTACTATATCCAGTTTTGGCTGCCTTACTTGCAGAAAGCTATAAGGGATTGACAGGCCCTGAAGAAGGACAACAAAAATGGTTAGATACATAGTGGAATTTAGCTATGAATATAAATTGAAAAAAAAATAGGATTATTTGTTCTTAAAAGGAGAAGTTAGAGAATGACTTGACTGAAACCTTTGATGATAGTATGATCACAATGGAAGCTAATTTTTCATCTAGTTATGTAATATTATAATATGAAACATATATTTAGGATAAATACAATGAACCCATCTCTGAGGCATGAGATATTGGTTACCACCAAAGACAGGATACCAAACTAAATGGACTAATGGTCTGAGTCAGTATGCAATTCGTCTGTTCCAAACTTGCATCTTGAAAACAAAACAGCTTAATTTATTCAAATACTAAAGAATATAATTTCATGCAATGTCTCAAACTGCTCAGCCAAAGCAAATGGGGGGGAAAAAATCTCAGAGTAAGGAAGAATCGTGTGACTTTCCCCTCTTATGCCTCTCCCACACTACATTCATTAGTGACATAGCAGAGCCATCAAAAATAGAAAATTAACAAGCTGCCCTCTCCACATGGCTATATTA
The DNA here is from genome assembly GCF_027887155.1 of Malaclemys terrapin pileata. NCBI lineage: Eukaryota > Metazoa > Chordata > Testudines > Emydidae > Malaclemys > Malaclemys terrapin. Next base: position 90,585,169 of record NC_071511.1, on the reverse strand, counting down.
TTTACCAGACGCACCATTGTTTTCAATTTATTTTTGGTGCTCACTGGTTGCATTGACACAAGTACATCAAGGGGAACTAAAACTGACTGCCAAAGCAACCTACTCATCCTGCTGAAACCCAGTTGCCTGTGCCCTTCATTGCGTGACCCTGACAAAGGAACAACACCTCAGTACTTCATCGCTACACGTGCTGAGAAGAGAGCGAGAAGGAAAAAGAGGATATGTGGTACCTGTGCTCCATGCAGATAATGGATAACAGGATTATTCTGCTATCCCAGGCACTCCCTAGTGTTATAGTTCTGTCATTAGTGTATGCAGGAGATTGCCAGGGCCCTTAGTGCTGCTCTTCTACACTCCTAGGTATTTTGGCAAGCATTTTCCAGCTTCACTCCTGAATGCCCTCAGTTGGTTGCCAAGGCAACTGGTTTACAGGGTACTCCTCTAGAAATCTCTGAGAATTTGAGATTAAGGGGAGTGGGACACACCTTTTGCATTAGTATCTCCACCCTTTGATACACAGCAAAGGAAAGTCATATCAAACACACCAGATGCTCCATACATAATATGACCGCAAAAAAGCGCACAGTCAAGCAGTTTAGTTCCAAAATTTACTCTTTGTTTACTAAAACAGATTTTATAAAATATATATTAATACAAAGAGTATTATAGATATAGATATATCTCAAATTATACGTGTATATGCTTCTGTGTGTATGTTTGTGTGTGTACAAATTATATATGTATACACACACAAACATACACATACAAGCATATACACACACACACGCACGCACTTACATAATTTGATTAGTTCTTTTGTTTCACTTCATGGTCTTAAACTTTCCCATGCAACGTTTGAAGAACAAACTTTGCAGTACTGGGCTATTGCATGAGACTCAAAAGTAAACAAACTGATTAGTCAATTATCAACTAGTCAAATTTTATTTTAAGCTCACTCTTTCCTGTTAGTGAATTATATAGGTTTGTGGTCTACATTTAAGGTGGAGCTCCAATACTACTGTATGTTCTAATTTAGTTTTATCCCTGCAGAAAGCTACAGTAACTTAGTGAAAGAAAAGATTTCTAAACATGGACAATTCTATTATCAAAGGATAATGAGAAATTATAGAAATGAAGATCTGGAGCAGTAGCACGGGGGGAAGGGGGAGGGAACTGCTTCCAGGCACAAGCCATCCTATTGCAGTGATGTATATCTACCTCCAGGGCATTATTTCTGAGTTTCTGTGGCATGATGTGCTGTCTCCACAGTCAATACAATGTTGTTCTCTCTTTGGGATGGGTCCTGGTATTAACAAAATGAAGGTTTTGCCTGCCATCATTCTCTGGGGTAGATTTTCTATTTTTGCTGTTGTAGAGCTCTTTCCAAAGGGGATTCCTCACAGTGCCATTTTGAAACTCTTGTCTTTGCTGTAGACTTCCTAACATTACCCTCTACCTCTAAAGCAAAGGATGCCTTGAGGGCATGAGAATCATCACTACAATTTCTCCCCTAGTCTCCAGTGCTAAGTCTGACTACTGCTACTGGAGGAGATGTCACATTTCAATAACAATTCTTGTAACATTTTAAAAAACAACACATTACAGGAAAGCTCTTATCAGAGGAGAGCTATATTCTATTCATACCCGCCCAGTTTAGCACTTGTCCTCTCACTGCACAATTTACAGATAGCTCTAGAGATAATATTGGTAATCCTTCTTTGGGTGGTAGCAGTCACATAGATACAACATTACAAATTCATTATCCAAGATAAAAAGACTGCCCTCCATGCAGAAGTGCAACCCAGTAAGGGGTGGGATTTCTGCTTCAGTGGTAGTGCGTACTTGATTATGAAGTTATGTATTTTGCTCAGAAGCTACAGATAAATCATTGTAATGACAAGAACTTTTCCCTGGAGGCAGCTCCTAATTTGCACACAGCTGTACTGTAAGGGCTTCTTCCCTAAGATAGAGAATTGTAAATTTCTCCTTGGAGACCGAATGATATCCTTTCAGTGATAAGGAGTTTTGTCTTCGAGGCAGTCATCAGCTATAAGCAACACTATATAGTTATATTGCCTCAAAGCAATACTGAGATCCATATTGGGCTGCATTAGTAGGAGCACTGCCAGCAGATCAAGGGAAGTGATTATTCCCCTCTATTCGGCACTGGTGAGGCCAAATCTGGAGTATTGCATTCAGTTTTGGGCCTTCCACTAGAGAAAGGATGTGGACAAATTGGAGAGAGTCCAGAGGAGGGCAACAAAAATGATCAAGGGTCTGGGGCACATGACTTATGAGGAGAGGCTGAGGGAACTGGGCTTATTTAGTCTGCAGAAGAGACGAGTGAGGGGGGATTTGATAGCAACTTTCAACTACCTGAAGGGGGGTTCCAAAGACGATGGATCTCGGCTGTACTCAGTGATGGCAGATGACAGAACAAGGAGCAATGGTCTCAAGTTGCAGTGGGGGAGGTCTAGGGAGGATATTAAGAAACACTATTTCCGTAGGAGTGTGGTGAAGCACTGGAATTGGTTACCTAAGGAGGTGGTGGAATCTCCATCCTTAGAGGTTTTTAAGGCCTGGCTTGACAAAGCCCTGCCAGGGATGATTTAGTTAGGGTTGATCCTTCTTTAAGCAGGGGGCTGGACTAGATGACCTCCTGAGGTCTCTTCCAGCCCTACTCTTCTATAATTCTGTGAATCTCACATCCCTGTTTATTAATAATACACATAAAATGGATGGGTTCTGTTATTCCTTAGGGTGAGATGCTGCCTTAGAACTGAAAAAAAATTGGTGAGAAGAGAAAACTAATTTAATACCAGGCTTTGTGATATTTTCATTAACGTGATGTAAACTGACAGTTTTTCCCCCCACTGCTCACCAAAAATCCTACAAACACTGAGCATGTAGAAGTATGTCTATTTCAAAAATATCCTGTGATTGATTTGTAACTCTTGGCAACAGTTTTAAACCCAGTAGGTCATATCTTTTCCAACACCTCCTCTAATATGTGTCAGGATACACCACCTCTTGTGAATAAAACAATATTTATTCTCTCTAATAAATATTTTTTCTTGTTCTAAGTGTTTCTAGCTTTCTCTGTCTTCAAGCAGGTAAATATACTATCCTGCCCAAATGCCTGTGAACTGACTACTGAACCCTCTGGAGCAAACTGATGAAGCTATTATTACCTACAAGTAGTTAAACTGATTTACTCTGACGAAGAAGAAAAATCTGCAGCAACAAGAAGCATTTTCAAATCTGGGTAAATGATGTCAGTGCTGATAAGAGGTATATTTTGTTAGGGTTTTTACATGCTGATCTTACTGAGAAGCAAAAATACTTATTCTAAAATTTTCTCATTTGTTACTGTGCACCCTGACACACATTGTGAAGAAAATCAGACTTAGTACTGTACAAGGAACACTTCCATGCATTTACGATGAATGATAATAGGATATTTAAGGTGCATAAAATTTGCTGTTCCCATTGTGCTAACATCACTAGAAGCTTAGTCTATTTTAGGGAAATGAAAATAAAATATAGACACAATGTATTTAGCCAGCGGGTGTGATAGAAATGAGAACAGACAAATTATTGCCTTTTGTTGATAAGAATAATACAATCTTGTCAAGAACATTCATTTTGTGACTTTCTAAATTGGATCACTCTGTAGAATAATCTAGTTTGTCCACATTATTTGGATTTCAGGCTAAAGTATCCCAGTACCAAAAAGAGAGTGTCAATTCAAATTTCTGGGCAACCGTGACACATATTTAAAAACAAAATACCATAAACACTATAAAACATAAGTAATCCCAAAAAGTAACATTTCTCATTCCCCACAACCTAATACATCTGAACTTCTTATCACTCAGAATAAAAATCCCACTCTCAACTGCCTCAACCCTTCATTTAGATCAGGCCTGCACAACATGCGGCCCAGGGGCCACATGCGGCTCGTGTTGGCTCACTGTGCGGCCCACAGGGGGGTGAGTAGGCGGCCCACGGGGGGTGAGTAGGTGGGCTCACTGTGCGGCCCGCAGGGGGTGAGTAGGCAAGCGGTGGGTGAGGGAGGGGGGCTGAGGAGGCGAGCGGGGGGTAAGTAGGTGAGTTGGAGGGGTTGGGGGCTGAGGAGGCAACTGGGCAGGCAGTGGCAGGGGGGCAGGTGAGCCAGTGGAGGGGGGGCCGGGGCTGAGGAGGTGAGTGTGTGGGCAGAGGTGAGGGCTGAAGAGGTGAGCCAGGGGGCTGAGCAGGTGGGCAGAGACAGGGGGGCAGGTGAGCCGGCAGCGGGGGAGGAGGCGGCTGAGGAAGTGAGCGGGCAGGCAGTGGCGGGATTGAGTAGGCGAGCCGGCGGGGGTGGGGAGGCTGAGGAGGTGAGCAGTGGCGGGAGGGCAGGTGAGCAGGGGTGGGGGGCTGAGTAGGTGAGCCAGGGCAGTGGGGGGCTGAGGAGGTGAGCGGGTGGGCAGTGGCGTGGGGTGAGTAGGTGAGCCGGGGGAGGGAGGCTGAGGAGGCGAGCAGCGAGTCGGTGCCTGACCTGTTCTACTGATCTGGTCTGGCTCCCATCCCCTCTCCAAGGCTTGCAGCTGTCTGGAGGTGCCTGCCTTTCATGCCTTCCTCATTCACACCTCATTCATTCAACAGGGCAATTGATTACAAAGGGGGGGAAGATCTTATTCTACTTCTAGCAAAAAGACATTTTTCTTTTACCTTAATTATACTACCTTAGGGGCCAGCTATAACATATTACCAAGGTTCAATACCACTGCTTCAGCAGGGTGACACTAGGGAAGGAGGGTTTTTTTCCACGGGGCGGGTGGGGCTGGGTGGGGTGTTGTGTTTCGGGGGGATGGGGAGGGTTTCAGTGGCGCCGGAGAAGCGGGGGTTTGGCGGCACCAGGTGGTTTCATCCCTCAGCTGTTTTCTTTGGAATAATATGGCCCTCGCAGCTTTACGAGTTGTGCAGGCCTGATTTAGATGCTACCGAATACTGGCCTTAGTCATTTAATGCCCCAATTTAAACAAGTTCTATGCTGGTTTTTTTCTGTCTGAAAAGATAGGAATCTCTCAAGATCAAATGTATGCCTCTTTGGTGTAGGACTTAATGCTAAAGATTGGGTAAATCATTTAAACATTTTTGTGACTGACTTTCCATGTATATAAAATGGGAGTACCAACCCTACTGCAAAAGGATGATATGAGGCATTAAACTTTTTTAATGTACATTTGTCACAACCCAGGGGTCCCCTGGGAAGGCAGATAAGCATTGCGTGTTGCTAACGCTGTTGCAAGCATCGCAAGGCATTTTGGGAAGGGTTAAAGGTGTAAGTGTAAAATGAAAGGTTTCTTTACAGGTGACGAAAGGCCGGAGGGGGAGGAAAGAAGAAAAGAACGGGTTAACTTGATGTTCCAGCTACCCCCGAAGATAAAGAGCTGACTCCAGCCCAAGGCCATTGCACACACCCTGTTACCTGCCAACATAGAAGGGGGGGAGTCAACCTCTCCCCCCCGACCAGCTGTGAAAAAGAAAAGTGGCTGAATAAATTGCAGGGGACACGAAAAGGAGTGAGACAACAAGGTCAATGAGGAAAAAATAACAGTCTCATGGTCACCGGTGTGTTTTGAAAAAAGCTGAGAAGGCCATAGAAATCCAGTTTGGACTGGTACAAAGAGCACCAGGAACAGAGGGCCCTGAACAAAAACACCCCTCAAAAAACCCAAGGACTTAAAAATCCTCCTGGGAGCCAAAGCAAGTCGGACATCACAGCGGACCCTGGACGACCTGTGCACAGGACAAAAACTCCCATCCACCCCTCCCCCTCTTCTTCTTACATTACACCTAGGCTTGGCCAGCCTCGGGATGTGCATCTGTGAGTATGAAACTGGGTTAGGGCTGGGGTACTAATGCTTTCTTGCTTCCTTTGAGTAACGTGGGAGCAGTCCCAACACTCACCACTGTTATTTTATTATTTTATTAATAAAGCTTTAAAACTTAGACACTTGGTGTGCTCTTCATCTCTTCCCCTAAAGATCCTGTGGCCTCAGCCTAATCACTTGACACCCCAGGCAGATTGGTAACATAAATCTGTCACACATTGAGATCCTCAGAAGAAAGATGCTACTTATTTTATTTACATTTGGCCTGAAAGGTCCCACATTCGGATAACTCTTTAGGCTTCTCACCAGTGCTCAATAATATTAGTTCATTAGTTTGCTAAAGAAGATCAAAGATCACAGCACCAGTACAAGCTGGCACCATGGTTGGGAATGTAAATACAACAGTGTGTTGTGTTATTTCTGGACTACTGAACTAGAACCATACTAGAGAATAAATCTCTATGCAGTATAATAAAAAAAAATGTATCTTACAGATACTGTACCAACTCGTAAGAATGTAATGAACTGTACTGAGTACTTGCTTTGCAAATCCCTTGGTAATCTAAACATTGACAATGATATAAGGAAAAAGAATGAGGAGTACTCGTGGCACCTTAGAGACTAACAAATTTGTTTGCGCATAAGCTTTCATGGGCTAAAACCCACTTCATCGGATGCATGCAGTAGACAATACAGTAGGAAGCTATATATACACAGAGGACATGAAAAAATGGGCGTTGCCATACTAACTATAATGAGAGTAAACAGTTAAGGTGGGCTATTATCAGCAGGAGAAAAAAAAACTTTTGTAGTGATAATCAGGATGGCCCATTTCCAACAGTTGACAAGAAGGTGTGAGTAACAGTAGGGAGGAGGAAATTAGGGGAAATAGGTTTTACTTTGTGTAATGACCCATCCACTCCCAGTCTTTATTCAAGCCTAATTTAATGGTGTCCAGTTTGCAAATTAATTCCAATTCTGCAATTTCTTGTTGGAGTCTGTTTTTGAAGTTTTTTTGTTGGAATATTTCGACTTTGAGGTCTGTAACCGAGTGACCAGGGAGGTTGAAGTGGTCTCCGACTGGTTTTCGAATGTTATAATTCTTGACGTCTGATTTATGTCCATTTATTCTTTTGCGTAGAGACTGTCCGGTTTGGCCAATGTACATGGCAGAGGGGCATTGCTGGCACATGATGGCATATATCACATTGGTAGATGTGCAGGTGATATCTTATTTTCAGAACAACTAGTGGTTTTTAATTTACTAGAGCTGAAAACTTTGATACTATAAACTAATTCTTATTTAAATAAATTTTTATATCAGGCCAATCACTATAGCATCTGCGAGACATTTGAGAGATTACTAAAATGTAAGTCTTGTAATTCTGACCCACTGGGCTAAAACTGCTTTCGTTATTCTTCTTTTTTAATAGAAGTTAAGATTGCAGAAGAAGGACAGCACTTTTATTCTCTTAACAGAGTTGCCATATGTCCTATTAGAAAGGGATAGTATTATATTTTCATTGGCTGCCCTCTTGTAACACTTCCTGGAAGCTGGAGAGAACAAAACCCACTCTTCTTAAGATCCTTAGCTCCAAAGACGGAAGCCTGTACTGTACTCCAAAGGAGAAGTTCAATAACTGTTAGGTGGTAGACAGAAGATATGTATTATCTCCAATAAGACATTTTTGCATCAACAACCAGACAGTGTTTGACAAAAGCTTTCAATCTTTCTAATTTTGAGACATCATTTAACATTTTTGTACACATACCTTGGACGTACTATAAGTCATCTGGGGAACAGTATAATTTTAGAAAATTACCAAATTTGCTAATGATTGCAACAAATATTAAAACAGACTATAAAATTTCAAATTGGTATGAATAAATGTCTCAATATTATGAGCTGAAAAGTGGCTCATGCAGAACATTTTAGAGATGATGAAGTAATAATGCATTAAGCTGTAAAGAAAATAACACAGACCAAGTAAAGTGAATTGGGATGGTTATTATCAATTGCCTTAAAACCATCTGCTCGATATGCACTAGTAAAAGAATGACAAACGATATAAATAGTGTGACAGACTGACGATATCCTGAACAAACCTTACAGACTTAAGATAAACTTTACTGGATTAAGTTAAACCTTATTGAATTAAGGTTAATACCTTTGGGGTACATTTTATTAAAATGCAATTGTATCTGTCTTATTATATCATTGTGTGTAACTTCTCTAGTAGTGAGGGGGATGCTAATAGAATTCCTCCATTACCAGCCCTTTGAAGCCATTCTCCCGGAGAGCTCCACATATACTAGTTCAAACTGGATTCTCCAGGGACCAACAGAGAAAGAAATGGGTTTTGGATGAACAGACCAGTTTTAAACTAGCTCGTGGTCTTCCGATTCAGCAAATGAATAGGTCCGCTAGTCCATGGGGGTCCCATTCCTTATGGTAGGGTTGGAAGGACTAGGCCTACTGAGGCCCCATAAGACTGAGTGCTTGTTCTGAGCTGAAGCTGTGGTAACCACAAGGCATCTCATTGGGTGAGGTGTTAAAGGACTGCTCCTGCCAGAATTCATGTTAGGGTGCTCTCTGATAAGCTTATTGGCATGTGTGTATGTTCTTTTATTGTTAATTGTCATGGGGCAAGTGTGCCCCGTTCCCTCTTGGGGTAGGGTCATTACTTCCACCATGGTTACGTCCTTACGACCATCTTCTGTCTTGGGGTGGTGAGGACTAATAGTACAAGTCACTATGGTCGCTCTATCTCTCTCAAGGTTGTGTGGCCCAATGGCCAGAGTCAGGGAGATGGCCCCTTCCCACAGGGCAATGGGGCCAAATGGCCTGAATCAAAATGGCTTTCCGGTTCAGCCGGGGTGTAACACCAAGTGTTCAGAGTCAGTGTGGCCACCTGGCTCAGCTAGGCAGTATGACCTAGTGGCATGAGTCAGTAGGGCTGTCCTCTTTCAGGGCTGCTCTCAGAGCTGCATGGCCCAATGGATAGAGTCAATGGGGTTGCCCTCTCTCAGGGCCGTGTGGCCTAGTGGTCAGAGTCAGTAGGGCTGCCCTTTCTCAGGGCTGCGTGGCCTACTGGGTGGAGTCAGTATGACTTCCCAGTTCGGTAGGGCTGTATGACCTAGCAGTCAGAGTCAATAAAGCTGCCCTTTGCATTCAGAGCAGTGTGGCCTGGAGGCCAAAGTCAATATAATAGCCTCCGGACACAGGGCAGTGTGGCCTGGCGGCCAATACCTGGGGGACCGCCACCAAGTGGGGGCGGCGGCCTGGGTAGTGGGGCCCGGGCCCACCTGTTTCCACCAGGCACAACCCAGGGCCCTAACAGTAGCAAAGTGGTCCACCATTGGGTCATCATGGAATCCCACCGAAACATGCTGACCTCATTTGGGTGGGAGATACCACTCGCTTACCACCCCTGGGTCACTTCCTACCGTGTTTCCCGAAGCCGCAGTCCATAGGGTATCGGGGTCTCTGGGCTCCTCAGCATGGATGATTCCCTGGGAAGGCCATGCCAATAAGCTTATCAGTCTGACTCTTAGGATCTCCAGCTCCCACAGGCAAGGGCTGGGAGGGCTCTTTAGCTGGAGCTGCCACCCAAGGTCATTCCCCTTGGGCAGCCAATCCTGAATGAGCTGAGCTGCTCCCTTTTATACCTAATCTCCAGCTGGAGCATGCCCAGCAGGTCCACGGGAGTGTGGCCTCCTCGGCCCATAGAGTGGTGTTAACTAACCCTCACAGTACCAGTGCAGGGCAAGTACGCACCATCTCACAAATATAGGTATAAATAGTAGTGTATAAAAACAGACACTATACATAAATAAAAATTATAGCAGGATACAAATCAATGCTGAATTATAAGATTCACTGCCCAGTCAATAATAATACTTTTCTCAAAGGTCAGTACACTAGTTTTATTTTATTAAGAGTGTTGTATTGGGCACCTGTTTAAATAAGGGAGTCTGGATTTGCTGATATGGTTAGTTCCACCTTAAAGAAGATCCAGTTATAGAACAGGTTCTATCTCCTTCACACATGTTCTGTAAATACACTAAACAAAATTCAGAAACTATGCTGATTCTTGGAAACAAAAAGTATGTGCTGATTTTAGTATGAAAATATTCTATCAGATATAATACTATATGACAAAAATATTTTGTTAGAGATATGGCCAAGAGTAGTATCACAACCATATTACATGCACGCACAAGAGACACCACAGAATTCTCATCTGAAGTTTCACTAACCAAAAGTTCCTTTCTAAACAGAATTTTTCCCTGTTTTGTTGATTTCCAAGGTGCTACTATGCTATTATTTCTCCGCTGTATGCATCTATATTATTTTGCTGCATGCATCTCTAAAGTGCGGTATCAGTAGTGTGTTGTTTGTTATAAAACTTTAATAGCTTATTTAATAAAATTTTTCTGTTTACTTTTCAAAAGTAACTCTTCAGTACTCTTGGGTTTTATTAAGAGTTAATGACTGGCAACAAGGAATTCACCTGGTCAAAGGAGGATCATTATTTCAGATAACCAATTCAACGAGAAAATGTCAGGAACTAAAGTTGGAAAGGAGACTAATGTTTATACAGTTCAAGTGTTTTGTTTTGTGTTGTTGAAACACACGGAAGATGGCTGGGGAGTTTAGAGAACAGGAATCAGCTGCAAAGTCAACTGTAGTATTGAATGGTAGACATCAGTTTTAAAAGTGAAGATTATGAACTAATTGAAAATGAAGGGAATGAATGAGCAAACCATTTCATCTGATAGTTGTGTCCTTATAATAAATTTGGATAGACCAGGATGGGCCATTTGGTCTTCTCCTGGGATTAGCATTTCCTTTAAATAGCAAGAACAAAACAAAAGAAAAACAACATCCTATTGGGAACTGAAAGACGTGTGTGTGAAAGGGACAATGAGATGAACCCTCACAGAAAATGAGAGCACTAATTTAAGTAGTAGATTAATTCAAACGCAATGATGTCATCAGGACAGCTGTTGCTAGGAAAAAGAAAATGTTTTGAATTTTATTATTAATATGTATGAGGAGAAAGAGAGTTATGTGTTGTATATTTTTTGAAATACCATATGCCTCTCCGGTTATCTGTTTGATATTAACTCTTGGCAGCCAGGCAGATTTAGTCAAAAAAGAATGTTAAAGGAAAAGAAAACAGGAAATGAAACAAAGTTACTTAAGGAAACAATGGGAGTGGAGGAGAAAAGGGAGAGATTCTAATTGGGGAATAGACTTGATTGACTCCCATCAGTTTGACATAATTTACTCTTCCCAAGACTGAAAGCCTAGGATCAAAGGGGATCCTAAACCTTAAAGTTGATTGTGGAGGATGGGAGGGAGTGGGTTGTCAACAGACTGAGGCTGATACTCACTAGTCCAGGGGTAGGCAACCTATGGCACGCGTGTCGAAGGCGGCACATGAGCTGATTTTCAGTGGCACTCACGCTGCCCGGGTCCTGGCCACCGGTCCGGGGGGCTCTTCATTTTAATTTAATTTTAAATGAAGCTTCTTAAACATTTTAAAAACCTTATTTACATTACATACAACAATAATTTAGTTATATATTATAAACTTATAGAAAGAGACCTTCTAAAAATGTTAAAATGTATTACTGGCACGCAAAACCTTAAATTAGAGTGAATAAATGAAGACTTGGCACACCACTTCTGAAAAGTTGCCGACCTCTGCTGACTAATCCTTGTAACCCAATGTTTGGTGGTCTGTTTTTATTTTTGTTTTGTTTTTGTTTTTTTCCTCCGGGCTTCAGTCTATGTGGCATATACCAGTAACTAGCTCCTTAAACAGGAAGGTCCATCTAATGTTTACATTGACTAGACCTTTTGCACTACTCTAAACTCAGTGTACTAGTGTAGCTTAAACTCTCATTGTTTATGTTTTCACTGCAATTTTGATGCATTCCTTATTATAATTTAACTTTTCATGCTTGCAACTTATTTCAATTGATGTTTCTGACTAAAAGGTGACTGAGACACTAAGATACAGAGGAGCATGCTGGGAACAGGACTTCTCAGCCAGAGATGAACATTATCTAGGCTGAGGGGAACTTACAAATGATAGCAAAGAAACATTGATATTCAGGAAAAGGGAAATAGGGATATAAAATGTTATTGTTTTAACCCATTTGCTGTGCAATCTATGTACCTTTGGGTGAAAGGATAAATAATGCTTTGCTTTGAAGAAGCAGTTTTTGAGTTACTTTATCCAGTTGCCATCACAGGTCTCTTACCTGTGATGGCAGCTGGATAAAGGGCTTACAGATGCCAAACTCCCTTCTGGAGATTCAGTCTAACAATGTTTGGAGCATGTGATGCCACCCAGAGAGAGATGCAGGAAGCCAGACATGTCAACAGAGGGGCACACTTGATGGGGACAAAAATGGGTTTAAAGCTCAGCTCACCCAGTTACCATGACAGTATATTTGGGATGCAACAGGAAAAAGCCTTTTCCAAATACTGTAGCTTAGAACCAAAAGTGTAGGCTCTTTAATGTGTTTGAAGATATCTTTTGTAGGCTTTACTGCACATGTTGATGTAATGAGTTGTTTTAACAAAATGTCAAAGACGGGGGAGTAGGAGCTGAATTTCTCCCTCAAGAACAAAAAAGGCATACATCGGATTAGTTATATCAACTCAGGGATTTACTGATCTTCTGGAATATTTAATAAAATGACTGATCTGAACATAATTTTCTTGTGCTGGATCATTACCATCATCTCCCTAGTTACCCACTTCCTGTTCAATATGTGAAACTTTGGCTAAAAATCCCATATCAATCATTTCAATTGTTATTGTATCTGAAAGAGAATGCTTTAGAATGTCTTCTGCTGTTGCTTACACTGTATACATCTCTCACTTGTTGATACTCTGTGAAAAAAAATCTATTCAATTTTCATTAATCCAAATTTGAGCATCCCATAACATCTTGTTAATTTTGTGGCAACATTTCACAGTCTGTGTGTGCTTCTATTAAGAGAGAATATAAACCAAGAGAGGCAGATTCTGATTAAATGAGGAAATTTCAAATATTCTCTTCAGATTTATTTGAATATCCAAACACATAAACAAGCTTTAACTTTAAACACCAAGCCCAGGCCCCAATTAAAATTCACTAAAAAAACCTTTCAAATGTTTAAATACAAAAATCAGCATCACTAACTCAATTCAGAATGTGTTGTTACGTTTAACAATCAGAAAAATTCCAGAGGAAATCTTACATAATTGCATCACAGTATTTTAGCATGGAATGGATATTTAAAAATGTGTTATGACTCATTTGGTGCCTCAGTAATTACTGGACAAATTTACTAATTTTATGACTGTTACAAAGATCAACATTCCAGCACATGCTATTACCAGTTTTCTGAATTTATAACAAATATTTAAGAACAGCTACTTTGCAGTAACTGTGATTCTTAGAAGTGTGTGTCCCACACACACAAGATTGGCTTATTTTAGGCAGCAGTGACTTTTGGGCCATGCTTGCATTCTAGGTGTCTTCACAAACACCCCAAACCTTGGATCATAAAAGGCAGAGAGGGCCCAGCAATCCATCAATTACTTCAATAATACACAATCCCATACATGTAGAATTCTTTACTAGTGCGGAAGGAGAATAGGTCATGGAGTCCATATGGGCAACACCTTTCAAAAAACTGCAGTTACTGCAAGGTATGTAACATTCGTTCATCTTTGGATTGATTACCCACATGGATACCACTCCTGCTGACTAACAAGCAGTTGTCTGTTTTGTCTGTTTGCTTGGGGGAGGGGGCGTGTGTGGGAGAAATAAGAGTCAGACTTAAACGATAACTGCAGGACAGCCCCACCAAAGCAGGCATCCAATCTAGAAATCTCTAGCAAATAGCATCTTGCAAATGTGTAGAATGAGCTCCCCAGAGCTGCCCTACAGATTTCTGAAATAGGAACGTTCCTCAAACAGGCAGCAAAGACTACTTGAGCTCTAGCAGAATGAGCTCTTATGTATGCTGGGTGTATCTAACCTGGCTAACTCCAAGCATGTTCTTCTGCTGGGGGAGACACAATTTGATAATCTGTGAGGATAATGTCTGTTCCTGCATTCTCTGTCCCTGCAAAAGCCACAAATAAGATAGGTCTGTTTCAGTTTCCTAATGGTTTTCTCCTGTCAATGAATGTCTTCATGGACAGATGTTAAGAAGAGCTGGTTGCTAGGGCCTCAAAAGGGCGTCCCATTAAGCCACTGTAATATGATCCCAGGAAGGAGGGGACTACCAGACTGGAGGAAACACTGAATGAGACCTTTGAGGAATCCAGTAATTGTAGAGTGGAAAAATATGGTATAGCTCTGAACTGGAGTATGATGTGTAGATATTACGGGGTAAGTGTACTTTTATGGAGCTAATGGATAGTCACAAATATTTTAGGGGTAGCGGAAAATCTGTAATTAACAGAAACAGGGGTTTCCAAGGGACACAGATCATGTTGTGCTGCCCATTTTCCTTCATAAATTAGCTTAGAAGTTTTTTGCTGGCATGTACCAATATGTTCTGGACTTTGACAGAAGAGTTTCTCAGTGACAATTAACCAGCCAACATCCAGGATGATCAGGTGTAATGATACTGGATACTGGTGTATAATCTGATCTGTTTTGTGAAACCACTTTGGGTAGAGCACTATCTACCTCATGGCTATCATGATCACGGAGACTGAATCTTGTCTGAATTCCCTCATGACCCTAGACATTAACAGCATTGGTAGATAGGCTTACATGAGTCCTGGAGTCCCTGAGATGAAGAAGATATCCAACAGGAAGCCTGGGCCCAAACCCCCTTTGGTCAGAATATAGGATATTTCTTGTTCTGGTCTATGTTAAAAAAAGGCTATTGGAAACCCTGAAGGCATGTCCACATAGTGAGGTGATGCACACTAGAGGGGTATGATTTCTAAAGCACATTATTGCGTTGACACTAATTGGTCCATGTGGACCCAGCTGATACACACTAAAAGCTCCCTAGTACTGTGTGCACTAAACATATATTTTTCCACATTAAAGAGCACTAAAACATTTAGTGTGCTCCAACAAGGTCTACACAGATCACTTGGAAATCACACCCTTACAGTGTACATTGCCTCACTTTGTAGAAAAGACCTCGTTCTTGAAAAATGCTCCACAGAATGGAGTCTTCTACAATCCACTCCTGGTTGTTTGAGAATTGCCTGCTGATTGGATCTGCAAGGGCATTTTGCAAACCAGGAAGATGCAGAGCCATTGGTGTGATTTGATGACAGAGCAACAATCCAAAAGATAAATGGCTTCTTGGCAGAACAGAGATGACCATGCTCTTCCCTATCTGTTGATATAATGCAGGGCTGTGGTGTTCTCTGTCAACACTTGTATTTTGAATTCCTGTAACAAATGGTATGAACACTGGTATGAACACTGCACATGCTAGATGTATGGCTCTGAACTCCATCACGTGTGAAGTTGAGTTTTCTGGGGGGACAAAGAGTCTTGTGTCCGAAAGTAGCCAAGTTGAACTCCTCATGCAAGTGTGGAGATATCCATCACTAGCATCTTTGTTGGTAGGAAGTGCAGTAACAGGTACTCCAATGCATACATGAAGTGGGGTCTTCCACCAATCAATTATAGAAAAGGACTTCTCATGGGATCTTCACCTTCATGTCCCTGTGGTGCATGGTAAATACATGGATTTCAGCTATCCCTGCATGGAGCATACATGAAGCCTGGCATGCTACGTGACTTTGGTGTAGAAGGCCATGTAATCCAGGAATCTGCAAATGCTATTACAGATATCTCTCGGTGAGCTTGTAGATTATAAATGAAACCCACTATGGTCTGGAACTCGTCTTGTGGTAAATAAGCTGTTGCTGACCTTGACTCTCAATATGGCTCCTACGAATTCTATACTTTTGGGTTAGTAAAACTCTGTAGTCTTGAGCTCCAGTGTGGGAAAGTGCTGTCAGATTATGTGACTGGATTGCCACCTGTTGGGAAGATTTTCCCCAGAT
Source organism: Malaclemys terrapin pileata (assembly GCF_027887155.1). Classification (NCBI taxonomy): domain Eukaryota; kingdom Metazoa; phylum Chordata; order Testudines; family Emydidae; genus Malaclemys; species Malaclemys terrapin. The sequence goes on along the minus strand of NC_071511.1, from coordinate 90,569,236 downwards.
TAGCCAGTTGTTCAAGAATGCGTATACCTGAATGCCATGTCGTTTTAAGTGAGCTGTGATGACCACTAGGCACATACTCTTGGGCTTTTCCACAGCACCAAAAGACAGGACCCTGTATTGGTAGTGAGCATAGGTACCGACTCCAGGGGTGTTCCGGGGCTGAAGAACCCATGGAAAAAAAAATAGCGGTTGCTCAGCACCCACTGGCAGCCCTGTGGATCAGCTCCTGCCCCTCCTCCCAGTACCTCCTGCCTGTCGTGATCAGCTGTTCAGCAGCATGCAGGAGGCTCTGGGGGGGGAAGGAGGAGGAGCTGGTGCAGAAAGAGGCATGGGAGAGGATGGAAAGGGGCGGGAACAGGTGGGGCGGAGTGGCCGTGGGAACAAGTGGGGTGGAGAGTGGGTCCGGCATCCTGAGGGGTAATCACAAAGTTGGTGTCTCTGGTAGTGAGAGTCCCCTACAACAAATATGGGTTATTTGCTGAGTGCTGGATATATGAACAGACGGAAATAGTATCATGAAGGTCAAGAGTTTTGACCCAATCTTGAGGGTCTAGTGAGGGGATAATTGAAGCCAGAGTCACCATCTTGAACCTGAAATGATGTCTCAAGTCTAGAATAGGACATTAGCACCATTTCTTCTTTGGAATTAAAAGGGACTGGGAGAAGAACTCCTTGCCTCTGAATTCCAGGGGCACCTTTTCTACTACTGTAAGTTCTAGAAGGGTGTCACTTATTTTAAAAACAGAATCTTGTGTAAGAGTCCCTGGAAAGGGATGGGAAAGGAGGCTGTCTAGTAGTAAGGGAATAGAACTAGATAGAATATCCTTTGTTTATAATTTTCAGGACCCAATGTTCTGATGTGATCCAGTTCCAGGCCTCCTGAAGAAAAAAAAAAGGTGGTTGCCAAAAGAGGAGATTATGCAATGGTTATGACTGGCTCTAGACACTGGCATCAAAATTGCTGCTGTGAAGTAGATGCTTCTTCCTCAGTTTTTCTGTTGACCTCTGTGGATTATAGTGCTAAGAGCAGAGGGGCTGTGGTGTGGTCAAGAGTTTTGGTCCTGTGTGCTTTCATCTTGGGGCTGGTGTGTTTATATCCAGGAAGCAGTGTGGAGCTCTCAAATCCATCAATGAATGCAGGTGTTGAGGCAATAAACAGATCACAACCTTCAAATGGGTGGTCTTTGATTGTCATTTGGTCCTCATATTCCAGAAGATTTGTGCCATAAAGCCTTGTGCATCATGATCAAAGTGGCTATTGAATGTACTGCCTTATCAGAGGAGTCTATAGCGGCCTGAAGAGATGATTGAGACACTAACAACCCTTCAGAGACCAGTGACTTGAATTCATCTCTTTGATCTAGTGCAGGCTTCTCTATGAATTCTGACATGAGCCGAAGACAACTGTCAAGCTTTGGTTGGATCTTTTTTTCTCAGGCTCTGAGAAAGGCAATTGTTAATCACTCCAGTAGACAGAGCTTGGTGTGGGCCTCTCTCACCTTCTGTGTCCTCTTGGAGAAGAAACACCACATCAGGTATAAGTCAGGGATGTGCACCATGTCAACAGACACAGGCACTTAGAGCATCCATTTCTGATCAGGATAGCAGCCTCACAAGATGGGTACATCTCGGGACTTGGTTTCAGCTAGGGTCTGGATACTAGGGATAGCCTCTAATCTACTGGGGCATTTTATTTAATACTTGCCAATGTGAGTAGATACAACCAACAGATTAACTAAATTATACTAACTAGACACTTTAAGTAAATAAAATATAATACACAAGGAACACCAGACTGACAGGCCTGAAGACTCAAGACCTCTTTATATCTGCAAAAACAAAAACAAAAAAACAAACAAAAACACACAGGTGAAGCTTCTCCACACTCACTTAGCAATGTATCTCAACCTGCTTTGGAGACAGTGTAGTCATCCATGTTGTTGTTATTAATTATTAAAAGTAGCATTATAAAAGTGCCTAAAGGCCTCAGCTAAGATCGAGGCTCACCACTGTACACATAAAAAGAGACAATTTCTATCCCCAAAATAGTACGAGTCTAAGCAGAGTAGTCAGACAATGGGTGAGAGAAATGAAGTATAATTACTTTTTTCAGTTTTGAAAATGAGGTATAGAAAGACATGTCTAGTGTCACACAGGAGGTCTATGGCATATTAGGAGCCAAAACCAGATCTCCTGAGTCACACTGCCTGCTTTAACCAAAAGGAGGATAACTTTATCCTTTCTGTCGCTAGCTCATTCAATCACTGACATCTGAGCTGAATGTGATAAAGTCACCCACGGCTTGGGTGATGTACACTTGAAACTGAACAAAGATCACCAACTCCTTTCACAAAGGCCACTAACCAGTCATACGTTAGTAATGATTTTCAATCATTGCCTTGAATGAATGGTAAGAGATAATCTAGAGGTAAAAAGGCTTTCTGTTCTACTATCAATTTTCTGAGTCTTCCAATTATACAATCATCTGGTTCAACTTTCTCTTAATATTGCAATGCCAAAACATACATTCTTATTTTCTACGTCTTTCTCTTCCCAGCAGCACTAATAGTCAAAGAGTTCCAGGGGATCCTCCTTGGGTAAGCATTATTTGTTTACTTTTAGAGAAGACAGAAGAGATATTTAACTTTTTTTAAACATAAAATAGCTACTGGAGAAGACGACAAATAGTTCTCCCCTATCTATTGGTGTTGTAGGAGACACAGTAAAATATATGCTGTGATTCACTGAGCAATGCTGCTGTTGGAAGTTACAAAATAGCATTTCATTAAGCAAGATAAAAATGTGCAGAAGATATGCATTAATAAAAGTGAAAATCATTCAATCCATTTATAAAAATTGCTTGCAGTGTGCTCACTTTCTTAGGCAGATGCAATAAACGTATAACATAGTTTGGGGATTCTGAAGTTTGAATGAATGGGTGGATGGATATTAATTCTTTCCAATAGTGCTATAAATTAATGGAAAGGTATTTTTCCAACCATTTACAATCATGTCTTGGATTTCAAATATGATCTTAATGTAATAATAATTTGACATTTTTAATATATCCTTATTTGAACAGGTACTTCCACTACTAAAACCATCAAGTATCCACACTATCTTTCAATGAGATCTTTTGCAATCTCACATGCTAAAGAGATTTGGGTATAAACTGTTCTTTGGATGAGAAACCTTGAAGGCCCAATCCAGTACCACTGAAGTCAATGGGGTTAGATTTGGGCCCTATAGGACACATACAGTAGGAGCCAATGGAGTGGTGTTGATGAGACAATAGATGTGATCCTCTTTGAATCAGTTATTATTATGATATGGGGTAGTATTTGCAGTTGGAAGTGCCATTTTCAGATAAGACAAATCAAATACTGATTGATTCTGGCCTTTATAGATACTATGGTACTTTTAATATCAGTGCTCTATTCTTGTTTAGTATTGCCGTGTGCTAGTTACTGAAAACAAAAGCATCCAATCACACACAGGTATTAGAAGGATTAATTAGTAATTTTTTGTACAACTGTTTGAGACCCTTCTTTAAAGATGCTGTAAAATATTAATAGTAATAAATATTAAAGAAAGAAAATCTGTATCTATAGTATAGTAAATCCCATGCACTGCTACAGACTAGGGACTGAATGGCTAGGTAGCAATTCTGCAGAAAAGGGCCTAGGGGTCACAGTGGACGAGAAGCTGGATATGAGTCAACAGTGTGCTCTTGTTGCCAAGAAGGCTAACGGCATTTTGGGCTGTATAAGTAGGGGCATTGCCAGTAGATCGAGGAACATGATTGTTCCCCTTTATTTGACATTGGTGAGGCCTCATCTGGAGTACTGTGTCCAGTTTTGGGCCCCACACTACAAGAAGGATGTGGAAAAATTGGAAAGAGTCCAGCGGAGGGCAACAAAAATGATTAGGGGTCTGGAGCACATGACTTATGAGGAGAGGCTGAGGGAACTGGGATTGTCTCCAGAAGAGAAGAATGAGGGAGGATTTGATAGCAGCCTTCAACTACCTGAAGGGGGGTTCCAAAGAGGATGGATCTCGGCTGTTCTCAGTGGGGGCAGATGACAGAACAAGGAGCAATGGTCTCAAGTTGCAGTGGGGGAGGTCTAGGTTGGATATTAGGAAACACTATTTCACTAGGAGGGTGGTGAAGCACTGGAATGCGTTACCTAGGGAGGTGGTGGAGTCTCCTTCCTTGGAGGTTTTTAAGGCCCGGCTTGACAAAGCCCTGGCTGGGATGATTTAGTTGGGGATTGGTCCTGCTTTGAGCAGGGGGTTGGACTAGATGACCTCCTGAGGTCCCTTCCAACCCTGATATCACTGCTCTACAGCCAAAATGCTTCTGAAATAAATGTAGTCAAACTTTACTAATTCTGGGTCACTGAGAACGAAAATGATGCTTAAAATTGTTGATTGACTCTAGTTTTCAAGATATGCTATTGGGTCAGTATATGACCCTTGACTTGGGAATGGCGGAGGATAAGTGAGTTATAAAGGGAAGGGATCTCAATTTAAACCAGAAATGACTAAAATACATCTTTGACTGGATCTATGAATAAATCTATGACTGGGTTTGGACAGTACTTGCTTTTTAGGCAAAACAATGAATGATGCAATCTGAAGCTGGTATTGCGTCATACCATGATATGAATTGTATCATGTTATTCCTAGAAGTCATGGATGATGCAATCATAACAAAGCTTACATCACTCTGCTGAACAAATTGCCCTATATCAGCTCTAGAAATCATACAGTGTCGTGCTCTCTTATTTGTCAATGTTTGATTTTGCAGAGGGACACATTTCTGTTTAGCCAAAGTGAGCAGAGATGCCTCATACTTGTGTGAACAGTGCAGATAACTTCTGCTATGTTTGTGGTGAAGTGACTTTTGCATCACAAAAGCGCAGTATAACCACTATGGTTAAGAAAGCCTATCACCTTTATTTTGGCTGCAAAATTGGAGATCAGGACAAGAGGTGGGCCCCACACATATGCTGCAACACTTGTGCAACAAATCTTCGCCAGTGGTTGAACAGGAAAAGGAAATTGATGCCTTTTGCAGTGCCAATGATTTGGAGAGAGCCAACAGATCATACCAGCAATTGTTACTTCTGCATGGTGCCTCCAGTTGGGAAAGGTGTGTCAAAGAAGAAAAAGTGGACTGTGCATTATCCAAACACTCCATCAGCTATACGCCCAGTACCCCATGGAGAAGGACTGCCGGTTCCTGATACACCAGAATCATTCTCACTTGAGTCAGACGAGGAAGAGGAAGAGGATGAAACTTCTGGTCCTCAACCATCAATGTCACAGGACCCACATTTTCTCCCATCCTCCTCCTCTGAACCACACCTCATAACACAAGGTGAACTGAATGACCTTGTCAGGGATTTGGAACTACCCAAGAGTAAGGCAGAGCTGTTGGGCTCCAGACTACAGCAATGGAATCTCCTGGCAGGTGATGTTAGGATTTCCATGTTCCGTGACCATCAAAAGGATCTTGTCCCATTCTTCTTCTTCTTCATGGAAGGTCATCTTGTAGCCTGCAACAACATCGATGGTGTGATGGCAGCCCTCAACATCGTTCACGATCCAGATGAGTGGAGACTGTTCATTGATTCATCGAAGACGAGTCTTAAAGCTGTTTTACTGCATAATGGCAATGTTTTGCCATCAATTCCAGTTGGTCATGCAGTCCATATGAAGGAAACCTATGACAACATGAAACGACTTTTGAGGTGCATAAACTATGACCAACATCAGTGGCAGCTTTGTGGCGATTTGAAGGTTGTTGTTCTCTTGCTTGGTCTGCAGACTGGATACACAAAGTACTGCTGTTTTCTCTGTGAATGGGTAGTCGTGCAAGAGATTCCCACTACATCAAGAAAGATTGGCCACTCCGACAGTCATTGGAGCCTGGGAGGAAAAGTGTTCAGCGTCCACCACTTGTTGAATCAAGGAAGATTTTGTTACCACCCTTACACATCAAGCTGGGTCTGATGAAGAACTTTGTTAAGGCCATTGACAAAACACAAGCAGCTTTCAAGTACCTCTGTGGAAAATTTCCAAGGTTAAGTGAAGCTAAGATAAAGGAAGGTGTCTTTGTTGGTTCTCAGATTCGTGAACTTCTTTGAGATGATGCATTTGACCATGCACTGCATAGCAAGGAAAAGATGGCATGGAAAGCCTTCCAGTTAGTGGCAATAAATTTTCTCAGAAACAACAAGGCAGACAACTACAGGTTGTTGGTGGAAAACCTCCTAAAGGCATACAAAAGCCTTGGTTGCAACATGTCACTAAAGATACATTTTTTGCACTCTCATCTAGATTTTTTTCCACCGAACTGCGGAGCAGTGAGCGACGAGCACGGCGAGCGATTTCACCAAGAGATTAAAACAATGGAGAAATGCTATCAGGGCAAATGGAGCCCATCAATGCTTGCAGACTATTGCTGGACAGTGACAAGAGATGCTCCATTTAATGAATACAAGAGACCTTCCAAGAAGCGCTGAGTAGACACTGAATAGGACTAAACTATGTACATAATAGTTTTTTGCCTTTTGTTTCATAATAAATTGTATTTATATAACCCTTTTGCTGATTTTTAAAGTGTTACATAAACAGGACAGGTGACATATTATCATGTAAAGCAACCATAAACACATGAAAAGACCTAGGTTTACAATTTATGATTAAAACTCTACTATCTACACAATATACATAGATATAAAATGTAAAAACTTAAATATCTTAGAAACAGTAGCCAATCAGTTGTTTTAATTGTCATATTTGAATTCAGCACATCAAAATACATAATAAATAGCACATTTTATCTCTGAAGCAGACGACTTCTCAAAAATTGTAGACCAGTGTATTCTATGATTCTATGATTCTATTTAACAAATGGCATTCTGTAACTTTAAGTTAAAAAAGTCAATGCAAACTTGTTCTCTCTTATCAAACTCAGGTTTTCTTTGTAGAGAGTAACTATCAAGCCTCTCTTCTACTGGGTAAATAAGTGGTCAGAGATTTAGAGCAGTGGTTTTGACCTGTGGTCTGGGGACTGCTGGAGGTCTGCAGAATATGTTTAAGATTTCCAAAGTGGTCTGCACCTGCACTTACAATTTTTTAGGGGTCCGTAAATGAAAAAAAGATTGAAAACCACTTCATTTTCAATGGAGTACAAAGTCTCTGGGAAAGAGTTTTTGTGGCTCTAAAAATATAGCAAATTTTAAAGTATTGCATTTTAAAGATTGATGGCAAATACAAGGTATTGTTCTGCAGTTTCCCAAATCATTGAAGTAGCATATTTAGCAGGGGAATCCCACTAGTTAAATCCACAAATGTATAACTGAACAGTGTTAGTAGACACGAGTTCAATCACAACATGGTAAATATGATGGCACAACACCTATATCTAAGCTGCTAAATGGTGTAGCCCAAGGGGAGACAAGAACTCGGAATAGAAATCAAAGGAACTCTGTACTCATAATCTTCACTGCAGCAGATGAGGGAAAACAGCAATAAGTACATTAAAGAAAGTATGAGATTGAAAACTGCTTGAGACTTTAAGGAAATCATCTGTGAATTCCCATTAAAATACAGCTAGCCAGAGCAGTAGAACAAACACTAAAACAAACCAAGTACAATGACAGTACCTTCAAAGCAAAGGATATTGAATGGAGAACAACAAAGCTGAAACAATAAGGTATCTGAAATACAAGTCAACAATCAACCACACTTAAAAACTGAAATGTAATGTTACAATGTGCGTGACAGATTAGACTCCCATTCCAGGATGATGTACAGCAATTTCACTGATTCCCGCCCCCACAACCCACTCTACCAGCCTGGATTCCCTCTCCCTGCTTTGCTGAATTAGGCTCTCCAGCCTCTTGCAGCACACACACACAGAGAGGTAGGGCCACACCCAGCTGCAGACACAGACTGAAGCCAGCTCTGTGTGAGAGGAGTCAACCAGCACTCACATGCACACCCCCTTTGGGGAATAATCCCAAAATAATACTGTCTTGCACTGTATAGAAAGATCTGCACAGTGCAAGCCCATAAAAATTTGTCTTATCCCTCAATGTGAAGAGAGATGTGCACAATTTCTTGTTTCCCCAGTTAGAAATTACACAAACTGGGTGTAATAATAAACAAAACACATTTATTAACTATAAAAGGCAGGTTCTAAGTGATTATAAGGGATAGCAAACAGAACAAAGCAGATTACTGAGTGAATAAAAAACAAAACACACATACTAAGCTTAAGATCTAAAAGAGACTGGTTTCAAGAAGTAATTTCTCACCCTAAATATTATTTTAGGCAAGTTGCAGAGTTTCTGTAGCTTAGAGTTCCAGTTATTTCTTCTTACAGATTGGATCACTGTCTCTGTCTGGACTCACCCCCGCCTTTCCCCTGAGGTTCTTTCATCAGTCTTTCTTCTTGGGTAGGCAATGGTGGAAGGTCAAGATTAACCCCCTCCCCAGACTTAAAAAAAATGACCAATGGTGGGAAACCTTTGTTTGATCCCCATCCCCCTACAGAGGAAAAAGTACTAGCAGTGTCAAAGGGTGTATTTTGTATCAGGTCATCTTATCACCTGACCTTGCAGTGTCAAAGCAACTATGAAACCAGATTTATTTGCAATGTCCACAGGAAGGAACTCCAGACAGATGGGAGATCCTCATCTTCAAAGACTCATTGTCTTTTTCTAATGGCCCATTAAGGCTAATTGGTGGGCGTTTCCCCAAGTACACACACAGTTGTAATTGTTACACAGTCAATATTCCTAACTCCAGATACAGAAATGATACAGGCATACAAATTGGATAATCACATTCAGTAAATCATAACCTTTCCAATGATATCTTACATGAGCCATCTTGCATGAAGTATATCTTAGTTATGCCATATTCATATCATAACCATATTTCTATGAAGAATATGGGGTGTAACATCACAATATGAAGTTGACAGTAGGATAGGCAGCATTATCTACAGTCTTAAATTGGTAGTTAAGCCATCTGTAGTAGATCACAAGTGTGAGTGCCAGCCTCAGAGAAGCCTGTCAAGAAGCAGGACACAATTGGCTATGAGTTCTATATTTAGATTTTACCAACCAAGTAACAAGTGTGAACTCCTCAAGCACTATTGCAGACTAACCATGAGTCACAGACTGTCCCCTTGGGATTCCAGTCTATCTTTGCCACCCAGGCAAATTTGTTTTTGTGACAGATCATCCCTTATTCCAAAAATCACAATATTCAAGTTACTCCCAGTCCCACAAGACCAGTGATTTACCCCAGGTCAATTGCACCTTAGACCTCACACCAAAGACAAGTTGTAGCCAATCTTATAATGAACTAAAGATTCATTAACTAAAAAAAAGAAATAAAAGTTATTTACTAGGTTAAAGCAGGTAAATGTACACATACAAGTAAGTTACAGTCTTAGGTTGCAAAAAGTAGTATAAATTGCTGTGACATGCAAGCTGTCTGTTCTCTAGAGCTAACCCAAGCCAAGCAGCTTGGGGATCCATTGCTTATGCTTAGAAATATTTCCTTCTCCAAATTTTAAGCAGTATAGTGACACAGTTCCTTTTGGTCAGGGATTTTTATTGCCTTCCCCCATAGTTCAAACTGATAGGGCAAGTGTTTGTGCCTGTTTCCTCTTCATAGGTCTGTGTGGGGCAAATCAACAAAGTCTGTGTCCTTTGATGTTTCACAATGGCTCATTTGGTTTCAATGGGCCTTCTTGTGTGCAGAACCAGCACTTTACATGAATTAGTGGTTTTTTTTTCCTGTTTGGTTATTTACACAGTTACAGAGGTTTACAATGCAAACAGCAAATATAACTTTATACCACAGTATACAGATGTTATAAGTGAGAGAAGTACATGCAGCATTCTACAAGCATTTAATCCATCTCTGCCACTGATCCACCTTAATACTTGGCACTTAATGTGATATTTTATGAACATTGCTTAGTTATGAAGAGTGTACATATAATTATCGCCATTTTACAGGTGGGGAAATAGAGGCTCAGGACAGTTAAGTTAATTACACAATATCACAAACGGGATTATGACTTTTGATTTCTTGACCTACTCTTGAACATAGTGAACCTCAGAAAAGGCATAGAACTTCAATGGGTCATTTTCCCAACCTCAAGCAAGCATTTAAGTGGGGCGGGTTGTGTTTTTGTGGGTTTTTTTTTTTAAACAGAATTTTCCACTATCTCAAATGTATAAAACTAAGATAATAATATTCAGAAAAAGGAAAATTTAATGTGCATCATAAACACTTTATTGCTAGTTATGTAAAATATATATAGAACATAGCCTGACTGGTTGCTTTTCTAACCAATGCAACTTTTTTGTAGTTACAGAAAATTGGATTTGAAATTCTCAGCAGACAGTTATTATACACTTTACATATTTATAAACAGAAATTCTCACATTGATTTGCACATCCATGATTTGGTTATGACTTATTCCATCAGTGTTTTTTAGAATAGGCATAGTACAAGTAAAACATCACTTAACACTAATAAGAGTTTATCTTCAAAAGACTTCATTTCTATCAAGTTTGAACTGTACATGTTTACTTTTTTCATACTTTCCTTATCTTCCTTTTTGCTCATTCCATTCTCTCAGTTGCATATGACTAATGTATTTTTATTCTTATCCTGTATCAATTAAAATAATCACTGAATTATTTCCAAACTTGCCTTCTTAGCCTTTGAGCCACAAACTGATTTTTCTTCCTCTGACCCCATTTTGCCTCCATTCTAAGCAATCCTTTTGAACCTTTTGAAAAGTACCCATTTTCCACACTATAATTTCTCCCATTAACTCACTTTTCTAACATATATACACATACACACACAGCATGAGATTTTTTTCCATTGTCTTTTTAATAAAAGAGAACTGCACTTCATAAAACAAATGCAAAGTCCTGCATCACAGACACATTGCACAAAAAAAAAAAAAAAAAAAAAAAAGCGGGGGGAGGGGAGGAATTGGTCTGTGCTGTTGAAATATCATACCATTTCAAACAGAATATTTAGTTGCTGGTAATGTTTCCTGTCTTGGTACACCAATTATTGGTCAATAACTGTCAGGCCACCACACTTCACAAGACAAGAGCAGAAGGCACTTTTTAATAATGCTGATAAATGAAACATCCGTTAAGTTAATAATAAAAAGGATAACTATTGAATATAAACATCTCTGAAAAATCAATAATTATATCAAAGGAAATGGTGTGATTTATACTCTTTGTTCCAAAATTAATCATCTAGTTTAATTTAATGACAGAATGAGGATTTCATCGTTATAGACGAGTAAAGTACTAGAAGAAAAATTCCTCTTTTCGGTAATGGAGTTCTGCAGCAGCGATACATTACAGCATTATTATCTGTTTCATTACTAATTTGCTGCCTGGCAGACAGACAGTAGTCTTGCAGATCCAGGCATCAGCTATGTTTAAAGACTTTGAGGATTGTAATTTTTTTTGTGCCACTTGTTTGTATTATTGCTGTTAATGAATGGAAGCGGTAGCAATAGTATTCTCTAATTGGAATTATGTCATAGTTAGTACTTCCCAATATCATTACAGTGTGAGGTCCATTTCATTATCATAGGACTAATCTTAGGGAAATTCAGCATTTAGGTAGTAACCTTGCTTTCCAATTGTTTATTCATGTAGTCATAAGATTTGCTTTCCAACTGCTTTCTAGACCTGCATGCTTGTCCTGACTCTGCTGCTGACTAACCTACTATGTGATATAGGGCAAGTCATTTTTCTTGTTTTGGGGCAGTGGATGATCTCAATTGGCTGTGCAATCAGAAAGACAAGGAGGTTTGGCTGGAATGCATAATACCTCACTAAACCACCATGTACATGTTCATGGAGAGCAAGTTTCCTGTTAGCAAGCCATAGGTTTCAAGATTTCTTTACCATTTAAGGAACTCAAGTGTTTTCATTCTTCTTGTGAATTCAAGCCTGTAAGAAGTGTGGAGGCCAGCATGGTGCCCACATGTGTAATGGGGGTAAAGGAAAAAACCTTCACAAAGTGGGATGATCAACAGAAGCTCCCCTCCCCCATGTGGGAGAGGGGACAAACTGTGGTTCCAGAAAAAAACCCAACAATCTCCAATTAAGTTATTAGTAGGAATCAATAACTCTGTAATGGGATAATCCCAACAAGATTGATAGGTCTTATTTATATGGGGGGGGGGGGGAACTGACAGTTTTTGATAGAAGAAAGAAAGCAAAGCCAATTAAAGAATTAGAACATAAGAATGGTCATACTGGGTCAGACCAATCATTCATCTAGCCTAGTATCTGTCTTCTGACAGTGCCCAATGCCAGGTGCACCAGAGGGAATGAACAGAACAGGTAAATCATTAAGAGATGAACAAACAAACAAAAGTCAGCAAAAGTAGCACCTAAAATTATTAGGTTTGAAATTATCAGTGATGGATTTACAATCCTATTCACCCTGAAGGCAATAACTTAAAAGTGCTAAAAGAGAGTACTGGCTAATTCATGATTAATTTTATGATTGAGGCTCCTTGGTGAGTGAAAGTATTCATTCACATTTAGGCTTGGTTTGTTAGCCCTCATATGAAGCCACAGTAGGCATAATTAAGGTAAAAGACTGAGGGGCATTGTTAAAAAAGTGCAAGAGTATATCTGCACTCATTTAATTCTTGTCGATACTAAAGATTATAACTTGCTGGCTCTTCTGTTTGAAGGCTCTGATTATTTTGCTAGAACTATGCCCATGGATTTTTTATAGCATGTTCTGGGAAGCTGCACTCATTAGGAACATGTTGACAGGTGGCAAGAGTGCCTAGGAGTCCTGTTGACCACCGAAAAAAGACGGACACACTTGGAAATCAGTTTTGATGTTATGATAGGTGTACTGCACCTGACTAAGGACAAACTGAACAAGTTAAGAGTGTTCATAAGATAATCATGAATTTGAGGAAAGTTACTCTAATTTAGAGACAGGTAGTTAGGGACCATTTAAATTTGGCCTGTAAGGCACTAGGCCTAACCTTGTTGGCTATGTCTACAGTATGAGCTAGGGGTGTGATTCTTCTGCTTGCAAACACATGCTCTCATGAAGATAGTGCGAGTATAAACTAACGGGTGACTCCAGGCACCAGCGCACAAAGAGCGTGCCTGGGACGGCAAGCCATGGGGGTGGCGTGCCGGTCACCATGAGGGCGGCAGTCAGGCTGCCTTCAGCAGCATGCCTGCGGGATGTCCGCCGGTCCCGCGGCTTCGGCAGCAATTTGGCGGTGGGGACGCCGAAGCGGCGGGATCGGCGGACCTCCCACAGGCATGCCACCGAAAGCCGCCTGACTGCCGTGCTTGGGGAGGCAAAATACATAGAGCCGCCCCTGTAAACTAAACAGTAGATAGCCATAGTAACATGGGAACATGGGTGCTCATGGGGGGTCATGGCCCGGGTCCTGGGGGGGGGGGATTGGCAGGGCTGGGGCAGGTTCCCTACCCAGCTCCTGGGAAGTGGTGACCTCCAACTCCTAGCTCCACGTGCTGCCTCTGCTCCACCCCAAGCCCCAGTTCTGCAGTTTCCATTAGCTGGGAGCTGCGGGGACGGTGCCTGCTGGCAGAGTCAGCACATGGAGCTAGGAGCTGAGGGAGAAGAGTTCCTGTCACCCTTCTGGGGAGCCCCACCCAGGTAAGCACTGCCCCGCACTCCAATCCCCAGCCCTGATCCCCCCCACACACCCAAACTCCTGCTACTGGCTTGTTGGGGGGAGCTGAGACTGCCCCAGCAGCCGGACAGGCCACTGCAGAAGTCATGGAAAGTCATGGAATCTGTTAGTCCCGGGACCTCCGTGACAAATACGGAGCCTTATTCATGATATCCTGTCCTAATCTATCATACAATGTTTTCGTGTTCTTTAAACATTATGTAGATTTCAGTGGTAGGAGAAGGATTCCTATAGTTTTTAGAATTGCTTCGCATGATAAGTCATTTCTAAAGGTATCTTATCATTATACTTCCAGCTGCAATATGTACATAGTTACTTCAAAGTCAGTGTCATGCCATGCGGTAAAACTACAGAAATGCCTAATCATCCAACGTAGCAAACCAGCTCCATTAGTGAAAAGAGGCATGAGGAAAAAAGTATTTATTGTTAAATTACGATGCACTCAAGGCTATACAAAACAGAGAAGGGGACACAATTCCTGCCTGAGAACAATACAACCTACATACATAGACAACATAAACCAGACAACTAGAAGATCTATAGAAATGTCCTTTCTTAGAACAGTATTTTCCCCTCACTAATGACAACATTAGTTTACTTGACATAATTTAAAAGTTTTGTGATCTTAATGGAAGCAGTGAACTCTAAGAAGAATTTTGGCTGAGACGATGTTAGTGCCTTGATGCACCAAAAATGAGAGGGTATTTCGGGCTATTTAACTTAATATTTATCTATTTTGCAAAAAAAGATGCTATTTAATTTTATAGTTGAACTAGTCTACTGACTCAGCATTTCCAACTGCAGCCAGAAGTGCATTCAGATTTGGAAGGGTGCAGAACAAGGCCCAGTAAGCTCTTCATATGTCATTTTGAAATAGCCAGTCCACTTATATTTTTAATTAATACAGGAACACAGATGGACACCCCCCCCCCCCACACACACACACTCTTTTGAGCTAAGAAAACGTTTCTTTAATTTTTGTCTCACTGTAGTACAGAAACAACATAGCTCACAAAGTATTGTCAATCACAATAACAGAAATTAAAAACTGTGTCACAGACAGCACTTTGGAATGCTCAACAATAAATCAAAGGAGAAGTTGCAACATGCAAGGAAAACTACGTTCAGTGAGAAAGTTCCTATATCAAATGACACTCTCGGTGACAAACACTTCTCATTTTTCTCTGAATTGGCTGCCATAGGTCAATATGGGATCTAAACCAGTGGCTCTCAGCCTTTTCCAGACTACTGTACCCCTTTCAGGAATCTGATTTGTCTTGCGTACCCCCATGTATTACCTCACTTAAAACTATTTACTTACAAAATCAGACATAAAAATACAAGTGTCACAGCATACTATTACTGAAAAATTCCTTACTTTCTTTTTTTACCATATAGTTATAAATCAATCAGAATATAAATACTGTACTTACATTTCAGTTAATAGAGCATTATAAACAAGTCGTATGAAATTTTAGTTTGTACAGACTGCTCTGGTGCTTTTTCTGTAGCCTGTTGTAAAACTAGGTAAATATCTAGAGGAGTTCATGTACCCACCTGGAAGACCTCTGCATAACCCCAGGGGTACACGTACTTGAGAACCACTGATCTAAACAAAGATAAGTGAAATCTTATAGCCAGTTGTAACAAGTATAAGAAATGAGAACAGGAGGATATCATTCTTTGGCTTCATTATTGGGCTGTGTGTGTTATCAATGTCTAGTTAAGAGGCTTCTGTCTCATCTTTTTATTAAAAATATTAATATCTTTTTCTCACTGAGTGGTCCTCTTTAACACACAGAAAAAAAGATTACTGTCAAAGATGCTGAGAGATATGTCTTTATATGTAAGTGCTAGCAGGTCAAGTTTAAATATACACAAATTCCCAAACCCTCAAGCTTAATTTTTTTTCAGATGTTTTGAACTTAGATATTCAATTGTGCCCAATAGTTTGAGAAGATCCTACATTATGTGTTTCATATATGCATACCTGTATATCAGAGAGATTTTGGTTGTGCAAAAATCTACAGGCCCCGATTCTCCCATCAAACCAGTTTTACATTGTTGTAATCTCACTGTGGTCAAAGTGAAAAGAAAAAGCAGGATTTCAGAATTTCAGATATGGCCATGCAGATCTTCCCTTTTATTCTGATACTACAAAACCACAGACCGTGTGACTGTTTGCAACAAAAAACCTGTTACAATGCTAATTACCAGGCAGATTAATAAAAGCAGGGTTGTATTTTATTGAGAGAGTTATTCTGCCAAGCTTCACAACTCACTGGTGTATCAGACAATATAATCAGAAGCTATGCTAGTGGTGCCCTAACATAGACTCCTAAAATCCTTCGCCCTGAAAAGGCAAAGTTAGGACATAGCTGCAATATTTTTTACTTGTGCACTGAAACAAAAAATTCTAATAGTTTAACAAGGAAGGTACAAGTACAAACAAATTTTGTGTCCATTCATATTTTTATTAAAATTGAACATAGATTCGGTGCAGCCTTGCGGGTTCTGATAAGATGCCAGTGTAATACATGGCGGCCCACAGTGTATGCACTGAATAGAATTATCAAAGTGATAAAACTGAATAGTGGGAGATGTGACAATTTCCTAAACTGAACTTCATCTGTACATTAATCCAGCCTGTGGGGCAAACTCAAATTGTCTGGCTCTTGTTCCCTAAAAACAAAGCTGAGAGTCCAACAGGACTGTGATATGTTCCATGCCAAAGCATCTTGGAGATGCAGAGACTTGGTGGGGTAACTCACATGACTGTAGCACCGTCATGGATGGGTATAAACTGTTCAGGAAGGACAGGTGGGGGAGAAAAGGTGGAGGAGTTGCACTGTATGTAAGAGAGCAGTATGACTGCTCAGAGCTCTAGTATGAATCTGGAGAAAAGCCTGCTGAGAGTCTTTAAGTTAAATTTAGAGGCAAGAGGATCAAGGGTGATGCCATGGTGGGCATCTGCTATAGATCACCAGACCAGGATGATGAGGTAGATGAGACTTTCTTCGGAAAACTAACAGAAGTTTCCAGATCACAGGCCCTGGTTCTCATGGGGGACTTCAATCACCCTGACATCTGCTGGGAGAGCAATACACAGTGCACAGACAATCCAGGAAGTTCTTGGGGAGTGTTGGGGACAACTTCCTGGTGCAAGTGCTGGAGGAACCAACTAGGGGCTGTGCTCCTCTTGACCTGCTTCTCGCAAACAGAGAAGAATTGGTAGGGGAAGTAGAAGTGGGTGGCAATCTGGGCAGCAGTAACCATGAGATGGTCGAGTTCAGGATCCTGGCAAAAGGAATAAAGGAGAGCAACAGAATACGGACCCTGGACTTCAGAAAAGCAGACTTTGACTCCCTCAGGGAACTGATGGGCAGGATCCCCTGGGAGGCTAATATGAGGGGGAAAGGAGTTCAGGAGAGCTGGCTGTATTTTAAAGAAGTCTTACTGAGGGCGCAGGAATAAACCATCCCGATGTGTAGAAAGAATAGCAAATATGGCAGGTGACCAGCTTGGCTTAACAGAGAAATCTTCAGTGAACTTAAACTCAAAAAGGAAGCTTGCAAAAAGTGGAAACTTGGACAGATGACTAGGGAAGAGTATAAAAATATTGCTCAAGCATGCAGGGTGTAATCAGGAAGGCCAAATCACAACTGGAGATGCACCTAGCAAGGGGTGTGAAGAGTAACAGGAAGGGTTTCTACAGGTATATTAGCAACAAGAAGGTGGTCAGGGAAAGCGTGGGACCCTTACTGAATGGGGGAGGGAACCTAGTGACAGATGTGGAAAAAGCTGAAGTACTCAATGCTTTTTTTAACTCGGTCTTCACAGACAAGGTCAGCTCCCAGACTGCTGCACCAGGCAGCACAGTATGGGGAGGAGATGAGCAGCCCTCAGGGGTGAAAGAACAGGTTAAGGACTATTTAGAAAAGCGGGACATGCACAAGTCCATGAGACCAGATGCAATGCATCCGAGGGTGCTAAGGAAATTGGCTGATGTGATTGCAGAGCCATTATCTTTGAAAATTCGTGGCAATTGGGGGAGGTCCCGGACGATTGGAAAAAGGCAAATATAGTGCTCATCTTTAAAAAAAAGGAAGAAAGAGAATTTGGGAAACTACAGACCAGTCAGCCTCACCTCAGTCCCTGGAAAAATCATGGAGCAGGTCCTCAAGCAATGCATTTTGAAGCACTTGGAGGAGAGGAAGGTGATCAGAAACAGTCAACATGGATTCACCAAGGTCAAGTCATGCCTGACCAACCTGATTGTCTTCTATGATGAGATAATTGGCTCTGTGGATATGGGGAAAGCGGTGGACGTGATTTACCTTGACTTTAGCAAAGCTTTTCATACGGTCTCCCACAGTATTCTTGATAGAAAGTTAAAGAATGGACAAATGTACTATACGGTGGATAGAAAGCTGTCTCGATCGTCGAGCTCAACGGGTAGTGATTAAACGGCTTGAGGTCTAGTTGGCAGCCGGTATCAAGTGGAGTGCCTCAGGGGTCGGTCCTGAGGCCGGTTTTGTTCAACTTCTTCATTAATGATCTGAATTGCATCCTCAATAAGTTTGTGGATGACACTAAGCTGAGGGGAGAGGTAGATATGCTGGGGGGAGGGTAGGGATAGGGTCCAGAGTGACCTAGACAAACTGGAGGATTGGGCCAAAAGAATCTGATGAGGTTCAACAAGGACAAAGTGCAGAGTCCTGCACTTAGGACGGAAGAATCCCATGCACTACTACAGGCTGGGAACCAACTGGCTAAGCAGCAGTTCTGCAGAAAAGAAACTGGGGATTACAGTGGACGAGAAGCTGGATATGAGTCAATAGCGTGCCCTTGTTGCCAAGAAGGTTAATGCCATATTAGACTGTATTAGTAGGAGCACTGCCAGCAGATTGAGGGAAGTGATTATTCCCCTCTATTGGGCACTGGTAAGGCCACATCTGGAATACTGCATCCAGTTTTGGGCCTCCCACTACAGAAAGGATGTAGACAAATTGGAGAGAGTCCAGTGGAGGGCAACAAAAATGATTAGGGGGCTGGAGCACATGACTTATGAGGAGAGACTGAGGGAACTGAGCTTATTTAGTCTGCAGAAGAGAAGAGTGAGGGGGGATTTGATAGCAGCCTTCAACTACCTGAAGGGGGGTTCCAAAGAGGATGGATCTCAGCTGTTCTCAGTGGTGGCAGATGACAGAACAAGGAGCAATGGGCTCAAGTTGCAGTGGGGAAGGTCTTGGTTAGATATTAGGAAAAACTATTTCACTAGGAGGGTGGTGAAGCACTGGAATGGGTTACCTAGGGAGGTGGTGGAATCTCCATCCTTTGAGGTTTTTAAGGCCTGGCTTGACAAAGCCCTGGCAGGAATGATTTAGTTGGGGTTGGTCCTGCCTTTTGGGCAGGCGGTCGGACTAGATGACCTCCTGAAGTCTCTTCCAACCCTAATCTTCTATGATTCTATGATCTGTCCCAATTGACAAACTTCAAGAAGCTAATTTTATACTGAAGAATGATAATTTTGGGTCTATTTTGTAGAGATTTGTTTGTAGAAGATTATAATTTACAGACACTCTCTCATAAAGGACAGTATTATGAACATAGGTATTTAGAAGTGTGCCCTGGAGATGGGGTTGGGAACACAACATGGCTGTGTGGAAAAGTTCACCACAGAAGCTCTCCGGTTTGTCTTATTAAAAGTTTTATTCCTTTCTCATTTGTTTGGTTTGTTCTTTAATGAACCCCAGGATGGTTACACTTTTCACATGATAACTATTTTGAATCTCCATGAAGAGAAAGAGTGAGAACAAGAGAAGCACTCAGCGGGCATGCTGGTCAGACACTTTCAAGTTTCTAACTGTAAGTGGTATTGGTCTTTCTGTGAACTTGCTCTCCAAGGATGTAACCTCAGGATCTAATGCAACGTATTTTGGGCTGGTAAAACAAAACAAAAACTGAGAACAGCATTGGATTGGTTTTTCTTCTTTGAAGTGGTACAAGATGACATGCTGAGACCAGCTTAGTAGAGTTTGCTAGAGAATGTGATCAAAATTCTTGAGCCCATAGATAAGTTCAGGACACCTGCATCCCTGTGGGAGCACCAGCTACAAGGGTATGAAAGCCCACCTCAAAATACAAAAGCCAGAACAAGAGAATGAAAGAGGAAGTAGCTGCTATAGCTAAACGATTCAACAAAGTGAACAAACTGAGGAATTATACAACATAGCTTTTGTGGTGGATCTTCACATCAAGCTCTCTCTCTCTTTGATTCAGTCACACAGAGACAATATGCAAGCTACTATATATATATATATATATATTATATATATATATATATATATATATATATATATATGTCTAGAATGCCAGAAATAAAAATTCCAGAAAAGGGAAAATAAAGATTGCACAGGGACTATTAACCAACCCTCTATTGAAAAAAGATCTATATTTCCACTTTGGAGCCACTGGGAATTTTAACTGATTTTCAGGCTCCAGTAACGAACAATGCTTCCAAGATCTGTACATCATTGAGCCTAGTATTCCAGGCATAGAATACTAGGGTGATGGAGGTAAACCACTACTGACTTTCACATTTTGCAAACTTTTCTTAGTTTTACTTCTGAGCTTGGCCTACCAGACATAAGATTATGAAATGTTTAAGATGAAATGACTTATGGGTCATCTAGCTCCCTATCTCCCAAGACAAGATTACTTCCTATTGTACATCAACATTTACAAATGATGTATTCAGACTAGCTCCAAGCAACTAGATTCTATCACTTCTGTTGGAAAACTATTTGAGAATTCAGTAAATCTTACAGTACAGAATTCTTCCCGATAATCAGTCTAAGGTTTCCTTTCTTCTTTGTAGTTGTACTCCTCCTTTAATTCCTTAAATAATTATTTTCCCTCCATGGTGTACACACCTTCAGTATTTGTAGAACTATGTGCTAACTTTGTCATAATTTCAAACAAGCTGGCCCAAATCAGGCAGCCCCTGGGCCAGCAGCAGCAGCAGCAACAGTTTGGGTGTGTGGAAGGGGGCTCAGGGCTGGGGCAGAGGTGCGGGGCGGGGTGGTGCTTATCTCGGGCGGTGGGGGAGCTCCCACCGGCATATCCCTGCAGCTCCTAGGCAGAGGCGCCAGGGGTTCCATGTGCTGCCCACGGCCGCAGCTCCCATTGGCTGTGGTTCCTGGACAATGAGAGCGGGCGGAGCCCCCCCTGGCCAACCCTCCCCCTAGGAGCTGCAGGGACATGCTGGTTGGAGTCAGTTAGGGAGCCTGCCAGCGCTGCCAACCCTCCCTCCTCAGCACCAGAAGGGGTCCTGGGCTGTGCGCCGTCACCGCCTGCCCCCCCCAGTAACAGCAAGGGGTCCTAGGCCACCCCCCAGAGCATCTGAGCCCCTGCCCCCCAGCCCAAGTTTTAGTTAGGGGTATATAGTAAAAGTCATGGATCAGTAACAGGCCGTGAATTTTTGTTTACTGCCCTGTCCATGACTTTTACTAAAAATACCCGTGACTAAAACATAGCCTTAATTATGATCCAGGGTTATCATTAAAAATCCTAAAAAATATGATCCAGGGTGATCAACTAGACATATACACATACAACCTGCCCATAATTCTCATTAATGCCTACAAAGAATTGAGAGAGTTCAGGTGTAAGGGGAGCTGTAGGAGGGAAGTTGGTTCCTGTAGCTGGCCCTGGTAAAGGGAGGAGAGATGCAAGGGGAAAGGCCTCTGCAGCTTGCTTTGATTAGGGGAATAGCCGTGTTTTGTTGTTACTTGGGAAACTTAGGTTTAAAGAATAAAACTGTGCAATGACGGAAGGGCCTGAACAGTCTTTTGGATGTAACATTAGTCTTTCCCAGGCTGGTGTGAGATAGTATAGCAGCTTACATTAATAATATATTTGTAGTAATATCGAAGAGCTATATATTAATTATGCCTTAATTAATAATTTAATCTGACAGAATGCTTTAATAATTGCTGCATATCCAGGACCTGTCCAAAAAGAGGAGCAGAAGTTACAAGAGGCATCCTCCTCCCTATTCTGCAACTGCCAGTTCTTTTAGGCAAACTGGGTTCTCTAAACAATCATTGGGAGCTGTTGGCTGAGAGCAGTCTACCACTTACTATCTTTTCCCCAAAATCACAAAATTACAATAAAAGGATCCATTTATCTTTCAAATGGAAATTTCAAAAAATTCTAATGGAAAATAAGTTTATTTTTGACTACATTTAGTCATTTATAGTGTAGTGTTTAGGAAAAGCCACAAGAGGCAGGAATAAAGATTTCAGCAATGGCCTTGGAAAGGCAAATATGACTTCCTGCAATATTCCAGAGATTGGCAGGTACAGACAAGATTGGCATACAGTTAGGAAGAAGAATCTTGGAAGATAATTTCAAGATTTTTGGCCTTGACAAGAAAGGTCTAAATTAAGGAGAATGATAATGAAATTACAGCTCTGTGACACAGGCTGTCAGTCTTTAAAGTAAACAAAAATAGGAAATTACCGTATAACAAAGAGGTAACAAGTGCCACAAATACCTGGATAGGAGATGAAGAAATCAGAAAGTGTTGAGACAGATGAACACTTTCTGATTTCTTCATCTGGGAGTTATTCACAGAGAAATGTTTCCATTTTGGGCATAAAGCAATAAAAATTTGGTGGAAGAAAATATTTTAGGGAGAAATAAGGTAGACAGTGGCACTTACTGCACGCTTAGAAAGGCATAACAATATGGCTTTACCCCCATCTGTATTTTGTATCTTTTAAAA
The DNA here is from genome assembly GCF_027887155.1 of Malaclemys terrapin pileata. Classification (NCBI taxonomy): domain Eukaryota; kingdom Metazoa; phylum Chordata; order Testudines; family Emydidae; genus Malaclemys; species Malaclemys terrapin. The sequence continues at coordinate 90,546,667 of NC_071511.1, read as the reverse complement.
TGTGTAAATGGCAAAAGATAGTATATAAAATGGCTTATATAATTAAAAAATTGACACTGTCGATTCAACTGCAAACAAAAATTATCTGAACAGGTGGTTTCCTCTAGTACTCCTCTGACAGTGCTGTCCAGTATTAGGCCATTAACTAATGCTGGCAGCATTAATCAGCCACCCACCTCCTACTTCCAAGCATAGCAGCCAAATTATGTCTGTCTTGTAGACAGTGCAGGCAGAAAGACTCCTTGTGTCTATCAAAGTGAATATTTAACCAGATAGAATTGTAAGTTTCATAGATTAAAGCCAGCAGGACCATTAGGATTGTCTCACTTCCTGCATAATACAGGCTATGGAATTTCACCCAGTGATTCCTGCATCAAGCCCAACAATTTGTGATCATACTACAGCATATTTTTAGAAAGATAGCTAATCATGAGTTCCAGATAAGAGAATTGACCACATCCTTTGTTAAATAATTCCAATGATTAATTAGCCTTACTTAAAATATTTTAAACTTACTGCCAATTTGAACTTTGCTGAGTACAACTTACAACAATTTAATTTTTTTTCACTGCTCACAGTGAAGAGATGATTGATATTTTTCAGTGGAGACACAGAGTGTCTCTATCTCCATGGCTGCTGAGCAATATGGATAGTGAGAGAGTGGCACTTGAAACAAACAGAACTCAGAAAATCCCCCTCATTTATTTGTCTTTACCATTAGTCATTAGAAAAGTTGTCCATAAAGTTAAACATCAGAGCAACTAAATCAAAGCTAAAGATAATAAAACAAGCAGCATCCAGACCCAGTGTTGTTCATAAACATGTTTGTTCTCTTTGTAACCATGCTCTCTCTTTAGGATTTTACATACTGAGAAGAGAAAATGTCCATTCTCTTTAAAGTGGTATTTTTTAGTTATTAAAAATATATAGTTTTCCCCATAATAATTAAGAGTTTTCATTTTGTCAATGATCTTGTACCTTTATTAAAGTAGAGTCACACATTCAGAAACAAGTATTTTTGCTGACTTCTAGAACTAAATTCAACCTAATATATACAGATAATACATTTAACCAGAAATATTAAAATGTGTCAAATGATTAAATATACAGGCACATGTGTATATATAAAATATTTAAAGCTTTGAAATTTTTGGCTAAGATCTAGTACTTTTCCCTTATTTTTTGCATGCTTCTCCATGTCTTGTTGGGACCAAACCAGAAATAGTGAAAGACTGGTAAGACTGTTCTAATGGCATTTCCAGACTGGCAGGAAATACCAGAAATCTCATGAACACAGGCACCAAGTTTCTTCTTTCAGGATGGGTGCTCCACCCCTGCTCCACCCTCACTCCGCCTCTTCCCACCCCTGCTCTGCCCCTTCTCTCGAGGCCCCACCATACATCTTCCCTCCCCTGCTATGCCCCCTCCTGAGGCCCGGCCCACATTCTGCCTCCTCTCCACAATGTGTCCCGCTGAGCAGCTGATAGGCAGGGCCTGCCAAACAGCTAATGGGTGAGGGGCTGGTGGATTCTGAGCATTGTCTATTTTTCTTCCATGAGTGCTCCAGCCCCAGCCTCAGCCCACCCACAGAGTCAGCACCTATGCTCATGAGATTCCTACCAGTTTTTGCAAACTTTAGCGGTTCAGATAAATATCTGAATTTTGGGTGCTTATTCAAACTGAATCTGATCTGTAAAAAACAAACAAAAACACACTTTTGAGAAATGGATTCATTGAGATTCAGCTATTTCTAAGTGAGGGTGAATATGATAAAGGGCTAAATCACACATATGGACATTATGTCAAAATCATATTCATTTTTCATATTAAAATATCCAAGTACTGCACCATAACACAAATGTCCCCATTCCTAGTTCTCTTGATTGTCCAAACTCATAGGTTAACAGGTACTGAAAGAGCCTCTTATACACTTATCGCACAGTCATTTTTAATACATATATACACCCACACTCAACACAAAAATAAATATTGTGATACTAATTGTGCAGTATTAAAACGCCTGAAACAATTTTTTTTTAAATGGAAGTTAAAAGAAAGGTTTGCATCTGACCTTGTGTGTGTACCTAGTCATTAATAATACTCCTCTATACGCACATAGCAAATTAAGCCAGACACAACTATTCAGAAGTATTTGTTTGCCCCCTGTTTGCTTATACTTACACATTTGCATATACTTGTCTTAGAATGCCTGTGGCTAATGCATATCATTGTGTGATTGTGGGCAAGTATTGATTTAAGTATAAGGAATTGTTTTGTATGTGTATGAAAAAACAAGAAATCTCTATAGCAGAGGAGAATGACTGCCTCAGGATATGCTTTAAACTTCTGCAATTAATTGTTTGGCAGTTTGTCATCTTTTCATAAGAGAGAATACATGCAGGGCTAACAGTAGAAATAGGTGCTAGAAAAGGGAGAAAATAAGACCTGAAGACAGAAAAAACAGATATATGGAATAAAAACTCTGTTTTACAGGGTTATTTTTCTAATTATAGCCACACCTCAAAAGCATACAAAAATTACAATTGATACATTTTTGGACACATGAATACCATAAGTACCTGAAATACAATAATTTACTACACACAGGAGAGCATAGGGAAGGGTCAATATTACAGCTGGTTGACACTTTTTAAACTAATTTGTGTGTCAAAATGACAGTTCTTAAAGTTTCTTGTGAAAAATCATTGAGAGAATTTTTTAATATTGTGACTTTCCTGGTAAAAATCTGAATTTTCAATAAGTGACAGTGTTAAAAAAATGTTTCAATAAAATGTTTTGAGTAGATTTTTAAAAAGTGCTAAACCAAAATCACAAAATTACAATAAAAGGATCCATTTATCTTTCAAATGGAAATTTCAAAAAATTCTAATGAAAAATAAGTTTATTTTTGACTACATTTAGTCATTTATAGTGTAGTGTTTAGGAAAAGCCACAAGAGGCAGGAATAAAGATTTCAGCAATGGCCTTGGAAAGGCAAGTATGACTTCCTGCAATATTCCAGAGATTGGCAGGTACAGACAAGATTGGCATACAGTTAGGAAGAATAATCTTGGAAGATAATTTCAAGATTTTTGGCCTTGACAAGAAAGGTCTAAATTAAGGAGAATGATAATGAAATTACAGCTCTGTGACACAGGCTGTCAGCCTTTAAAGTAAACAAAAATAGGAAGTTACTGTATGACAAAGAGGTAATAAGTGTCACAAATACCTGGATGGGAGATGAAGGAATCAGAAAGTGTTGAGACAGATGAACAGGTAGGAGTTATTCACATTTTCCATTTTGGGCATAAAGCAATGATAATTTGGTGGAAGAAACTATTTTATAGAAAAATGAAAAAATATTGTAGAGGAATATAAAAACAATAGGAGATATAAATGAGCAACTCCTGGTAAGATTCAAGCCAGGATAGAAAAGTACTGCAGTCAATAGTTTCTATATATTATAAAGATAGTGGATTTTTATATAGTATTGATAATTTTAAGCAAGCATGAAAAGCAAAAAAAATTGGATTCATTATAAGGAGAGTGCTATACTTTTTTCTATGGTTAGAGGACTTCCATTCCCAGTATTGTAAGTTTTCCTTTGATAAGTACTCAAACCACTTGAGTTGTGTAGCTTCCACTAAAGCTCAAGCTCTTAAATGTAAGTTAGCCTAAAGTTTATATACACTTGCAAACAGATTAGTGAGAATTTAGCAATTTTCCAAATTTTCACATTCCAGTATACTTTGCACTGCACCTAGAAGGTGAAATAACACCAAATTTATTTTCTTTTATCATGAAGTAATAGGTTGTGTTGTTACAAATAAATATGCTAAAAAAACAGGATTTCAATCAAGAATAATTTTATCTTAATTCTGTGTCTGCTAGAACGGAAATTAATTTTCCCAGGAAAGAAGATATGAAAATAAATTCTAACTGACATGATACACAATATGCTGCATTGCTATTATTATTTTATCATAACTCTTTGTGAGGTTAAAGTTAGCCGATTCAATTATTTTTTATGTATAATTCAAAGGCAACATACCATATAGACACGGCTGGTTTTAATTTTAATATATTACTCTAACACAAAGACAAACAGCAAACACTGATTGAAGCAACAGAGTATTTAAAGATATTTTAGGCCAATTATTTTAATCCTCACAGAAACTAATTAGGCTTTTGTAAGAGTGCCAGGAAAAATTAACATCCAGTTCACATAGTTCTGCTTCTCTACAGCATGTGTTTACAAACTCAGACAAAAACTAATACATCTGATTAGAGAACAGTCTTTTTAAAAGCACTTTTTGTCACTAGCAGAGAATGGATGGAGAATTTTGAAATTGAATTTCAAAATCAATGGTTAGCTGTGACGTACACAGCAATTTTCTGCAATATCCTGGACAAACCTATTTGAATTACGTTTAAGTATGTAGTTCATTGTATTAAAATGCATATGCTTATATATTATTGTGGGATTGTAGGTAATGTCTCTAGGGAGGACATATGACTTATAAACCCTGGGAAGTGTTATGAGCTTCAAAAGAACTATTTGAAACAATGTGCAAGACAAGAATGAACTTTTTCAAGTTAAGTGGGTTTCCCAGGAAATTTCTATGGGAAGGTGTATGCAGACGTACTCCCTCTAGTTATGCAAGAATGTAGCCATTTGAAGCTTGGTTCCAAGAAGGGGACTTTTGTCTGCTGATCACCTGTTACATGAGGACAAGATCAGAGTTGACGGTATAAAGGAGTGACTCACTGATTCATGGGGGCCAGGGGTGTGTGTGTGCTTGTTCTGAGCTGTTATGAACTTGTGACCATATTAAAACCCTTGTGGGGATTTATGGACTGACTCCTACCAGAGCCCTTGTTGGAACTGGACTCCTACCAGAGCCCTTGTTGGAACTGGACTCCTACCAGAGCCCTTGTTGGAACTGGATCACTGGTAAACTTATTAGCATAAGTATAGGTTCTTCCATTGTTTTAACATGTTTTCTCTATAATAAGTTCACCTTAAGAATAAATATGCTTGCTTATGAAGAGCTGTGCATTACCTTATGACTGTGGGCAATTAAGCAGTTTATAGTCTCTGAGGAGAAAAAGCAATGCAGGCCTGCTTAGGCAGTCTGCCTTGCTGGGAATTCACAGTGCAGGCAGGGAACTCCGCAGCCTGGAAACTAGACCGTTAGTATGGATTAAGATGCATGTCTCTGCCCAAGAAAACAGCTGGGGAGCTGGAAGCCCCTGGTGGATCACAGAGAGGGAATAGAGGTACAGTTGTCCTAACTACAACAAGCTATCGGTTGGAAACCAAATAAATTTGAAGTGTACAGATGCAAAAACACCAGTTCTTGTTTGTGTGAATTGCAAACAAGTCTATTGAAGGAAGAACCCCCATCCTGAAGATGGAATGAATCAATCAATGAGATTCTTTATCTCCCATTTGTGATCTGTTGAGAAGTCCCTGCTCATATCTATCTGCCAAAGTATTCTGCTGCCCTGGTAAATGGATTGCCAAGAACGTAATTCAATGATGCATGCACCAGTTCTCTTAGCTGTACGGCTTCTTTGCATACCGGGGGGAAAATCAAGCCCCTCCATTACCTGTTTTTTGTAAAATATCACAGTTGTATTGTCAATCAGGATATGAATGGAACAACCTTGTGAGAGCAACAGGAATCCTTTGCAAGCATTCTGGACTGGTCTGAGTTCCAGATTAGTAATATGGAACTACAACTCTTCGGTTATCCATTTTGCTTTGCACTAAATGACATTTCAAGTGGGCTCTCCAACCCAGCAGTGAAGCATCTGAAACTATTGTTTTTGTTAGAAAAGGTGGGGAAAGGGGTATGTTTCTGGCAACGCTGCCTGGGTCTTTCTATTGAAGGAGCCAGAGTAGAACCTCTTGTGAGATCAATTTATCTTTTTTTGGTATGTAATTCAATACTACATGCAGCACAGGTAGAATCTGACATGCAACACTACAAAGATGCCAGAGGCTTTCTGGTCTAACAAGGTGAGACAAGTTCTTGCTGTTGTCTGAGTTACTGACTGAAGTTGTACGATCAGGCTGGAGATGGTTTGGAATCTGGACTGAGGTAGGCAGGCTCTTGCTGTTTTTGAATCCAGAAAAGGTCCTATAAACTCTGTCTTGTTGACCTGGAACTAAAATAGACCTTACGTGTTCAGTTTAAAACCAGGACTGAAGAGATGAGAAGTGGTCTGGATGGTATAGTGCACTTCCTGACAATTTCTCTCTTTGAATAGCCAGATATCTAAGTATGGGGATACAGATATCACAGTCTTCTTAGCTGATCTGCCAATACAGATAATACCTTCATAAATAAACTTGGAACTGTAGATAGGCCAAAACTTATGACCCTATATTAGTAATGGTTTTGAGCTGCCACAAATTGCAGTTTATAAAAGGATTGCCAACTAGTAACTACTTTAACAATTAAACTATTAAACTAATTATTTACAAGTTTATAGAAGTCACCCTAGCTAAAGGGGATATGTATACTAAGTACTCTGTCTCAAGCCAACAGTGTTAAGAAGGAACTGGAGTGATGGTTGGACAAGCTTTATCATCCCCTTGGTGTGGGGTACAGAGGTGTTCAGGCTGCATGCATGAACTGAACAGACATTGCAAGCTAAAAATCTCCAAGTGCAAGGTGCATGTTCACCTAGAGTAAAATACACAGAAACAATCAATTGAATAATGATTTTTTAATCAACACACTTCATTTTGATATGGTGAAACATAATAAGTATTATATTTGATATTAAAGTAATATTTTAATATAATGTAAAAATCAAAATACAATTTTGAAGTCACAACTGAATGTTTATTTTGTTGAAACAAGAATGTTGGCTTTTCTCTGTCAAAAATGTCATTACAATAAAGATGTTTCTTCAAAATATTTTGATTTCAACAAAACTACAATTTCCAGTAGAAAACTGTTCCATTGGAAGCTTGACCAGCTCTAGTGCTTAGCCAGTTTATTTGCTGAGTTGGTTGAATATTCCTCGTCTTCTGATATTTGAAGCGTTTACTTTGTTGTGTGTGCTTTTTATTATTTTATTTTTATACTTCAAACATTAGACTTTCGAAGTCTAATGGAACAAAGTACATAATCACCTTCTGAAAAACAACACTTGAATCAATCAGCTGACAGCCAACAACATTTTAAAATGGTAATTAAGTACCTTACTTGTTATCGGGGATACAACATCCATTTCCCTGGGAAGAGAAATCAAAGGGAACAGCAGGAGCAGCAATGCTATTAGAACTATTGTAATTTCAGAAGCTTCTTGCAGACAATTGCATTTTCCAAACAGCATTTATAGTCTGAGACAAATATAGCAATTTCCTGCAATATCCTTAAAAAAACCTTGAAACAATAAATTTGTTATTATGGGCCAGGATTGCATGTAACGTCTCTAGAGAGGAGATGGGACCGATGTAAAAACTGGGAGTTCAAAAAGACTATCCTGAAAATGTGCCAGACAAGTATGGACTTTTGGTACAAGTGTTAAATGGATTTCCTTGGGAATCCTTACGGAGAGGTTAATGCAATTTCCTCAACTCTGGTTATGTAAAAATACACTATACTTTTAAACTATGCTCTTGGAAGACAGTTATTGTCTGCTGATTATTGGTTACATAAGGCCAAGATCAAAGGCACAAGCTGTTTAAAGAAATGACTGATCTGGTTCTAAATCTAAGAGAGATTAACTTGTAACAACAGGGAAAACCCATTAGTTGGGTTTGAAGAACTAAATCCTCCCAGGGTGGGGATGACCTTTGGTGAGCTTTTTAACATATATGTGTAGGAACTTTTGTTTTAATATATTTTCTCTGTAATGCTTTTTAAGAATAAAAGTTATTTCTTGGAAGAAGTTGTGTGGTAACTTATAACTGGTCATAGTCTTCAGAGAGAAAGCAAAGTGCTCTACCCTGTTTAGGCATTCTGGTTTCCTGGGGATATCAGAGTGTAAATTAGGGAGCTGTGCAGCCTTAAAAACGCCAATAAGAAAGGAGTGAGATGTGGGTCTCCGCCCAGGAGAGTAGACGTTTGGGAGCTGGAAACTTCAAAGTGGGTGCCCTTGGTAGACCACAAAGGGGAGGTGGGGGAAACAGGTGCTGTTGCCCTGAAACTGTGAGACAGTTTCCTTAATGTTTTCTACGTTCATAGACATTCAATTCAAGACATGGCAAAATAGCTAAAAAGGCCTACAATTGTGTAGTTTTATTAAATATTAGCCAAAGTTTACTCACTTCTACCCATTTGGAAAAGTTTACTAGCCAATTGGAAGGAGACTTTTTTTAAAAAAACAACAACAATATCCATTGTCGGAACTGATATAATGCATGCACACTGCAGTCCATTACAATCTATTGTATATCATTTATGACAGCATTTACTAGGAGAACAGGTATTACAACTTTTCATTATGAAATTCATTATAACCCCCACCCTATTCCCTTGCTCATAATGATCTAAAAAATGTTTGAGTTTTGAGATGAAGTTTTCCATAATGTGTGCCAGAATCCAGATATTTGCAGAAGACTAGGGCCATCTGAGTGGAGCGTCTCTGCCTCTGGCACAACAATACCACCACTGTGCTCCCTGGCAGAGTTGCTCCCCTTAGAGACTCTCTTTAAAGTGGTATACACACCAGTTAGGGGATCGCCACAAAAGATAAAGCCCTAACCTCAGTGATTTTCATAGCACTAGTGGGTTAGACAATACAAATCACCCGCCTTGCCCTATTCAGTGTAGGGCTACCTACTATGTTCTCCCAGACACCATAGTTCTTTCTCCCTTGACCTGTATGATCTCCCAACTTGTGAAGTGTCCTCCACAAGATTGTAAAAACGAAAGAGAAGATGCTACTGCAGAAATGGCTGGCTTTACTCAGCTAATAAGGAGATCCACATGTGAAGGTCCCCTCTGCATGCAGATCTTGAACACAGCATATGGTTATACATTCCTAGGTATTTAAAATATTTGTCAACAGACTGCCAGAAATATTAGGGAAATTTACTAAATTTTTTAAATTACTTTAGGTTATGAGGTCACGGAAAATATATATGCATAAAAATTGCCACTTTGAGATTCACCATCTTCCCTTTTAAAATCTGGCTTTAGGTTAATTGCGCAGTACCACACAGGAAATCTGTGGCTGAACAAGGAACTGCATCTACATGGCCTCAGTTCCAATCCAATTTTTTACCCATTACACCATCCTCTCTTATTATTCTATTAATTTTGTTATTGGTTTGAAAACCAAGTATTTGTCAATTGACAACTGTGTTACAAACTAACACCCTTCCTCAGGTAACATCCTATGCTCCCTATCTTGCAAACAAATTTAATAGTCCCACAAAGTCAGACTCTTCATGTGCAAAGTGCTACACATGTTTAAGTGTTTGCAGGATTGGGTCCTATATTCTTTTTCCTCAAACCTGAGCCAAATTATGTACTTGATTAATAGGACTTTTTCTGCTCATGAAACATCAGAGTAGTTCATGATATATGTATATATATACACACACACAGCATTCATCAAGGTAGTGGGATTCAGGAATGAGTTATGTTCCTAGACGTTGACAGCTAGCAGTCGACTTGTCAGCAACAGATATATCACTTTGGCAAGCAGCAGTCAATGATGGGGTTTCTCAGTTCAAGATTAATCACTGTATGGAGCTTCAGGCACAGAGGTTGAGCGGTAAACAGCAGCAGATTCAGCAGGCTCAGACTGTGATCCCTTCCCCTCAGTAACATGTGGGGATTCAATGTGGAAAGGACTGCCACTCATACATTGGCCTTTTTAGCCACAACCATAATCACAAGATGTAATACCGTTGTCAGTGTCATCTTTGGTCACAAAGAATAACATGTTCCCAGCTCTGCCACTAATTTGATGTATAACTGAAGGCAAATCAGTTAGCCACTTTGGGCTTCAGTTTACCAACGTGTAAAATTTTCATACTAGTAGTTAACTACCTCACATAGAAGTTGTCAAGATTATTTTATTAAAAGCTCTTTAAGAAACTTAGTTTAATAAAATTTTGCTCCTTTGCAGAGTTTTCCAGCTATGAATGATTCATTCATCCAGACAATTCTGCTTGGGAATATTGCATTCCCTTGCTAGAGGGACATGCTCTTAAAATGCTTAGCAACACCAACCTTGTACAATGTAAGGAAACTGAAGAGAAAGGTGCCATCAATTGGAACCAATTAAAAGTAACTTCTAGCTATTTTCATAGGTTTAAAAAGCAAGTCTCTCTCTCACCTATAAACTCTATAATGGATGATGTAGCTAATAAATAAGTGAATGAGAATCTCCCCTCCCCCCACAGTGTGAGTGTAAAAATATTTTTTAAAAGTTACACATTCCAAAAATTAAATGGCAGATAAATGGTTCTAGTCTTTATTATTAGGAGGAGAGAGTGGTTTTGGCTGAAACCTAATTCTAGCAAACAAACTGTGAAAGATAAGTAGATGGACACAGTAAGGTCAGTTTTCTTCCATCGAATAGTCTTTACTGTAGTCTTCCTGTAGAACTTCAGCTTAAAAAAAAAAAGGCAAACAAAAACGGTGATCTTTGAAAATATGTTAAACTTTCTCAGGAAAGTCCTAAAGTGTTTGTAAATTCTAAGCTTCTAAAGGAATAGTCAAAAACTAAAATTAAAAATTATTTTTTTTTGCAGGATTCTTTCAACCATTCTAACAGATTTAATCCAAGTTTTCCTTTCCCTTTTATTGGAAAAGGGAGATTCAACTAGGCCTTTGAACTTCTTAAAGAACAGACCAGTTCAGTAAAGAGAAATAGAAAGAATTGTGTAGGGTAAAAGGAATAGGTAAAATATCAAACTGCCATTGAGAACAATGTTTTTTTTCAAATGTTCATCTCATTCCATTTCTGCTGTAGCCAACAATACACTGAAATTTTATATTATATACTATATTATAGTATATTTTATATTATATATATACACACACACACACATATATACACACACACACACACACAAAGAGAGAAAGAGAGAAGCAAAGAAACAAATGCCTCCCCCTACAAGATAAATTCCCCACTTACATCTTTGAGCAAGGTTTAACAGCTGCTCCTTGACACAAGTGCTTACGGAGCTCAGTGCAGACAATGTGGATTAGTCTGCAATAGCAACTCTCACCACGGTCAATTCAGATTTCCTAGAGACATTTTGCAAGGTAACATTATACTCAGATAAAAATTCAATAAAGAACATATTCAGTATAATCATGCACCTACTGCCTCTAAAATATGATTTCAGACACCTTGTTAGTAGCTACGGTAGTCTGAGTTTTAATATTGCACATTCACACAAGGAGGGGGGAAAAAGTCGCACACATGCCATTAACGCCAGTATATTTATGACTGCATCATTACTTACCTAAATTTCATCAAGACCATTCTGACAAAGTTGTAAATAAATTTATTAAATTAGGAGTTAATAAAGTCATGATAGCAATTTTATGCCATGTGCAAAATGAAACAGATTGTGGTCCTCAGTGCTACTCTGGAAGGTATTGTAAATGGCACGTTCATTGCTCAAGAATGTCAATAAATTTCCCCATATTCAAATTGCACTCTCTCTTCTTTAGTTAGCTTTCCATTTTCTACAAGAAAGGGAAGTACACTAAGCCTTTTTTTTTAAAATTGTAATTATTTTCTTTAACAACATTGACTAAACCTTACTTTATTCTTATTGAACGTTCACATATTGGAAAATTATAAAAGGAACTCTTCTTGTATTACAACAGAGACTGGAAAACTTATCAAGCTGAATCACTATTCAGAATCTGTTCTTATATATATATTTATTTATTTTGTAAAGTTTCTAGCACTCATGAGTGTGCAGAACAAGTTGGAAACATGAAGCAAATGCTGCTTGAACTCTCAGAGGACTGAAACTAGGCAACAAAAATAGAGACCCCCAGGATCAACCTGGGTTAGCCTTAAAATAAATTAAGTGCTGACAGATTACTTCATCTCTGTCACCTTTGGGGACCATAAGCTGTAACTCATTTGTAATAGATGTTGCCTGCATTACCCTACAAATAAGTCTCATTTCTTTTTCCCAGTTAATAAACCTTTAGTTTATTACAAGATTGGCTCAGACATCTTCGGTGTGGGATCCAAGGTACAAATTGACCTGGGGTAAGTGGCTGGTCTCTTGGGACTGGGAGCAACCTGAATATTTTGTGAACTTTGGTGTACAGCAATCATTTATCTCTAAGTCCAGCTCTCCTGGGTGGCAAGATAGACTGGGGCGTCCAAGGGGACTTAGGAAGTGGAATTCTAAGTCCTCATTAATTTATAGAAGAAACTGAACTGATTAAGTGATATAACATATGTAGAGTTACTAACCATTCAAATAAAACATTTTCCAAGAAAAGTCTACAATTGGAGGTTTCTCTCAAACGTATGTTCTGTAGCTAGTTTTATAGGATACTAAAGTATATATTCCTCCATATCAATGAAACAGACTGAGTAAATAATAGCTAAGATTTTTCTTTTGTTCAGCTTCTCTACTGCATTCCCATGGTGGTTAAAATTTCTCCACTTCCCCTTTTCTTTAAAAGCATCCTATTAATTAAACATACTAGCAGAGAATTAATCTTTCTGAATCTGACTGTGACTGCATACCACCACCTACTGGTCAGTGATCACATGAGCTTTGCTGAGGGATCCTACAGATGGTAGGGTTTAATCACAAAGTATGTTTTGACAACCATTGAATTAAGTTAGGAAATTTTGAGATATAATTTGTACCACCAACATAAATGATGGAGAACTAATGCACAAAACCAATATTTATTTTACAAAGGCAATATCACTGCTACTACTGTTATCACTGCCACTAATATTCACCACATATATATCTTTTCATCCTCAATATGCTTTACAGACAATACACCAAGGTTACTTAAACAATAACTGTAGTTGTTTTCAGATGTGCACAGTAGAATTCCACAGTCTGATGCTGGATTTAAACATTGTGAGATTTAGTTGATTATATTTGAAGAGCTCCCGTTTTCAAGGGCCCTCACATTTTTGCAGGCCTATGTGATATCTTACCATATGGACACCCTTTCTTTCTTTAAGAAAGTTGACTGATCATTTAAATAACTACAAACAAAAATACCAACAGAGGATCCTGTGGCACCTTTAAGACTAACAGAAGTATTGGAGCGTAAGCTTTCATGGGTGAATGCCCACTTAAGCAATGCGTCTGATGAAGTGGGCATTCACCCACAAAAGCTTATGCTCCAATACTTCTGTCAGTCTTAAAGGTGCCACAGGATCCTCTGTTGCTTTTTACAGATTCAGACTAACACGACTACCCTTCTGATACAAACAAAAATAGTCTCTGTAGGGCAGAACAAATGGAGAAAACATCAGTGACGTGTAAAACTGAGGCCAAATCAAGCTTGCATTACATTCAGCAGTTAGAAGAACTGAACGTAAGTTGAGGTCACTCCCTTTTTCATATCTTCAGAGAAAGCAGGTAGGCAGGTATAAGTGATTCCAATGGCAGGTTACCTTAAAACCACACATGGAAACATGGAAAGGCCAGCTGAAGAAGAACTAATTTATCTTTTCCAACCCCATGTGAGGTTGGTAAAACTTATTCCAATTTTGCAGCTGGGGAAACTGAGACAGACAGCTAGTATAACTCAGGAGTTCCTGTCTGCCAGATTGTTTTTAAGTTGTAAAGGGAAGATTTTCAAAGGTACAAAGGGTAGTTAGGTCCCATTTGTATCTTTGAAAAATATCCCCCATGAAAGGTGCTAGTTTTTAAATGAACAGAAACAGTTGTCTGAGAGAGGCTTCAATTTAAATACACAGCTCCATTCCTGTAACTTGAAAAATTACTGATTGATAAATAATTTCATAAAGCCTATTTTGTCAATTCTACAAGGCATTGCTACCAGACAAAATGTTTAGAATGTAGAGACAGTCATTTTCATTTAACATTCTATGAAAAGTTTACTGTCAAAATGTAGTACTAATACTAATACTACAGATACTAATACTAATACTAGAGATACTAATCTCTAGAATTTGTGTATGTTCAGACTGTTGCTCAATTAGCTGACAAAATTCTTGATGTGTCATTTAAATTTTACTTCACATTAGGAAAAAAACTCATTGTATAGTGAAGGTTTTTTAAAATGCAAAACCCATTTTCTTTGAGGTGCACATAGGAAGGCAAGCTCGCTTTTGTGACCCTATTGTGCAGTACAAGGCATTGGGGAATGATAGCTTCTTGTGGTATTTTTTGAATAGCAATTAGGGAAAAAAAGTAGTGTAACTTAATCCAGTGGGAGGATTCACAGTAGTTGCAGCCATAGGATGTGATTAGAAATTGTGATGTACTCTGCTTATTATGATTCTCACTGTGGGAAATTAAAAAAGAACTGTGTACAACCTAAATCTGGATTAGACTAACAAAAGGAAGGCGTCTCAGGAGCTGTGGTTTAAATGCTATTCTGAACTTAACCTGCTGTACCTAAATCCTGTTTTGGAGATTCAGAAAAGGAAGTGACCATACACAGTGGAAGCTGCTTAGGGCATGTCTACACTTACCTCCGGAGCGATTGATCCAGCAGAGAGGGGAGGAGGAGGGGGAAGTCGATTTATCGCATCTAGTGAAAATGTGAAAAATTGACCGCCAAGTGCTCTCCTGTCAACTCCGGTACTCCACCGGAGCAAGAAGTGTAGGTGGAGTCAACGGGGGAGCGTCAGCAGTCGACCTACCACAGTAAAGACACCACGGGGTAAGTAGATCTAAGTACATCGACTTCAGCTACATTATTCACATAGCTGAAGTTGTGTAACTTAGATCGAGCCTCCCCAGTGTAGACCAGACCTTACAGTACATTCAAATGAAACAAACTCAATATACTAAATAAAATGGAAGTCCTGCATTGTTTCAATGTGCAAATTTCAGTATAGTTGGAATTGTAATAATTCTGTGAAATAATGACTTTGCTATGACTATGTTTCTACTTTATACTGCATTAGCTGTAGCACACCAGCACAGTAAGGTGTATTGAAGCAAGGAAATTCAGGAAGTAAGTGGAAGGCATTGCTTTGTCCAAAAACTCAGACGGTGGACATTGGGTTGCACCACAGAGCACAGGGAGCTAGTTTATCAACTTAAGGTCCCCAAGTTGGTTCTCTTTTTGCCTCTCTTCCTCTTAATTAAACTCTGAGCTTAATTGGGATGGGGGAGGTGGAGGTGGAGAGCAGGTCAAAAAAAACCCCCAACAACAATAACAAAAAACAAATTAACTATAAAGAAAGAGCAAGTTTTAGTGTAGTAGTGAGCCAGAAAATGGAAGAGAGAATGGTGAAGCAAGCAGCACTAGTCTAGCTGAAAGACTCCAAAATGAGTTTCTCATTGACTGCTATCCTAACTAATTAGCATCTGAGGAGCAGCTAGCCATCTTGTCTTCAGCAGTGGAAGTAGGACCAAGAAAACCTCTTGATAATAGCAGTTTACATCCTCCTGTTAACCATAAGACAATTGAAAGGTATTTAATTACTGAATTCTGGTGGTGTGCACTACAGATGCTCAATATATTGAGCATCCTTAGGAGATTTTAAAACTTACAGTGCATGCCAACTGTTTTTCCTAACTAAAAGATTGAGCTGTTTACACAAAAGCAGAGGTTCACACTATGGAATAATAAACTGCTTTTTTTTTTCCGGCTGCATTTGAGACAGAGAAGCATAGAACTAGAAAATAAGTTGATTTCTGATCTCCTAATTTAAAAGAATGAATATGTTTATTTTCACAGACAAAACATTCTCTAATGTTTATTTGTTAAATACTATACTAATTGTTTTTAGTTCCTTATTAAATTTTCATAATAATGCATGGTTGGAGTAGGATTGCAAACCTCTCCCTAAAAAGGGGGGCTTAAAATGGAAGTAAAAGATAGATAAGATACTTTTCAAGATGGATCATAACAGGAAACTTTGTGCTAAGAGTTAAGACTAATCACTTATTTATAAGGTGAAGGGAAGACATTGCAGAATGGTTGTGCAATTTTGAGGGACATAGACCTGTGGGTCAAATTTTTTCTGACTGAAAATTTTTCTTGTGGAACATGCTGATTCACTGCAATTGAAACATTCTGTGTAAATGTTGATTTAAACAAATGTTCTTTTTTTAAAAAATGGAAGTGAACGTTATCAGAACCGAATGGTTCAATTTTTTTGCTCTGAAAGAGCTTTTTGTTCAATTTAATTTATAAAATATGAAATCAAAACAGAAATGCAACATTTTGGTTTTATTGAAACAAATCATTTAACTGACCTGAAAATTTGCTTATTTTTAGAAAAAAATTGTTTTCCAGGATTTTTTAAAATTCCACACTTTATTCCAACTTGGTATGAAGAGTGTTTTTGAAATTGCAGAATTTCCTGAGAAATGGAAAATCCAGTTTTGACCAGCTCTACCTCTCCTCAGTCCACATTATCAGACTTTCACTGGGACTGCAAGATTGGCTTGCAGTTGTGGCACATGGCTATTAGAGAGCCTGGTAAGTTTGGCAGCCCATTGACTTCTGTGTTGCTGCCCCCCCTGCTGGTTCTCAACTGGGGAAGAGCAGCCAGAAAGAGCAGGCAAGCAGCAAAGGGACAAAGGTTGGGCAGAGGCAAAAGGTTGGGCGGGTGGGCAGTACTGACCCTCAGCAAGTCCTGCACCCAAACTGCTTCCAATTTCCACCCATCCCTTAGTCACCATCCCTGATGCCCCCATCTTCCTCCAGACACTCCCCCCAGAACAGTTGTCTTCAGCTCCTTCCCAAGTTACTCAGCTACCCTCATAGACATTCCTAAACCCTGGCAGCTTTGGCAGAAACAGAGACATCAAAAAAAGGACAGGAGGAGCAGCCAACAGACTATATATTCCACTCAAAAGACAAGGTGAGAATATTCATAATCTTATTTTCATAGACAGAAGATAGTAGGCAAAATCATAAAACATTTCTACAGAAGTCTGCTTGTGACACTGGTGAAGAAAAGGATGTTCTTCTCGGATTTCTTTGTTTTTCATCATGCATGCCTGTAACTTCAGGCTGTGTACTTATCAGACTTGGAATAATTCCAAAAATTCATCTGATGTATAGTTGCCCTACAAAGGATCACTCAAATACTGGAGATATATAAAATACCCTGTAGAGCAACTGAAAAAAAAAATTTAGCCTCTATATCCAAGAAAGGAATTCCTAAGCTCAAGAACAGATGAATATCAGGGTGTTCTGACTCCTTTCCGAAGTGGACCATTTCACTGAATTTCAAAAGCTTCAGAGGATTAAAATAAAATAAACAATGTATAGTATCAAACATCCAAGAAATGAGAGAAAGAATGTTATGAAGATCTACACCCGTATTTCCAAAAGTTTATGTGAGTAGGCAGGGGCACAGAAAAAAAAAAAAAGATGCAGTGAGCTGTGGAGAGTTTTAGAATGTGGCAGGGTTGCAAGGAAGTGAGGGCAGCGAGAACTGATTTCCACTTTCCTGAAGCAGGGCTCAGATTTCAGGAGTTTGGAAAGCATCATTTTTAAAAGGCATGAGCAAATACATTGTCAAGATAGTCCGCTCTGCATTTGATGGGGAAAAGCTGTTTGCGCCCACAACAGACCTAATGGGGGCAGGGAGGGACTGCCACCGACAGCGAGTAGATGTATATGTGTGATGCCTTTTCAAGCATATTGGAGGTCCCAGATTAACGAATGTGCCCTCTGTACTGTTGCACAAGGCTCTGAATCAAAGGGCCACCCTGACCAGGTTTGTGCCTAGGGTTGCCACCAAGCCAGTATTTAACTAGCCTGAACAGTTTGCAACCAGCAATGCAGGAGGAAAAGTGCCTTTTTTTTCCCTCTCCCACTTGTAACTTAGTTGTTAAAAGAAGCACACTGCAAGTAGCAACCATGTGTGGACCTGCTGGCAGCTGCTTCCAGTGCTGCGTTAGTGGTGCCAATTCAGATACTTATGGGCAGAGAGGGGGAGGAAATTCTAGTGTTGACTTTCCTTGCCTGCCCCCCAGAAGGGTCCCTGTTCTGGTTTCCACTTGTTTTCCACCCACAAGGACCCTGTGTCTCCCTCAGCTGGGGAATCTTTCCTCTCTCTTACCCAACAGTGCAACAACAGTGCATGAGCCCGTGCCACCAGGAGTTTAATTGTTGATGGACTCCCCTGTGCTCTGCTGTACAGGAACAGAGTACCAGAACAGTGTGTGGTTCCAGTCAAAAGCCTTGCCTACAGCCCTACCTGACATAGGGTGACCAGATGTCCCGATTTTGGGGTCTTTTTCTTATATAGGTTCCTAATATCCCCACCCCATCCCGATTTTTCACACTTGCTGTCTAGTCACCCTAACCTGACACCTATCATGTTATTCTTTTCCAATACCCGTCACTCTAAATATAGACGGTAGCTGTGGCACCATGAGACGTGGGCGGGGTACCTGCCCTAATAACGTGCCAATCTGAGACCTGGAGCATATGCTTGGGGCACCTAGCTTATCCTGCCACTTTCACTGCTGCTGCTCCACTTTACTTTTAACATACTAGCTCAATGAGAGCAAGTATGTCTCCTCAAACTGGGAAATATGCCTCTGGCTCTAAGAGTAGCCAATATCCTGGGACTAGACGAAGTTTTTAGCGGCTGAAACAATTCTAAATTAAGACCATCAAAGAGGTAAAAAGTGAGCAGTTGAACATGCATTCAGCATTCCTGATAGCATGTAACTAGTCATTAATAACTATAATAATGAAAGTTACGGTGGGCCTGATGAGATGTCATCCTGATGACACAGAGGCTCTGATCCTGCAATGAGTTTTGTGCGGGTGAACCTGATCATTACAGAATCAGGGCCTACATCTGTTAGTTCTCTTTTGTTACCGCAGCTTCACCCCCTCTCCCTGTATGATGTATGTGTATGATCATTCGTTACTACATAAATGTGTAAGAACCATAACAAAGGACAATAAAAAAATTGATTAAGAATCAGTGTAAAATTCCCCTAATGATTTAAGCAGTTTGTGAAATCTCTTCAGTAATAAATGAACAGATTTTGTAATTCTAAAAGTAACAAACTTCTGTAAAAAATGGGGCAAAATATTAACTATGAATATTTTTCTACTCTTTAGAGAAATCTATCATGCACTATAATAATTGTATGTACATTCATGAAGACAATCAGTTCAAATCTTCAAAATCATAATATTTTCCAAGAATATTGGAAGATTTGAAAAGTAGCATAAATTTCATGATTCACCAGTACTGTGTTTTAAGTAAATAATTCACGAGCATTCCTTCAATAGTTTCCATTTAACAGGATTAAAGTTGAAAAAGTGTAAAATGTACATAAATGTCTTGGAATAAAGCACAAAGACTCCTCGTGGTACTGTGAAGTTTGACATTATCTAGCAATAAGCGAGAAGATGCTATGAACAGATTAGAGGAGGGAAATCCAATTAAAATGCAATAATTGAACTCTTTCTGTATATACTATACATTTTATATAATCTTGCAAATTCTGTTCAGGCATGTTAATCATATTATTATGTTATACAACGTGTGTATGAAGGTTGCTGCCCTACCATGCCTTTTAAAAGGCAGAGAGTAAATAAAGCATTTTCTAAGCAAGAGAAATATAACATATAGCTTATTATTTGCATAATTAAATATTAATCTTTGGGGGAAAGTATTTACTTTCATTTTCCTGGTGTCCCTATACTAATTTGACATAAGCAATGATTTGTCAAACAGAGCTATGTCATATAACACACTTTGTAATCCCTGTAGCCCAACTTATAGCACACACCAGGGGCTCCTTGCATTCCTCCATTCCACCCCACAGGCTTCCTGAATACCACACTCCTGTTCCCATCTATTTCAGAAACTCCCTGCAACTCCCCACATTCTCCCTTGGCAGGGGTTCTGTCCCTCAATCTCCCCCTGCATAGCAGCAGCTCTGTGTGCATCCATATTCCCCCCCCCCCACCCCCGCTGCCCTCCATTCTCCTTACCCCCATGGCAGAGGCTCTCTGGGACCCCACTCCATTCCCCTTTCCTCCTCTCCCCATACCCTGGTGCAGACGCTCTGTTTACATTCCATCCCAGTCTTCCCCCATAAACCAGGTCCCCTTATCTTTCCTTCCTGGCCCCCAAGCAGGGGTTCTGTGTGCCCTCTTATTCCCTTCCACCATGATCCCTGATCCCCCCGCCCCCATAGTAAGGATGGTTGGACACCCTCATTCCCTTCCTCCCCCCTTACTATTCTTATGTCTGGGGTAAATCATTCAAAATATCCGCATGTTATTGGGAGAATAAGCAGAGATGAGACAGGATATTTTTATTCTGAAAGGTGTTAATGGGTGTCCTCAAAGAGTTGTTTGATCTATAGAGAACTGGAGAGATACTTGAAGCTGTGTCTGTGTAAACAGCTGGAAGGAGCTCTCTGTGTCCATTTTCCCCCCTTCAGTTTTCCCCAAAATCAATAGGGTTCTGACTATTGAACCTAGAACATTCCCTGAAATTTTAGAATCAATAAATTGGATGTGGATACCTTACATAAAGACAGATACTGAAATGCCACTGAGTTCAGTGAAAAGACTTCACTGGCTCAGTCAAAAAGAGCAATCAACATATTTCTTCTATAAGAAAAGCCCTCCAATTTTTAATCAGCAGAATTACTGTACATACACTCAGGTGTAATGCTGATACACAAGGCATTCAACAATTTAGAATGTAAAGGGACATGACCCCTTAAGAAACAAGTCACACAACTGTTTTTAAATATTATAGTATTCCAATCTAAAGTAAACTATGTTATATAAAATTAGCTATTTTCTCCCAAAACAGAAAGAAGAGAAAGTGTGAATGCGCTTAGATGTAATCTTTATTGAAAAGAAACTCCTAAATATTTTTTGCAGTTGTGTAAGAGCAGAATGTTCAGGATGGGTTGCCCTAAAGCCCCTCCTGCAGCAACATATGGTACTCCAGGTGGTCCCTGCTTTAGCCCACAAGTTTTGGCTGGCTGGCTGCTTGGAGCTGGGTAGCTGGGCCATAAGCTCAGGCTCAGTTTCTATACAGTTAAATGAAAATAAACTCATATGTTGGCTGTATGCACCTTAAACTTTAGGGTTACCATCCATCCATATTTCCCCGGACATGTCCGGCTTTTGCATCTCTAAATAGCCATCCAGGAGGAATTGGTAACAAGGTTAAAATGTCCGGGTTTTTTTTCTCCCTCGCCTCCCTCCCTCCCATCCATGCAGAGTGCGGCTGCTGATTGGGCAGCTGGGCCGATTGAGCTGCTCCCATTGGCCTGCAGCCAAAGTCCCTCCCCTGCTCCCCCCTCCCTCTGTCTGCAGCCCTGTATAACACCCAAACCGACCCACTGGGCAGCGTGTTTTGCCTACACGTGGAGCCAGAATGGTAAGGGGAGTCTGGGGGGGGCAAATCAGGGAGCGGGGGAGTATTGGATGAGTCCCCGGCCTTCACCTGCCACCCCCCCTCCACACTTCTCCCCCCGTGACCCCCCTCTCCTCCCTGCCTGCCACTCCCTTGCCTGCTTGTACTGCCAGAGCCAGCAGCAACTGCTGTCTGCTGCCCCCGGGTCCTAGTGCCCCCCATCTACTAATGAGAAGACAGGCTGCCCTTACCCTGCCCTTCCACCCTAGCCCTGAGCCTCTCCAACGCCCCAAACCCCTCATCCCCAGCCCTCATCCCCCCGCACCCTAATCCTCTGTCCCAGCCCTGAGCCCCTTCCTGCATCATGAACCCCTCATCCTCAGACCCACAGCCCTCACCCCTGCATCCCCTCCTATCCCCAAACTCCCTCCCAAACCCCCTCCCCCTTCCCACACACCCCCTCCTGCCCTCAAACTCCCTCCCAAAGCCTTCACCCCTCCCTTTGCACCGTCTCCCACCCCCAAACTCCATCCCAGAGCCTGCACCCCTCACCCCCTCCTGCATACCCACCCTCTGCCCCAGCCCGGAGCCTGCACCCAGCACCCAAACTCTATCCCATAGCCTGCACCCTGCACCCTAATCCCCAGCCCAGGACCTGCACCCCAGACCTCCTCCCCCCACCCAACCCCCCTCCCAGAGCCTTAGGCAGGTGGGGGGGGGTTCTGGGCACCACCAAAATTTCTACAACCCTGCCACCCATGCGAGTGGATAAGGGTTGGGGCAGTCAGGGGATAGGTAGGGTCCTAGGGGGGCAGTTAGGGTGGGGGGGTTCTCAGCAGGGGGCAGTCAGGGGACGAGAAGCAGGGGGAGTTGGGGTTCTGAGGGGGGCAGTCGGGGGTGGGAACTGGGAGGGAGTGGATGGGGCAGGGGCGGGGCTAGGGCAGGGCTCCCCCCCAGTGTCCTCTTTTTTGATTATGGAAATATGGTAACCCTACCTTAAACAAAACCACAGAGGCAAGCGCTTAGTTGCAGTCCTTTAAGGCAATGCACTAGGCTAGCATTGAAGAGCTCCTCTCCCTCTGTCCTAGTCTCACCAGCTCTAGCATGGAAAAGAAGGTGCAGGCAAGGCAAACCATCTTAACTGGCCTTTTGGTTCCTGATTGGCCAGTGTTTCCTCCTAGCCATTCTAAGTCTCTGGAGGACTAAATCTGATTGATAGACAGGCGTGAGCAGGGGAGTGTCAAGGCATCAGTGACTCCAGCAGAAAACAGAGAAGGGCCAATAGACTCCACCACATCAGGCATTACAATGAGAAAGTAGTTGCATACTCAATCAGATACAGTAAAGTAGAGGATCACTCTGTGGAAAGGAATGATCATATGGTACTAAATAAGGCTTTACTTAATGCCCATAATAGCCTGGAAAAGTGAAGCACTATGACATTTCAGCAACAACAACAAAAAGAAAAGAAAAGGTACTAATGAATGCTTTAGCACCTTTTGCTAATTTCACACAGGAAAAAACAAAACAAAACATACCTTCCATGTGTGGTGTAAGTCACTCTGCATACTATTTACAAAATAAGCCTATAAATATAAATATAACGCTGATCTATTTATAGCTTTCCTATGCTTCTATAATTAATGTTTAAATTTATTGTATTTTAATTCTAATTTTATAAGTTATTAGAGCACCCATAAGAAAACCAGTGGACATTAGCTGGTATCATGCATGTATTTTAAAATCAGTTGGGTTATAAAGCATTATAATTGGGATAACACTAATTCATAACCCACTGAAAACTGTAAAGCAAGGTTGTAATATGCATATTACAAACATTATAATATTTGTTTTGGTATCTACTTGTCACGTTAAACACATTCAGTATACTTTCCATAGCAATTGCATAACAAATTATTTGAAAGTTGTTACTTCAAAACTTTTAGTAAAAAAATGTCTTTCTTCATTTGAACTCTCAGTAGATCTAATCTTATCAAGTTTTGAATGTAATATCAAATAATTATACCTACAAATTCAGTACTTGTCACAGGAGCCCAACTGCGAACTATAAAATAAACTTGCCTTCTGAATGTTAAAATAAAATTAAAGGAAGCTGTTCTCAGACAAACAATTTGCATTTCCATATGGATTCAATGATCCAGAATCAGAAAAGTGTCACTCGGACACCTCTCTAAAACAACAGGGAAAGCATTCATTAGCTGGACTTGCTGTTAGAATTATGCACTTCATTAAGTAAGCGGCTGTCTTAGTTTATACAGGAAACTGTTTTTAATTCTGCTGGACATGCTCAAGCTTTCTTTCCACTAAATTCAAAATGAAGGAAACTTCCAAATAATGGAAGCTAAACATCTGGCACAGCCAGAGAACATTTGCATGTTAATAGCAGAGGAAAAAAATCCTCTCTCTAATCGTTTTATCATTGCATTATGATTCTGTAAGTTGTGTAGTAAGAAGCAAACACTATAGATGAATTATGCAATCCTTCAAATTTTCATACCAGAAGTAAATGGTTGTCTTGTTTTCCAATTTTCTTTAAACTACTACTGCCATTCCCTTTTACTTATAACCCAGACATTGATGATGCTATCTTTAAGGCAGTGTCTGCCTTTATTTCATTTAAATTATCTCAAGTTGCATTTTTCAGGGGACAATTATTATTAAGTTTTGTCCTACATAAAAATGAAGCAGCTGATTTTCCACTACCTTACATCTTGTTTAGTCATTTACACATAAGCTGCGTACAAAGCAAGTGTAAATTATTCTAAGTCAGAATAGTGATGTTTCACACCAACTTTCAAAGGTTTAAATATTACACAAGATGCAAAACAGCAAACACTCAGACCTTAAGCATCAGTTAGCAAACATTTATTTTTATTTCTCTTTAAAGTGGATTTAGTGTTGGTAGCAGTATATGAAAGGCACTGAATGGACAGTACCAGAAGCTAGAGTCCTTTATTTATCCACAGAATAGACACAGCACAGGCAACCACAATAAAGACTTCCTAGTCTAGCCTACTCCAGTAACATTCTACAACTCTGATCTGGACATATCCCCTCTAGATACATGCAAAATAGTTTACTTTTCATGATCATTTAGTCATAACCCTCCCTGCTAAGGTTTCATTTTAGAAAGAGTACAAGAGTGCTGTGTTAGATATAGCTACTTATTAGGAAATTGACTGGGAAACCAAACTAATTTCTCATAAGACATCCAGAATCAGTCATATCATCAATTTCAACCATGTATGGACCTGTACGTGTTTAGACTGGCTCTGCATCCCATCACTGTTTCCCTGCTCAAGTAGATGCTCCACAGCAGGAGTCGGCAACGTTTGGCACACGGCTCGCCAGGGCAAGCACCCTGGTGGGCCGGGCCAGTTTATTTACCTGCTGACGCGGCAGGTTTGGCCAATCGCGGCCACCACTGGCCCATGGTTCGCCGTCCTGGGCCAATGGGGGCGGTGGGAAGCCACGGTCAGCACATCGCTTGCCTGCGCCGCTTCCCGCCGCCCCCATTGGCCTGGGACGGCAAACCGCGGCCAGTGGGGGCCGTGATCAGCCGAACCTGCCAAGTCAGCAGGTAAATAAACTGGCTCGGCCCGCCAGGGTGCTTGCCCTGGCAAGCCGCGTGCCAAACGTTGCCGACCCCTGCTCTACAGTCTTGAACAGAGCACAAAGATTCTCAGCTAGTGCCCAAACCTACATTGATGGTATTTGGCTTTAGTGTTAGTCCAAAACCAATTCAAAAAATTAACCTGAGCCTAAATTTACTCCTTGAGTTCGACTCCCTCCAGGTAACTCTAGCTTATGATAAGTAGAAATTAGTTTTTGGCCTAAGTGTAGAAGAGTATGGGAATTTGTGGTTGCTAGTGTGAGAAAAAAAACAGGAGTCCTTCTGGCACTTTAGAGACAAACAAATTTATTTGGACATAAGCTCCAAGGTGCCAGAAGGACTCCTCATTGTTTTTGCTGATACAGACTAACACCACTACCACTCTGAAACCTGTCAGTGTGAGAAAAGTTAGAGATAATTTGGCAATAGTAAGATGGGAAAATTGAAGTTAGCAAGGACATGACCCATGGTTATAACTGTT
Organism: Malaclemys terrapin pileata; assembly: GCF_027887155.1. Taxonomy (NCBI): domain Eukaryota; kingdom Metazoa; phylum Chordata; order Testudines; family Emydidae; genus Malaclemys; species Malaclemys terrapin. The sequence goes on along the minus strand of NC_071511.1, from coordinate 90,521,057 downwards.
TTAAGCAAGATTTTTTAAATGATAGCATTTTAATAAAAGTCAATCTACATTGATAGTATGGAAAGGACATTGGTGCGGATGTGAATTTAAATAATGTGTAATGTCAAGAACCAATGAGGAGGTGGCAGACATGACTGTGGTAATAGGTGGGTTTAATGTTAATTAATATAATAATGGATTATAAAAGGAGTAGTTTTGTTAATATTGGGCTAGGTCTATACTACCCGCCTGAATTGGCGGGTAGAAATCGACCTCTCGGGGATCGATTTATCGCGTCCCGTTGGGACGTGACAATCGATCCCCGAATCGGCGCTCTTACTCCACCAGCGGAGGTGGTAGTAAGCGCCGCCGACAGAAAGCCGCAGAAGTAGATTTTGCAACTGTCCTCACAACGGGTTAAGTCGGCTGCGATACGTCGAATTCAGCTACGCTATTCACGTAGCTGAATTTGCATATCTTAAATCGACTCCCCCTTGTAGTGTAGATGTACCCTTGGTATGAGCTCTGAATAATATCAAAAGAGTACTGTTAGGTTCCAGGATTATAAGGCTGTACTTCACTCTGTTATCAGTGGACTGATCACCCATTGGTACACTATTTCATCTTTGACTGAAAGTATAACTAATATTGCACAGTAATTGCATGCCTGTTTGCTTAACTAGTCATTTTTCTTTTGAATAAAGAGGGGTTTTACCATTCAAAGTCCTTCACTAAATACATTTTCTGTAACTGACCTAGAGGTTCAAACTGAAAACTAAGTTGAGTTTTATTGCACCCTTACTTTATACAACTAATATTACTTGGTAACATTTCAACATAAAGGTTACAAACCCCTTATTCTTTGGTTTGTTAATACCACCATGGATGTACAAAGGTGGGTGAGAACTAAACTTGTTACCTGAGCCAACAGAAATTAAGGAACTTTATGCAGGAGTCTTAATTTACTGAGAGGTTAGATTATTAGAAGAGCCTTAGCACCCTGTTATGACAATCTTCTAGAGAGTGGTATCAGAAAGCGAGGCAATACATTAAGGGATGTGCTATCACTCATAGTTAGGACAAAGCTAAGACAATCAAACTGGGTTTGTTAGTCTTTATGCACATTGCAAAAAAAAAAAGTTCATGCTGAACTGGTTACATGAAATCAACAGTACATCAGCTGAAGCCACTGACAGGGATTAAACACCATTAGCTATTATAGTTAGTAATTGAGTTTAACCATGTGGTATGTGCTAGTGCTGCCTGTTATGTTAACCATAAGAAACGGATAGCTACCTTTCTGTAACTTGTTCTCAGGGATGTTACACATGTCTATTCATTCCACCATAGGTGTGTGCATGCCCAGATGTCAGAACTTTTTTTCCCCTGAGTAGTTCCCCTAAAAGCAGCATGAGTGCCCTCTGCCATTCTGTGCCACTACATGCAGGTGTAAAAAGTTGGAGTCACCCCAACCTCCCTGCAGTTCCTTCTGACCGGATAGATTCCAACAGAGAAGGGAAGAAGAGCAGGCTGTAGAATGGACATGTGAAAAACATCTTAAAGAACAATGTTATGAAAATGTAGGTAACTTTCTTCTTTGAGTGATTGCAAATGTTCACTCCACTGTAGGTGACTCACAAGCAGAATAGCCTACAGGTATGCTTGGACTCTACTTGAACAGAGATTAGAGAAAAACACATCCAAAAGTAGCATTGTTCCTGGATTGATGAGCTATAGCATAATGAGAAGTAAATGTCTGCACTGACAACCAAATTGCCACTTTGCAAGTGTCCAGAATAGGTACTTGTGTGAGAAAGTCTGATAATGCTGCATACACCATAGTCAAATGGGCCAACACTCTAGTTGGTGAAGTCATATTAGCCAACTGGTAGCATAAACATAGGCATAAAGAAATACAGGATGAAATAATCTGAGTGGAAACTGACTGGACCATCACTCTCTCAGCAGTCACAGCAAACAACTGTGTTTAGGACCTAAACTATTTAGTATGGTCCAGGTAGAACCATAAAGCTGGTTTCACATCTGACAAATGAAGTTTCTCCATCTCTGAGTGTGACACTTCTGAAAGAACATCAGTAAATAAATTGCCTGGTTAACATGAAAACTGGAGATCACCTTTGTCAAGAACTTAGGGTAAGGGTGGAGGTAAACTTTATCCCTATGGGAAACTGAATAGGGAGGCTCCGACACCAGTTACCAGCTGTGTATGATACCTATTCACACTGAACTCAGACTCTTGTGACACCTAGACACAGCAGAATAAGTTAAGGACAGAGTCTAGTGTGGGAGTTTTTTCTTCATCTTTAAACTTCCTTGCTTAAGATCACAGCCTTCATGTTCTTTAAACATGTTCTCTGTTTGTGACTATGATTTCACAGAATCAACGAAGATTAGGGTTGGAAGAGACCTCAGGAGGCCATCCAGTCCACCCCGCTACTCAAAGCAGGGCCAACCCCAACTAAATCATTTCACATCTGCCTAATGCTTCCAGCAGAGATGATTGTCAAATAATGCCATACACCAGTAAATCAATAAACAAATGCAAAACAAAGCTTAAAAACCCTTTCCAAAGAATATTAAAAATCTTTTACACCACAGTTTTACAGGAGACTACCTTTCTGGCAGAGCTATCACACCTGAGCAAAGATGATATGAGGTGGCAATATAATTATTCCACCCAGTGATTTAACACAAATAGATAGCTATAAAGCAGGTATCAAGCTCCAAAGTTTGCTGCAGCCTGCACACTCACACTCAAAGGAAACTTGTAAAACAGTGATTAGGGCTAATGCTCTAGCCTTGGCACATCATTACAACAGCTGAGAGAGAGCACTTCATCATTAAGTGGAACAGTGCTCTCATTTAATTGCATTCTTATTTGATAGGGCTGTGACTCCAAAGCCAGGTGGATTATGTGGCTGAAACCTGAGGACTAGCACAATAGATACATGCATCAAATAACACTGCCAACTGTCCTCCAATCTCCTTTATATATATATATATATATATATATATATATATATATATATATATATATATATATATATATATATATAAATAAAACAAGTTTCATTCAACTCAGAGTAGTTGAAATTACATATATATCTGAAACACTCTAGTGTGCCAAGCTTGCAGGATTCCACACCATAGTTAATGCTTAACAAATAAGAACAGCAGTGGTATATTGTCTTTTCTCATAGAAAGCATCAACTCCACCCCCTGCCATATTAGTTTACCATATTTGAAACAATTAGCTGACTTTAAAAGAAGCAATGAAATATGGACTTAGAGTTAATCTTACTCAAGCTGAACATATTATCCTCTTGTAACAGCAGCACTTAGATTTGCAGTGTATATTCAATCAAGAGTAAAGACATTTTACCAGCATATATAATACATTTGAATATTATCAATATATTCAAATTTTCCAAATTGGATTTAATTCCATAAACAGATCTTATTTTAGTAAAAGTATTTGCTAACACCCTATATCAACTCTCTTATATCATAAAGGTGAAACTTTACATATAAACATGTCGCCAGTAGTGTTCTTAGTGTCATCATAATAATGTTCTACAAGTGAAATATTCTAACTCTAAGAAAATTACTTCAACTACTTTGCATTAATTTCAAAACACAATAGTTATTGTACAGTACAGAGTTTAAACACATCACTTCAAATTGTATGTAGATCCTTGCAATTGGCTTAATCAAATAGTACCTCTGAAAACAGCAAGAACAAACAAAATGCAGCTTCATGTTACTTTGTAATCTCCTTATTAACTATTTCCTTTACATAAACACAAAACATCAAAATCAATACAGAAGTAAAAACCTTGTAATACAACAAGGAAAACAAACATTAGTTCACAGTGCAACTATGAATCAATGAGAAAGAAATATTAAGAGCAAAGCATAAAAGAGGTAAAATGCAAAAACATTCATCTTTGGGGAGGGAATGATATTCACGTGAAAGGCAGAAGACTGAGTTTTAGGAAGAAGAATATTCTACCTTCACCAAAATATTTTGTTTTACCATCTCATTGTCATTTTTTTTCCAGCTATAAATCTGAAAGATGATTTAATGTGGTACATGCCTTTCATTACATGCCACAATGATCACTTTTCAGGTAGTTTATCTCTTCACTTCAATTTAAATAAAAATTAATTTACTTAGCAGTTTAAAGTTTCATGCTTAGACAGCATAGGGTTATACTGCAAGTTTTTTCTGCCAAGCCTGTTCACTGAGCAGTTTCAGAACATCCAATTTTCACTATCTAGTTTCAAGATGAACAATGTAAAACATAATCACTGTACATTTTGAAATAAACATTCAGCATAATATACAAAATAACAGTAATAACAAAAATACCTTATATTAGACCAGAAAGCGCACAATCATTCTCCATGCTCTGCTATGCATTCCAACTGCTTTAGTTATCACACGCAACTAGCTGTACATTCCTAGCAGGATTTTGTCTGCCCTCTATCTGCAGCTATTAGCTTGGCATGTTGATTCACTAGCACTGAAGCAATAGCAATTAGTTGTCCTGCTCTCACAGCAAATAGTGGAGAGGACTGAGTGGGCTAAAACATACAGTGACCACTATGCTCTTCACACCAATTAGTAGCAGGTACTCCAGCCCAAAAGACAAATTAATGTCCCACTGATAATCAGTGCTAGTTTCTTGAATGTATTGTGTCCAATCAGCTTTTTCTAGTGGCTCTGTTTGCTTTTTCTACCTCATCAGTGACAAAGAAGCCCAGCAGCTTACATTCATTTACAAAATCATTTGACAAGAAAGACATAATCTCTTTAAAGCCCTTCTCACCACAGGCATTACAGATAGTTAAATCTACATTACCCTAAATAAAGTCTACCAAATCACTGGGTAGAAAGAAAAGCAAAAGATTTTTTTTTAGTGTTTCCTTATTCTTTTATTCATCTTTATTAAATAACAAAAGCCATTTGTTAAAATTCTCTTTCGCAAAAAGCAAGTACAGAATGCAGTCTTTTAAAGTGGAAATCATGTAAGACTGCACAGAAACAAATCAAGCTTATTAAGATGTGAATGTTCAGTAAGAGCAGGTGGGTTTCCACAAAGGGCACTACCCTTTCTAGGGGCTGTGTCCGTAACTGACTAAAAGGGAACTGCATGTGGCATGAATTTGTATACATCTTTAAACAACGATGCCTGAGTGCAAACAAGTCAGGCTTTTAGCATTTCTTGATTAAAAGTAACTGCATAATTGACAGCAAAATAAACAAACTGCAGTGATGGGGATTGGGTATCTTGGACATCTGCAATGGAATATGGGTCTGTGAGAAACTGAGGGTTCTGTCTGTACCAATTCTGAACCATGGATGATTTTATGAAATCGTGTCATGAAACTACTGTGTCATGGAAATCCTATATTTGTGGATCCATCCATCCTAAGTTACCAGGATTTGTGGATCCATTCACCCTAAGTTAGCAGGGTTGTGTCATGCCTCCACCAAGACACAGCGAGAAGTGAGTGATCAGCACTCAAAGATAGTTTATTCAAAGTTACACACCTCGGGAAAATGTGTTTGCTGTAACTGGGAAGAGACGCTTTCTGCTCTTATCTGAAGGGACAGTGGGGTGTTTGAGAGTAGTGGAAATTTGCCAAATGGTAGAACAAAAGAAGTGATCCAGAAGGCCTCTCCAAAGGGACTCCTGCCGGGGAACTGGAGAAGACCCCTTTTGTGCCAAATTAAGATGAGGGAGGCTGCTGCAGGGGCAGGGAAGGAAGGGAGGTGGAGGACTCTGCCTGCTTCAGTGACTGAACACAGGCGATCACCCAAGGAAAGGGTGAGCTAGTGAGGGACGTTGTGTTTAGGATGTTTTATTGTTGCTATGGTCTGTACTCTCCTGTGTTTTACATGATGAAATAAAAAAAGAGCATAGCTATGTTCAATTGTACAAAGTGTTTGTTGACTGCTTCACAACCACTGTGTGCCCCTGAAAAAGTTACTCTGTAAACGTCATACCTTCTGGGTGGAGTGCGTTTAAGTACTGATGTAAGGATCCAAAGGTGACAGTCTAGAACTTGGGACTCTGGGTGCCCTAGATTGCTGACACACCCTCATCACCATCAATGGAAATGAGCAAAGCAGCACCTTGCCAATCCTGGAAGGTCAAACCCCACAGAAAGTTCTATCAGAGCACCCAAAGCATGCAGCCTCCTGGTAGGCTTACTTATGCTACTTAAGCCAGGAAGTGAGTCAGCGGGCTGTCTGCTGCTACCACCTTGAATCTGCTCTTCCAATTAGCATTCAACCCTGTTCCTGATTCCTGCTCTGCTCCTTCCTCACCCCGCTCTTGTTCCTAGTTCCCACCTTGCTCCTGCTCTGTGCCTGAGGCTTGCTTCTTCTCTGCCTCCTGCTCTTATGCCTGGCTCCTGACCATCAGCTACCATTCTTAGCTCTGACTCTGACTTGATCCTTGGCTCTGGTATTTGGCAGATGACTCTGGTTCTGACCCCGATTCTGTTCCCCAACTAGGATGCCTATTCTGCTTGCAAAACTGCTTATGTCCCAGTTCCTAACAACTGGAGAGTCTGAAATGTCAGCGCTGTGCCCAGTGGGTTCCAACACTCAGTGGGAGCTGCCTAGGAACCCTCAGATTGGGACAGTGGCTGGACTCCATTCAGGCTCCAGGAGCTCAAAACACCATGGGGGATCCAGAGCAGCAAAGGCTTGACTTCTCCTCACAGCACTCCTTGTCAGTAGCCAGCAGCCATTCATCATCAGGTTACCAATAAAAATCTGGTTAAGCTAGCAATGATAGAAAATTGTTACCTTCTGACTAGCTTGGTGTGGTTGCCCATTTGAAATTAGTTGATGGTCTTAGCCCACTTCCTAATGCAACAGTTTTCCCATCACATAAGATACCACCAAACTTAGCTTAATTCTTGTCGATGTCAAAAAACAGGCAGAGTGTGAATGGGAACAGAAATTGAAGCACACATTTATATGTAAAGGTAACCTCTGCAGAACCATGCTGAAGCACATTGATGTTTTCATAAAATTTGTGTGTGCACTACAATAGCTCATTTTCTGATTATGCTATACCTGTTCTTTGTTTAAAGGGACAATATCAATTTCTAGGGCTGTCAAAGAAGACCCATCTCAATGGAAGCTACTTTTTTCTAAAAAATATTCAGAAATAAGACTAAAGAGCTGAATTACATTAAAATTACTCAATAAAAAGAATATTAATATATAGCATTCATATTTAAATCATACCCTGGCCTAACTCTATTTTTATTAACTATGGAAGGAGTGACCACACACTATGCTCTTACTCCAAATATATATTGAAATAAAAAGAAGAACAGGAGTACTTGTGGCACCTTAGAGACTAACAAATTTAGTAGAGCATAAGCTTTCGTGGACTACAGCCCACTTCTTCGGATGCATATAGAATGGAACATATATTGAGGAGATATATATACACACATACAGAGAGCATAAACAGGTGGGAGTTGTCTTACCAACTCTGAGAGGCCAATTAATTAAGAGAAAAAAAACTTTTGAAGTGATAATCAAGCTAGCCGAGTACAGACAGTTTGATAAGAAGTGTGAGAGTACTTACAAGGGGAGATAGAGTCAATGTTTGTAATGGCTCAGCCATTCCCAGTCCTTATTCAAACCGGAGTTGATTGTGTCTAGTTTGCATATCAATTCTAGCTCTGCGGTCTCTCTTTGGAGTCTGTTTTTGAAGTTTTTCTGTTGTAATATAGCCACCCGCAGGTCTGTCACTGAATGACCAGACAGGTTAAAGTGTTCTCCCACTGGTTTTTGAGTATTTTGATTCCTGATGTCAGATTTGTGTCCATTAATTAAAGTGGGAGAACACTTTAACCTGTCTGGTCATTCAGTGACAGACCTGCGGGTGGCTATATTACAACAGAAAAACTTCAAAAACAGACTCCAAAGAGAGACCGCAGAGCTAGAATTGATATGCAAACTAGACACAATCAACTCCGGTTTGAATAAGGACTGGGAATGGCTGAGCCATTACAAACATTGACTCTATCTCCCCTTGTAAGTACTCTCACACTTCTTATCAAACTGTCTGTACTCGGCTAGCTTGATTATCACTTCAAAAGTTTTTTTTCTCTTAATTAATTGGCCTCTCAGAGTTGGTAAGACAACTCCCACCTGTTTATGCTCTCTGTATGTGTGTATATATATCTCCTCAATATATGTTCCATTCTATATGCATCCGAAGAAGTGGGCTGTAGTCCACGAAAGCTTATGCTCTAATAAATTTGTTAGTCTCTAAGGTGCCACAAGTACTCCTGTTCTTCTTTTTGCGGATACAGACTAACACGGCTGTTACTCTGAAACCTGTCATATTGAAGTAGAGACACAATGACATAAGCTGAGAAAGGTATATTCTCTTTAATGTTGAATTTCCTTTCCCTGTGGATTTAAATTAGATGATTGATATTTGAATGCATTTTTATGATAAAAAAAACTTCTTATAAATTAAAAATGTAATAAAAATCAGCCATGAGCTGAAAAATACCAGAGCTAAAAAGAAAATGTATATTTAGATTATTTAAAAAAATTATTTGGCTTTCTTTTTCATCAGAGCTATAAGTGCACACCATATAAATTGGAAAGTAGGTTATAATAAGTATACTATGTCAATATGTTGGTGAAAAATTAAGAAAAAAAATTCCTATCAGATCCAAATAGATGTTGAAGCCAATATTTTTGTCTCCCTACATCTAGAAAACTTCCATGGGGTGAACAGAATACTGAAGATGAGATCTGTAACAGAGATTTGCTCTTAAGTGTGGACATGCATATTAAACATTGATCTGGTTACCACACTTATACAGTAGTTTGTTTTAACTTTTAACTCAACCTTTTATTTTCTTTAAACTTTATTAAAAGGACCTAGTTCACGTTACGGTCTACAATAACAGGAAACTTGGACATGGCAGAGATGCTTAATGACTTCTTTGTTTCGGTCTTCACCGAGAAGTCTGAAGGAATGCCTAACATAGTGAATACTAATGGGAAGGGGGTAGGTTTAGCGGATAAAATAAAAAAAGAACAAGTTAAAAATCACTTGGAAAAGTTAGATGCCTGCAAGTCACCCGGGCCTGATGAAATGCATCCTAGAATACTCAAGGAGCTAATAGAGGAGGTATCTGAGCCTCTAGCTATTATCTTTGGAAAGTCATGGGAGACGGGAGAGATTCCAGAAGACTGGAAAAGGGCAAATATAGTGCCCATCTATAAAAAGGAAAATAAAAACAACCCAGGAAACTACAGACCAGTTAGTTTAACTTCTGTGCCAGGGAACGTAATGGAGCAAGTAATTAAGGAAATCATCTGCAAACACTTGGAAGGTGGTAAGGTGATAGGGAACAGCCAGCATGGATTTGTGAAGAACAAATCATGTCAAACCAATCTAATAGCTTTCTTTGATAGGATAACGAGCCTTGTGGATAAGGGTGAAGCGGTGGATGTGGTATACCTAGACTTTAGTAAGGCATTTGATACGGTCTCGCATGATATTCTTATCGATAAACTAGGCAAATACAATTTAGATGGGGCTATTATAAGGTGGGTGCATAACTGGCTGGATAACCGTACTCAGAGAGTTGTTATTAATGGTTCCCAATCCTGCTGGAAAGGCGAAACGAGTGGGGTACCGCAGGGGTCTGTTTTGGGACCGGCTCTGTTCAATATCTTCATCAACAACTTAGATATTGGCATAGAAAGTACACTTATTAAGTTTGCGGATGATACCAAACTGGGAGGGATTGCAACTACTTTGGAGGACAGGATCATAATTCAAAATGATCTGGACAAATTGGAGAAATGGTCTGAGTTAAACAGGATGAAATTTAACAAAGACAAATGCAAAGTGCTCCACTTAGGAAGGAAAAATCAATTTCACACATACAGAATGGGAAACGACTGTCTAGGTAGGAGTACGGCAGACAAGGATCTAGGGGTTATAGTGGACCACAAGCTAAATATGAGTCAACAGTGTGATGCTGTTGCAAAAAAAGCAAACATGATTCTGGGATGTATTAACAGGTGTGTTGTGAGCAAGACACGAGAAGTCATTCTTCCGCTCTACTCTGCTCTGGTTAGGCCTCAGCTGGAGTATTGTGTCCAGTTCTGGGCGCCGCATTTTAAAAAAGATGTGGAGAAATTGGAAAGGGTCCAAAGAGGAGCAACAAGAATGATTAAAGGTCTTGAGAACATGACCTATGAAGGAAGGCTGAAAGAATTGGGTTTTTTTAGTTTGGAAAAGAGAAGACTGAGAGGGGACATGATAGCAGTTTTCAGGTATCTAAAAGGGTGTCATAAGGAGGAGGGAGAGAACTTGTTCACCTTAGCCTCTAAGGATAGAACCAGAAACAATGGGTTTAAACTGCAGCAAGGGAGGTCTAGGTTGGACATTAGGAAAAAGTTCCTAACTGTCAGGGTGGTTAAACACTGGAACAAATTGCCTAGGGAGGTTGTGGAATCTCCGTCTCTGGAGATATTTAAGAGTAGTTAGATAAATGTCTATCAGGGATGGTCTAGACAGTATTTGGTCCTGCCATGCGGGCAGGGGACTGGACTCGATGACCTCTCGAGGTCCCTTCCAGTCCTATAATCTATGAATCTATGAATCTATGAATATTTAACTATTGTATGTAAGTGGGTTAATTTGGAAGTGTGAAAAAGCCTTTCAAATCAGACAAACTCATTGTTTTTCAACTCCTTAAATTAGAGATTGCTTAAATGATTTGTTTATCATCGGAACAGGATTTCCATACCTTTTGCACCTGTCTGATCATCTTCACCTAGAATATCCTAAATAAACTGACGGCAGGATCAGACCTTTGTCTTATGTGTGGAACTTCCTCTGAAATCAACTCATCAGCATGGGGAACTCTGTCTGAAGTTTATTCATGTCATGGTAGGGTAGTGAATATAGGACTAAAATTTGCTATTGTCGTCATCCTGAAATATATTCTTTCCACCTGACAATGAGCTATCCTAGGAAATAAATTCTGCCTGGAAAAAGAAAAATTTTTTTTTCACTGAGGTACTGGTCTTCACTCAAGTTCACCCACCTTCTATTATTTCCTATAAGGATAATATGGGATTTGTTCTAGAGAAGTGAGTTTAACTCATTGTTGCCCAAAGGATAATCAATATACTAATTCTTGCTACAATGATACTTGAAAACATAATAATTAAATCACATAGGACACACTCAGAGACCCTTGCAGAAGTCTTGTCCTTTTGTGGATTTGGAAGAATATCCATACAGGCTCAAATTCACAGAAGGATTTAAGCACCTAAGTGGGAGTTAAGTGCCTAAATCCAAAATCTAGATTGGATTGCCACTGAGAACCTCAAACCCCTATAAATCGCCATCTAACCCTGAAGATGCCTATACCCCTCAGTGCTTACATTGTTGCTGTAGAAGTCTCCTATGTACCCAAGTTTATGCCTCTGGGCATGCACAGAATGCCTCAGTGTAGGCACCTGGGTACTCATGTCACAGCTAGGGAGAATTATTTTATATTCAAGAGGTGTGGGCACTCATCTGAGGGAAACCCATGTTCAAAACTTTTCTCCTCAGGTGGGAGCAAGGGGAAAGAATTAAACCATGGTTGCCCACACCCAGTGGTGGATTAGCCACTGGGCCAATGGGGCCCATATCCAGGGGCCCTGGCGAATTGGGGGCCCCCTGGAAAATGGGCACCCCCGCACCCCAACCCAGTCCGCCTGACTAGCACTCCTGCTGGGGAGCGGGGTTGGGGGCTTCCCCTGCTCCGCCCACCCACACGGTGCTCCTGCTGGGGAGTGGGGGGAAGCCACTTCTCCCTGGCAGGAGTGCAAAGCCCCTGTGCCCCAACCCCATTTCCCCGGCAGGAGTACCGGGCTCGGGGTGGGGAGCTGCAGGTGGAAAGGGTGGAGAGGGCCCCCTTCTTGCTCTGGCCCAGGGCCCCACAAATCTCTAATCTGCCTCTGCCCACACCCCACGAGTACCCTAACTATTGAGCTACTGGCTTTATGAAGGAAGCCTCCACTACTTCAGCCATATTGTTTGGCATTAGGCATTTGCCTTTCTGGCAAAAAAACCCTGAGGCACTGATTCCAGGAAGGGTTCCCAGATATGGATCCTAAGTGGATAGGTGCCTTCCTTCAGCTCAGACTTAGGCACCTAATCTGTAACAGGGGCAGGGCTTGAGGACACATCCCTCTCCATGGCATCTGCTGTTGGCTGATTTAGACCTGGTCTACACTACGAGTTTAGGTGGAATTTAGCAGCATTAGATCGATTTAACCCTGCACCCGTCCACACGACGAAGCCATTTTTGTCGACTTAAAGAGCTCTTAAAATTGATTTCTGTACTCCTCCCTGATGAGAGGATTAGCGCTGAAATTGCCATCTAACCCTGGAGATTCCTATACCCCTTAGTGCTTACTGGGGGCGGGTTTTCATCAAGGAGAAACAAACACAACTTTCACACCATAGCCTGGCCAGTCATGAAACTGGTTTTCAAAGCTTCTCTGATGCGCACTGCGCCCTGCTCTGCTCTTCTAAACGCCCTGGTGTGTGGCTGCGCGTAATCAGCGGCCAGGCGATTTGCCTCAACCTACCACCCCGCCATAAACATCTCCCCCTTACTCTCACAGATATTGTGGAGCACACAGTAAGCAGTAATAATGATGGGAATATTGGTTTCACTGAGGTCTAACCGAGTCAGTAAACTGCACCAGTGAGCTTTTAAACGTCCAAAGGCACATTCTACCACCATTCTGCACTTGCTCAGCCTATAGTTGAACTGCTCCTTACTACTGTCCAGGCTTCATGAGCCATGGGAGCCAGGGGTAGGTACGACCGTGCGGTGCTGCCGACAGGGAGAGCAGCCTGAGGAAGAAGCCTCCAGCTGGCATGATATTCCAGGTAGGACTGAATCTCCATTATACGAAACTTAAAGAGAATGACCTGGAGTCATTCCCATTTTGTCCAGGCGCCCCCGACTGACCTCACCGAGGCTGGCCAGGAGCACCCATGTCTGCCCAGGTGCCCCCAATCAACCTAACTGAAGTCGGCCAAGAGCACCCACAGGACGATGATGAGGGCTAGCAGTCATATTGCACCATCTGTCGTCCACAAGGCAAGGCAAGGCAAGGGGATGCTACTGTGTAGCACTGCAGTACCATGTCTGCCAGCAACACCCAGGAGACATACGGTGACAGTGAGCTGAGCAGGCTCCATGCTTGCCGTGGTATGTCGTCTGCATGGGTAACCCAGGAAAAAAGGCGAGAAACAATTTTTTGCCGTTGCTTTCATGGAGGGAGGGAGGGAGGCCTGATGACATGTACCCAGAACCACCCGCGACAATGTTTTTGCCCCATCAGGCACTGGGAGCTCAACCCAGAATTCCAATGGGCAGAGGAGACTGCGGGAACTGTGGGATAGCTACCAAAGTGCAAAACTCAGAAAGTCGACGCTAGCCTTGGTACTGTAGAAGCACACCACCGACTTAATGCACTTAGTGGGGACACACACAATCGACTGTATCAAATGGATTTCTAAAAAATCGATTTTTATTAAATCGACCTAATTTCATAGTGTAGACATACCCTTAGGTTGCTCACTGCTTGGCATCCTGGCTTTTGTGAATCCCATTCTTAGGTGCCTATCTTTTGCCAGGCACTGTATAGGAAGCTTAAACTGGGACTTTTCAGCATGAAAAAGAGACAACTAAGAGGGGATATGATAGAAGTCTATAAAATCTTGATTGATGTGGAGAAAGTGAATAAGGAAATCTTATCTACTCCTTCACATAACACAAGAACCAGGGGTCGGCCAATAAAATTAATAGGCAGCAGGTTTAAAACAAATGAAAGGAAGTACTTCTTCACACAACACACAGTCAACCTGTGGAACTCATTGCCAGGGGATACTGTAGGATGCAACACCATGCTCTGAGTGTCCCTAGTCTCTGTTCGCCAGAAGCTGGGAGTGGACGATAGGATGAATCACTTGATGATTGCCTGTCCTGTTCATTCCTTCTGAAGCACCTGGCATTGGCCACTATCTGAAGAAAGGATACTGGGCTAGATGGACCATAGGTCTGACCCAGTATGGTCATTCTTATGCATCTACTCAGGTTTTGTTAATCCCACTGGGTCCATAGGTACCTAAAAGCTGAATTGCAATGCTTATGCCTCTTTGTGGTTTTGGGCCACAGTGCATAGGTGAACATAATGCATGTCCACAATCCATCTTCTATAGTGCATATTACAGTCTACTTTGTTTAGTGTTTTATATACTTGTATAATGATATTTTTCATTTTCTGTCTTTTGAGTCAATTTAAATATTTTATATAATTTGAAGAACCATTTCATATATTATAACTAAGGGAGAAGTTGGCTCATTACTGAGTAGTTACTATACTAAAACAGTACGGTCTGCAGAGGAGAAAATGAGAAAAAAATTGGACGTGGTGAAGGTTGGATGGAGTTCTAATGACACATGGACCTATTTCCCGTTAGTAGCTAAGGCCCAAAGCCTGCAAATCCTTACAAACATGCCTGACTTTAACCATGTAGTAGTCCCATTGAAGTCAATGATACCACTTTCATCATAAATTTTATGCATGTCCCGAAGTGTTTCCAGGACTAAAGCCTAAATTGGCTGGTTTAATTACACTGGGACAAAATGCTGGATCATTTTACATGTAATCTGATTAAACATTTTGACTATCTTGCTGAAATGAAATTTATTTTTCTCACTTTTAGAGAAGAGGAGCAACTTGGTCATTGTAACTAAAGTGACTGGGGGGTGGGGGAAGATTAAAAATTGCTCCTGGCTTTGATCTTGTATTTTCAATTTAGTTGGTTTAAGCCTGGAATAAAGGTTTTGGCCAAGTTATAAATCCCCGAAAATAGGAGTTTATAATAAAATGCTGACATACTCTTAACTGTAGTAATACTAGTAGGCTCATTAAAATGTACTCCAACAAAAAACCCTCTTTGTGACCAATGACACTTGAAGTGATTTTTTTAAGTACAATGCGATAAAAAGTAAACCACATTTGCATCAAGTCATGTCACAAAGACCCACATCTGATGTGATTCTGCTGGCACTCCTTTAGTTATTATTGCTGCCAACAGGCAGGGTGTAAGGAAACCTGATTGTAATTCAGCTTGGAAGAAGCAGGGAGCACTGGGATCTGCTATACAGAGGCCTGCAATCTGTCCATCTGTTCACAGTGAGGGATTAAATTAAATCCCGTTGAGCTTTCATATTCACAAATCCAGGAACAGTAGTAATTGGTTATTAAACAAATTAAAGTTTGTTGTGTTTACAGTTTTATCTCAAATTGGTATCAAGGCAAGTTCATGCTGCATATTACAGATTTTTTTCCCCTTCAACAGTTTACGTATTCTTTGGATCTATATAAATATTATTTGAAATACAGAATAGCAGCTTCTTGTGATTTTTCATCCAGTTTTTATTAGAACAGATTATATCTCTTAGAATAGATCTCTCTTACTCTAAAAAATCATAAAGCTAATTGTATTGGCATTTATGTAACTTTTTTTCTGAAAAGTGCATCTCATGCACTTTATAGAGCAATGAATTACAAATGTGTAGTACTCTAACTGTATGCAAACAGTGAGCAATATTCCAATTACAGCTGTGAAGATTGCCACAAACATTTATATTCATGCCAGTTCATCTTTGCTGGGATGAATTGAGTGAGAAAAGCTGGTCAAGGACACTAAAGATTTTTTTTTTTTACTCTAATTTTGGAACCGTTAGACTCTAGTCAAAGAACTACCAGGTTTAAATACGTGGAAATAGCACTTTAACGTCTCATCTAACAGATAGGTTCTCCTTTGACTGTATAACTTGAAATATTTTACTGCAGCGGCAACATTCTGAGAACAATCCTGCTTGGGTTGGCCAAGTCTATTGTGTTAGGGTACACAGAGCCTCTTTATCACAATGCCTTAGACCACCTTCATAGGAGCTGGTAAGGGGCACAGATAAAACATTTCAGCCCAGATCCACAAAGGGACTTAGGCAACTAAACCACAGATTTAGGTGCTACTACAATCCCCAGAAACCCCACTTAGCTTCTGCCTAACCCTGGAGGCACCTAAACTCACTCAGCACCTAAATTTTGGCTGCAAAAGTCCCCAAGGCACCTTAAGTTTTACAGCTTGCATGGCCTGATACAGTATGGGTGCTCTGTGCACTCCTAAATACCACACAAAATGTATGGGGTGGAGAAACTGCTTCCCTTATAACCTTTAGCCTAGTGGTTAGGGTACTCTCCCAGAACGTGGGAAGCCCTGCTTCAATACACACCCACCCCCCAGCCTGAGGAGAAGAAGGAATATGGACAGGCCTTCCCCATTCCTCTGGTAAGTGGCCTAACCATTGGGCTATCGGTATTCTGATAGAGGTTTCTCTCAACCCCTCCTGTTGAAGCTGTTTTAATTTGTATGAATAGTTAAATAAGCATTGCGTCAGAGGGAGTATGAATGCCTCTATAGTCCTGTGGCTAGGGCATTCATGAGAGCAGTGGGAACTCCTGTTCAAGTATCTTCTCATCAGGTGGAGGAGGGAATTGAGTGGCCATCTCCCACATTCTAGGTGAGCACCCTAACTACTGCGCTAAAAGCTATAAGGGAGGCCACCTACTCCCTCAACTCCTATCCCTTTTGTGTGGAGTTAGGCAGGTGCCTATGCCATTTAAAAACTCTGTGAGGGTGGGGGACATTTTGGACACAAGCCTCTTGTCAGCATCTGCTACTGGCTATCTTAGGTGGCTCCCTGTCTAGCATGCTGGCTTTTGTGGATCCCATTGTCAGGAGCTTAACTCTTCCCATGCATTGTACAGGTAACCTAGACACCTAACATAGGGTTTGTGCAGTCTAGTGATTTTCAAAGTATTTAAAAGTTAGGTATAGTAATGCTCAGTGTTGCTATTCCATTTCTTTATGGACTCAGACCCTCCTCTAGAGTAGGAGTTGAAAGGTGTTAGCTAACACATGTGTTAAAAGCCTAGTATTGACCAGGCTGTCTGCCTTTAACAGGTGTTTAACTGCTCAAGCTAAAGCATGTGAGGAATCTCCATAGCCCCAGCTATAGCCAGATGTTTAGGCCACGACCTCAGCTGGTAGGTGACAATGGGGGAGTTTGGCACACTTTATTTTTTGAAGCACCAATAAGGAGAGTTGTGGAGCATTGATCTATCATGGATATAGTGCTCTATTTAGCCACATAACAGTGAAAGTGCACTGCCAAGCCAACATGCCTCTACCTTGGTCTTCTAGAGAACACTTCTGAAGTTAAGAGTATAGTTTAGACTCCATATCCTTGTTTAGTCTGTGGCCTTTCTATCTCATTAGCAAAGGGCATGACAATTCATATCAATTGTAATGATAGTTTTGTGACGTGAACAACTGTTTACTTAGAAACTGCACTGAAACCATCAACTCATTTCACAAACACAAAACTATAAAACTGTAATGATTCTGCTCACTGCTACCATGGTTAGAATTTGAACTGGTGGTGGGGTACATATGAAAGGATATGCTATCCTAGTTACATGAGTCAGCCAGCCACACTCTCTGCCTAAATGATTTATTCATTCTTGAGCATCAAAACGACAAAGAAAAGTGAAGGAGACATTGATACTCCCACAAATGCTCTTTGTAGTAAGAGGGAGTATTTTATATGTACAGTATTTACTCATGTGAACAGTCCCACATCTCAGCAGGTTTGTCTCCTCTGCTAGCTGTTTTTGATAAAGTGAACCTGTACATCAGGCAAATTTTCACTGACTTACTTCTCTTCTGATGATGTTACAAAGTATCTTAACTCCCAAAATCTCTTTTAAATTTAAATTTCTCACTTCCTTTCTTCACTTTCACCCACCATTTCTAACTGTTGCACTCTTTATGTATTTAGTTAATTATCTACTCTTCACAGCCTAAAGATTTACTCTTCGAATATATTTTACCAGATATTTATATATCTATGGACCATTCATTAATACGCTGATTGAAGGCTTTGAACCATGAAAGGCTTACTTCAGAGATGTAGTTTGAGCACCTGACTTGAATATCATAATGTAATCTTGCATAATGCTTGTTGCACAGCAAAACATCCCATGAAATTACTTTTAGTAAACTCTGCTGTACAAGTGGTGTTTTATCATTTCTGTTTTCATCGTTAAATAAAAAACACCTTCTTAATAATCCCTATATATTGAAGATTAAAAAAACAACTATATAATATTTTGTCCAACCTGGTTTAAATTTTCCACAGGAAAGAATGGCAATCTCAGCTCATGCCATGGCACTTCTGGGTGGATCCTGGTATAAATTCCAATATGGAGAAGAAGGGCATTCATTTGGCAGTCTCATTTTCCATACATGTAAGTTAGCGGAAAGCTCAAAGTCAAATGCATGCTAGTCCCCTGTTAGTCAAAGCCAAATCCCACATAAGATTAAAGGAGGAAATCCTTACATTCCCCTGGATCCTAAAGCCTGTCTCCTAACAAAAGCATCTGTCTCCTCTACTGACAAGTTATTTAATCTTTTTAGACAACCACGGTTCAGCCCGTACACCATTTCCACAAGCATCTAAAATACAAGAGAGTAAAATAAAACAATACTTTGTTGTTAATCTTGGATTATGAACTAGTTTTTCTGATGCCTAGTATTAATATATTACTTTGTGTTTCCTTCAATTAATTCAGTCTTTACCCAGCCATTGTTAGATAAAAATTTACAATTTAAAAACAAATCATTTTTTCCACTGTGAAACAATCTCATTGACGACTGAACTTATGATTCTAATCACTCTCACTGTCCGATGACAAAAGACAGGCTGAAAAATCCAGACAATTTTTTTTTTTTTACTCTTCATCATGTGGCGAGAGGGATGGATTTAGTCACTCAAGGAACAGCAAGGAAGGTACCCTTCTGATTCATAGGTGAGACAGAATGAAACTGCATTTCCAATAACTGTGGATACATTGGAGGCAAGGGCATCTGTATGGATGTCCAGGTCCTCTCTACTATTCTCTGCCCATCCATATCCTGCTGTTTTAAAAGCTATTCTATTATGCACTCCACCCCCACCCCTACCTGGCTAAGTCTCTCCGCTCCCGCCAGGTGTTTTGAAGGCATGGAGTGAATTAATCCTGACAATTTCTGGTAGAGAGATGCCACAGAAACAACCTTTCCCTAGCTCTGCCCACTCATGTACCCCATCTCTGTCCCCAAACCCACTAAGCATAGTGTTTCACAGTTTCAGAAGGAAGATAAGGGGGGAAGCTGTTCTAGACTTGATTTTAACAAATAGGGAGGAACTCGTTGAGAATTTGAAAGTAGAAGGTGGCTTGGGTGAAAGTGATCATGAAATCATAGAGTTTGCAATTCTAAGGAAGGGTAGAAGGGAGAACAGCAAAACAGAGACAATGGATTTCAGGAAGGTGGATTTTGGTAAGCTCAGAGATCTGATAGGTAAGGTCCCATGGGAATCAAGACTGAGGAGAGTTGGCAGTTTTTCAAAGGGACACTATTAGGGGCCCAAAAGCAAGCTATTCCACTGGTTAGGAAAGATAAAAAATATGGCAAAAGACCGCCTTGGCTTAACAACGAGATCTTGCATGATCTAAAAAATAAAAAGGAGTCATATAAAAAATGGAAACTAGGACGGATTACAAAGGATGAATATAGGCAAACAACACAGGAATGCAGGGGCAAGATTAGAAAGGCAAAGTCACAAAATGAGCTCAAACTAGCTATGGGAATAAAGGGAAACAAGCAGACTTTTTATCAATACATTAGAAGCAAGAGGAAGACCAAAGACAGGGTAGGCCCACTGCTCAGTGAAGAAGGAGAAACAGTAACAGGAAACTTGGAAATGGCAGAGATGCTTAATGACTTCTTTGTTTCGGTCTTCACCGAGAAGTCTGAAGGAATGCCTAACATAGTTAATACTAATAGGAAGGGGGTAGGTTTAGCAGATAAAATAAAAAAAGAACAAGTTAAAAATCACTTAGAAAAGTTAGATGCCTGCAAGTCACCAGGGCCTGATGAAATGCATCCTAGACTACTCAAGGAGCTAATGGAGGAGGTATCTGAGCCTCTAGCTATTATCTTTGGAAAATCATGGGAGACGGGAGAGATTCCAGAAGACTGGAAAAGGGCAAATATAGTGCCCATCTATAAAAAGGGAAATAAAAACAACCCAGGAAACTACAGACCAGTTAGTTTAACTTCTGTGCCAGGGAAGATAATGGAGCAAGTAATTAAGGAAATCATCTGCAAACACTTGGAAGGTGGTAAGGTGATAGGGAATAGCCAGCATGGATTTGTAAAGAACAAATCGTGTCAAACCAATCTGATAGCTTTCTTTGATAGGATAACGAGTCTTGTGGATAAGGGAGAAGCCATGGATGTGGTATACCTAGACTTTAGTAAGGCATTTGATACGGTCTCGCATGATATTCTTATCGACAAACTAGGCAAATGCAATTTAGATGGGGCTACTATAAGGTAGGTGCATAACTGGCTGAATAACCGTACTCAGAGAGTTGTTATTAATGGTTCCCAATCCTGCTGGAAAGGCATAACAAGTGGGGTTCCACAGGGGTCTGTTTTGGGACCAGCTCTGTTCAATATCTTCATTAAAGACTTAGATATTGGCATAGAAAGTACGCTTATTAAGTTTGCGGATGATACCAAACTGGGAGGGATTGCAACTGCTTTGGAGAACAGGGTCATAATTCAAAATGATCTGGACAAATTGGAGAAATGGTCTGAGGTAAACAGGATGAAATTTAACAAAGACAAATGCAAAGTGGTCCACTTAGGAAGGAAATATCAGTTTCACACATACAGAATGGGAAGAGACTGTCTAGGAAGAAGTACAGCAGAAAGGAATCTAGGGGTTACAGTGGACGACAAGATAAATATGAGTCAACAGTGTGATGCTGTTGCAAAAAAAGCAAAGGTGATTCTGGGATGTATTAACAAGTGTGTTGTGAGCAAGATACGAGAAGTTATTCTTCCGCTCTACTCTGCTCTGGTTAGGCCTCAGCTGGAGTATTGTGTCCAGTTCTGGGCACCGCATTTCAAGAAAGATGTGGAGAAATTGGAGAGAGTCCAGAGAAGAGCAACAAGAATGATTAAAGGTCTTGAGAACATGACCTATGAAGGAAGGCTGAAAGAACTGGGTTTGTTTAGTTTGGAAAAGAGAAGACAGAGAGGGGACATGATAGCAGTTTTTAGGTATTTAAAAGGGTGTCATAAGGAGGAGGGAGAAAACTTGTTCACCTTAGCCTCCAAGGATAGAACAAGAAGTAATGGGCTTAAACTGTAGCAAGGAAGGTTTAGGTTGGACATTAGGAAAAAGTTCCTAACTGTCAGGGTGGTTAAACACTGGAATAAATTGCCTAGGGAGGTTGTGGAATCTCCATCTCTGGAGATATTTAAGAGTAGGTTAGATAAATGTCTATCAGGGATGGTCTAGACCAGGGGTCAGCAACGTTCGGCACGCGGCTCGCCAGGGTAAGCACCCTGGCGGGCCGGGCCAGTTTTATTTACCTGCTGACGCGGCAGGTTTGGCCGATCGTGGCCCCCACTGGCCTCGGTTCGCCGTCCCGGGCCAATGGGGGCAGCGAGAAGCTGCGGCCAGCACATCGCTCGCCCGCGCCGCTTCTCACCGCCCCCATTGGCCCGGGACGGCGAACCGTGGCCAGTGGGGGGTCATGATCGGCCGAACCTGCCGCGTCAGCAGGTAAATAAAACTGGCCCGGCCCGCCAGGGGGCTTACCCTGGCGAGCCGTGTGCTGAACGTTGCCGACCCCTGGTCTAGACAGTATTTGGTCCTGCCATGCGGGCAGGGGACTGGACTCGATGACCTCTCGAGGTCCCTTCCAGTCCTAGAATCTATGAATCTATAATGGTCTGCATTGCCTCAAACCTTCTCTAGCAGATTTTGGCCTAGTTGTGCAGGTTTCACTCTAGATTTTTCACCTCTGCCAAATAAATCAGGGGAATGAAATAACTCTGTGGCTGCAATTCTGATTCTACCTTTAGATCACCGTGTTTTTTATTTTGATTTAGTTTTCTTTCTCCTATCAGCAAACAGCAACCTTTATGCTGGAATCCAAAGACTCACCTAAGAGTTGATATTTCTACAGCTCTGAAAATGTTGTTCTAAAGACTGTAATATCTGTAAGGGATGAGGCTACTGAAGAAATATTACAGTCAGTTCAGCACACCATGCAGCACTACCATTCCATACCACACAAAGACCTGTACACTGAATGAGTACAGAGACTGATTTATTTTCCTGGCCCAGAAGAGCTTATTCTGCACATGGCTGAAGCAGCCTGAGAGGAGCTAAGAAAAGCAGAAAGGATACAAGTTGTTCTACTCACTCACAGTATAACCAGCAAGTCAACAAAGAGAGGTCTGACTTTCCACTTTATACTGTATTTTCTAATGTCATCAGCAATCTCTATTTCTTAAATTATTATGCATAGCTGGTTTTAATTTCTGATGAAAAAACTATCTGTACAATACTGTATAAAATATTTCTCTCGAAATTTCTTGCCCTCTTGTGGCAGGAAACTTTTAACCACTTAATGGTCTTATTTAAACTATTGAAATAATTTCTATGGCTATGCCTTATTACAGTTATTGATTATTTGTCCAAAGCTCAAGAAGCACTCAAGCCTCAGAAGGGATATAGTACCATGATTTGAAAGTTAATGGAAACATCTTTAAAGTATTTAAGGAAGACTATAGATAAGATTAAATATACCTCTACCTATCTCCAAGTTAATTTTATGTTGATTCAGCTCTCACAGGAACTAAGAAAAAGAAAAGGTTTCATTAAGAAGAGACCTGGGAACCAATTTTTCTTTCATGTTAATCAGATAAGGTATACATGAGAGCCACATTAGAATAAACTGGGATTTCACCAGAGAATGTACATTTCTCTCTTTCTGTGTCCCTCAATTCCCTTCCACGAGAACTAACTGTTCCAAGTAAACAATCAGAACATATAATACTTAGCAATAATAGCAATGGGCTGGAGCAAAAAGCCACCAGCAGCAGCCATACTAATAGGGTATTGTGATAAATGAAAGGGGGATAGCTCCCTTTTATGGGCACTCAGCCAGCCAGTTAGCTATAAAACCCCTGTTAATAGCTGTTCTCTATTTGCTTTACCTGTAAAGGGTTACAAAATCTATAGATAAAAGGAAGGGCGTGGGCACCTGACCAAAAGAGCCAATGGAAAGGCTAGAACTTTTTAAAATTGGTGAAAAACTTCTCTTTTGTCTGTCTTGGTTGTTCTCCCAGAGAGCAGAGACAGGGCTGGAGCTATGCTGTAAAAGCTTGGGCCAGGTATGAAAATCATCAGATCATACCTAGAAACTACTCATTTGAAACCCCAGATATGTAAGTAGATCAGGAAATGTCTAGGAAGACGAGATTACATTATTTATCTCTTTTATTTCTTTATGGCTTGTGGACTCCTCTGTGCTAACCCCAGGTGCTTTTGTTTTGCTTGTAACCTTTAAACTGGACCTTAAGATGCTACCTTGATGCTTAATCCTTGTAATTGTTTTTTTTCAAACCTAACAAAAAGCTTAAGTTCCAGACGTATTTTCTTTCTTTTTGTTTTTAATAAAATTGACCCTTTTAAAGAACAGGATTGGATTTTTGTGTCCCTAGGAGGTTTGTGCATATGTTAATAAATTAGCTGGTGGCAATAGCTGATTTCCCTTGTTTTCTTTCTCAGCTCTTCCCCGGAGTGGGGGTGAAAGGGCTTGAGGGTACCCTACAGGAAGGAATTCCCAACTGCGCCTTCCTGGGTTCTCAAAGGGGTTTTTGCACTTGGATGGTGGCAGCCATCTAAGGTCAGAGAAAAGCTGTAACCCTGGGAGTTTAATACAAGCCTGGAGTGGCCAGTATTAATTTTTAGAATCCTTGCGGGCCCCCACCTTCTGCACTTAATGTGCCAGAGTGGGGAATCAGCCTTAACAGGTATGAAGAATTCTTCTATGCTCACCTTTTGTCAGGCTCAGCAAAGAGTGAGAGGAAGCAGTTTGTGCTTCTCTAGCCCTCTAGGGCTGTCCTAACTCATACCCCAGCAGCAATGACCTTATAATCTACTGAACTACTCCTCCCCCAGCTCCCTGTGATTGGATGGTGAGCTAGAACTGTAGAACTGGAAGGAATCTTGAGAGGTCATCTGCACTGAGGCAGGACCAAGTACACTTAGACCATCCGTGACAGGCATTTGTCTAACCTGTTCTTAAAAGCCTTCAATAATGGGGATTACACAACCTCCCTTGGAAACCTATTCCAGAGCTCTTGAATTAGTTAGCATTCTTGTTAATAACTATAACCAACTTTGAAAATCAGATAGGTAATAGTCTTCACATAAGATAGCAGCTACTTAAGAAAAAATGAGATTTTTTTGTATACTTTCTATCAAAGTTTTATAGTACCATTAACTGGATATGAATCCACTGAAAGCTTTCTTAGTCAACAACATTGATGGCAAAGAAATTTTTATTAAAAAAATCTTATTCTTACCACTTTTGACTAAAATCTCACACCTATATCATTGGATCAGAAAGACAAATTTACCAGTAAAATTCAACAACCAGTATCTAAATGAGTTTTCCCACATGAAATCATTATGTGCTATTATGCACATTATGACTATACTCAGTCATTACTATTAGGATAATACACCACTTTGCACAGTACACTGAAACTTTAGGCATATTTTACATGCATTTTCTGTCAATAAATGTACTTTAATTAATCACAAAAATATTAATTTAACATTTCTGTTAGGAAATTAGGACATGATCCTGCACAAAGTTAAGCATAATTGTAGGTCCTTGCAGGATCAAAGCGAATATTTATAAATGCTTATAACATAAGGTTTTTATTTTATTTTTTAATTTGGGAAGTGGTTAAAGGGCCTATCCTCAGTGGGAACAAGCCAACCTGAAAATTTTAAAGTTCAGCTGTTTGAGTAGTGTCGGAAAGACATTTATTTAAACTGAGAAAGCTGACAGATTTTGCTCAAAATGTCTAGAAAAATTCACCGCTGGGCTAAAATGAAGTGTAAACAAATTCAACCCAAAAGGTTAATTTTAAGAAAACAAGAAGCACTGAAATTCTTAATGCAACCTTGGCACTCCTACTCCCACATAATACCGACTCCAGTTTTGTAATCTGTTACTTGAACTATCAATCAAGTTCCATTTTCCTTCATGAAGTCCTACATTCTGATTCACTAGTGTGACATGGCATGGCATTTTTCTTCTTCTTGTTTTAATAACCACTGAATCCTAGAGTACATATTTCAAATACATAAATCACCTGCTTACAAAAGTAATTGTGCTCATTTGCAGTATTTGCTACCTCTAAAATTGGTGAATTTTTATCCTGCAATAAAAAACAAGGTGTGTTTTGCATTCCTTGCAAGAACTATCAGCCTTGTTATCAACGAGATGAGCCCTTGCTGGTATAAACAGAAACTTCCATGATTGGCTGTTCTGATTGCATGATTTATATTACTTACCACAGGTTAACTTGCATATAGCTTTGCCGTTCACTTCCTGGAACCCATCGAATTTTCTTCTACAGTGCTATTTTATGGACCACTACATTTCACAAATCAAAGATTCAATAGTCATAGTGAAGAATGAAAGTTGATTTTTTTCATGGAAGATAATACATTTTTTTCTTCAAGGATGTGACATTTCCTTTCTTCACAAAATCAAATGATCAAAAGAGAACTTTATCACATTTGAAGCATAAAAGCTGAAGCAAGACAAGAGATCACAAACACGACACAAAAAGGCTTTGTCTGCATGAACAGATGCACTTGAAAAAGGAACAGTTTATTCATCCAGTTAGCGTGTGCTGTGTCTCACATAGGGTGACCAGACTGCAAGTGTGAAAAATCGGGACGGGGGTAGGGGGTAATAGGAGCCTATATAAGAAAAAGACCCCAAAATCATGATTGTCCCTATAAAATTGGGACATCTGATCTCACAGCATGTGTGAGAGTTGGTTTGGAGGCTGGTCAAGGTCCCTCAGTAATAGACCTCACACAACCCTGGGTCTGTGGAGTGTTGGCTTCAAATATTTGAGAAAATGGGCTCCCAAATCCCTATGTCTCCCCAAGTGAGCCTGTGCAACATAGCAAAAGCAGTGTATGCAGTGGAGCAGATATTGTGAGGCTGGGAAGGCAGATACTTTCTTCAAAGATAACTGGGCCAGTAAGCAAGTGCCAATATAGAGTGCTTGCTAAACTCCTTTCCACGGAGGTTAAGCTTATCAGCTCTATGCTTCCCTCTGACCTTTAATGTCCTTCACTGATCTAGACCAGCAGTTCTCAAACTGTGGGTCAGGACTCCAAAGTGGGTTGTGACCCTCTTTTAATGGGGTCGCCAGGGCTGGCTTAGACTTGCTGGGGTCCGGGGCCAAAGTCCAAGTTCAAAGTCTTCAGCCCTGGGCTGCAGGGCTCAGGTTACAGGTCCCCTGCCTGGGCTGAAGCCCTTGGGCTTTGGCTTTGCCCCCACCCACCCAGGGTAGTGGGGCTTGGGTGGGCTCTGGCTTCATTCTCCCATCCTGGGGTCCTATAGTAATTTTTGTTGTCAAAAGGGGGTCATTGTGCAATGAAGTTTGAGAACCCCTGATCTTTGTGATCCTATGCTAGAAAACAATGTTCTGATGCAAATAGGCCTCTGTTTAAAGACCCCCCCCCAAATCCAATTTGTTTACAAACCTTAGATGATCACATGTTCAAACAGCATCTCTGTTCCAAGTTATTCTTTCCCTTTGTCCTGAGTAACTTAAAAAAGGAAGTGTATTCATCCAATTAGCATGTGCTAACATGTTGATGTCTGATAAATATTGTTGCCCCATTCCTGAGAATTAACAATTTTGGAGTCCTTGCAGAGAGTTATAGAAGGCAGATTGGGGACATAGCATAGGTTCTTGTGTCATTTATTTATTTACGAACTAGTGAACGTAATAAAACCTGAACAGAAGTGGCCAAAACAGCACACAGGCAGGTCCAGTTGCAGAAACCCCAATTGAGTAATTTTATCCAGGTCTGTACCCAAAAAAACAGCTACCTGTAGGGCTGCCCAGAGGGGGTGGCGGCAAGTGGTGCAATTTACCCCAGGCCCTGCAGGGGACCCCATGAGAATATAATATTCTATAGTATTGCAACTTTTTTTTATGGAAGGGGCCCCCGAAATTGCTTTGTCCCAGGCCCCCTGAATCTTCTGGGCGGCCCTGGCTACCTGACACACTTCTGTGACCCATGTTTTTTCATCCTTATCATAGAACATGGTTTGTTCAGTGACCATTCTGTCCTGTCAGTCCAAAGTCACATGGCTGTGACTGTTTTCAATACTAGGGCTGGTAAAAAATGAGGGGGAGGGGAGAATGTCCAATACAAATATCCTGGGGATGGCAGAACCCTTGGGCCGACTACAACTAGCTAACTTGTTTTAAAGCTCCTCACTAGTGTTTTAATATGTTACTTCATACATGTCAGCTAACACGTTTATGAACACTACCTATTTTCCTAGTCTAGATGTAGACATGGTTTATGAAGAGTTTTAGATCAAGAACTTAGATATCTATGATTTATAACATCCGTTTCTTTAACAACTTTGTCATAGCATTAATAAAACTTTTTTGACTTTGAATGATAGGAATGCCAATTGAATACTGCCTTCCTTTGAGCACATCACCATTAAAGAGGAAATCTAATGCAAGGTCCAAAATTATATATGTATCAATTATAATCCAAGCAAAGCCTGTCCAAGATGGACATTCCAGAAGGAACGTATTATGCTACATTATTCACCAGGCATCAGTATCTGAAATATTTGTATCATACTCTAACACTCAATATTGTTAGCAGGATTCATATTACACATTGTAAGTACAATTACAAATGTAATTTCACAATCTGATGATTTAGTAAAATACTGTGGTATAAAACACAGCAACAAGCATTCATTTCATACACAGATTTACAGATTACAGGAATCAGACAGGCATGTTTTATCTCTTGTATTTTACACCTGAAATCATGGGCAGTGGATAACCCACCAGCTTGGGGAGGCTAGCCCCTGCGCGATGCCCCCCCCCTCCGCCCCCTTGGAGCCCAGAGCACTCTCCTTCCATGGCTGCCAACCCCCGACCCCAAGTGTGCTGCACGGAGCCCCACGAGTGATGGGCAGGTGGCGCATGACCCCCCCAGTCCCAGCAGCCCCTCTCCCCAGCGCGGGGCGGCCCCAACCATCCCAAGTCCCAGCTGCAGGCTGGCTGCAGCCACTCTAGCCACAGCCACAACCAGCTTCCCTGAAGATGAGCAAGCAGCGTGCCTGGGCTAGGGCTAAGGGGGAAAGGGCAAGCAGGAGGGGGCCTTCCAGGTGGAACATGGGAGGGGCCATGCCAGGCTGTTTGGGGAGGCATAGCCTCCCCCAGCCTACGATACACACAGCCCATGCCTGAAATTAAATCCTTGTTTTTATTGTAAATGGTTTCAGAAGCCCCAATACACATCCTAAAACACTGCAAACCTTTTCTATTGTAAAAGGTTTTCTTCACAGTACATAATTTTTATCTGTATTTTATAATACATTTCCTTACTGCATCTCACAGTGCCTTACATTGCTGCAGAATACTGCAGTCACAGAATACCTTTCCACAGATCTATTGTATCAACTCATTTGCTAATAGAAGAACAGGAGTACTTGTGGCACCTTAGAGACTAACAAATTTATTGGCCTCTCAGAGTTGGTAAGACAACTCCCACCTGTTTATGCTCTCTGTATGTGTGTATATATATCTCCTCATTATATGTTCCATTCTATATGCATCCGAAGAAGTGGGCTGTAGTCCACGAAAGCTTATGCTCTAATAAATTTGTTAGTCTCTAAGGTGCCACAAGTACTCCTGTTCTTCTTTTTGCGGATACAGACTAACACGGCTGTTACTCTGAAACTTGTCATTTGCTAATGTCTCCTGTTACTGATCTAAACTTGGCCTCAACCTTCTTTTAAATGAGAGAGGGAGAGAAGGGTGGGGGCAAGGAGGACACTTTAACAGCTATGATTAGCATGTAGTACCTGTTAATGGATAAAGAGAAGCCTTCATTTTGAACATTTCCTAGTGGTGCAACTAGACTTTTTTTTTTAAAATCTGATTTTTCTACGTCTCACAAGTGAAAAATATCACCTGCTAATGTTCGCAAAACTGTCTAACAGAGGGATGATTCGGTCTTTTCACTATTTCTCCAACTGTGAATCATTAAAAGAAATAAAATGTTTGAATAGTAACTTTTCAAACCTAAACCAAAATGTTAATTCCAGTGGCTCCCATCTATTTATCATACTGCCATAGGTTTTTTGTATGCAGCCTTAAAGTATCAAATTACTTTACAACTGCCATTTTCCAGATTCCCAACCAAATGAATGCATACGAGCCAGAGTAATTATTTGTCTGTCATCTCCAACTGATTCAAATAAAGTTATCCAGATATTAGCTGGGATGATTTTCTTTGAGTTTCACAGCAGTCAATTACTGTACAGCAGTGAAGATGGCAGATCCATCTTTGTAAGCAACATTCGTTGACTCTGGAACTCACCCTATATTTATTTCAGTTTGCCAAAGACAAGACTAGAATGATCATGAGTCACCATATGTATCATATCATATCTATGTATGGTGTATCATAGACCATCCAATTTGATAGTTTGAAAATCCTCCTCTTGTAAGAAAGAATTAAGGCCTAATGCCAGCTGGATAAGCATAATTCATAAATTACGCACAAACACCATGCTCTGAAGTGTCCATGACCTCTGTTTGCCAGAAGCTGGGAATGGGCAACAGGGAATGGATCACTTGATGATTGCCCATTCTGTTCATTCCCTCTGATTCTCCTGGCATTGGCCACTGTCCGGAGATAGGGTACTGGGCTAGATGGACCATTGGTCTGACCCAGTATGGCTGTTCTTATGTTCTTATGATGGTGGAAGAAGGCAGTTGTCTGAATGACATGCATATTAATCATTTATTTTATTTTAAATGTATTTAATACCTTAAATGTTTTCTCAAGTCTGTTTCTGGTTTTATTTGAAACCAGTATTCCAATAAAACTAATTAAGAACAAAATAAAACATCAAACTATAAAAATATGTTGAAAAAAATTGTGATTTTGAGTGCATTATATTTCCTTTGGACTCCAAGCAGGTCACAAAAAATCAGAACACCGTTGGTAACCATTGTATTAGTTTAACTGGGCTTAAGGAGGCTATTAACATGAGCTATGCTTATGTGCCTACTTGATACGGGGCTACATTCTGCTCTTGGATGCATACATCTGTTCACTTCAACCAGAGTAACTCAGTACTTCTAAGAGCAGAAATTGTACTCAATGGGAGTGTTACCATCAATTTTAACAAGAGCTAGCTCAAGTCCTTGCTCCACAGACTTTTATTCAAAATTCCACATTCACAAGTATTCACCAAAACTTCAGATTCAAAAAGAAAATGATGAGTTTTAGAACTCTTGTGATTTTTGGATTTATTTTCATACAGAAACAGACAATGAAAACTACAAAAACGGTAAATGACCTTTTGAGTATGTTTCCAGATACAGCATATTTCAGGGGACCTTCAACAGAATTATTCAATTTTACAACTTCTCAAAGCTCCAAGATCAGACAATACAATACCAGACAGTACTACAGGTATAACATGTTAGGGTGGGGTTAACAGTAATAATATAGGAGAAAACATGCCCGAACAGGGAGAAGAGGGAAGAAGTGGACAGGTGGTGGGCAGGGAAAAAGAGGAATGGTTACGTTGAATGGATGTCTGGCATTTTTTCATCTATCTAGAAATGGGGTCCAAATTTCTTCAGATTCATATAATTGCTTTCTATGATGATAACCTATTTGTTCTTTGGTTGCTAACTTGGACAGCTCTGAATACCACTATGCATAAGTCTGTAAGTCTGCTCTTCCATTTTTGTAAAATCATATGCTTCATGATCACTACAGCCTCAAAAATGAAAAGTCTTTGTGGCAGAGTTAAACCCATCTTAGCTGGTAAATACAGAATATAATTTTGTCAAAGGCTATTATATTTTCTTCACGTTCCTTCCTATTGGGTAGATGCAAAACTAATAATTCTATTACTCAAAAAGGCCTTGAGAATCTCCCACAATAATCTTCTAGAAGATGCTGAACGTGTGCTTATCTCTAAGAACAGGGCAATTTCTCTTTTAACAAAAATTTTGAAATGGGGATTTAATAAAAGTGAGAATTAAATCTCCATCTACATAGCTGCTTCTTACCCGGATCTGTTGCTATGCAAAGAGTTAGAATGGTATGAGCAGAAAGAACAATTGTATCAATGGAAGAATCAAAGAATTAACCAAATGCTTGTAGATCAAAAAGAAATCTATGTTGGAACATACCAGGGGAAAATACGAATAGTCCTTACTCATTGGATGTATGAACCGCCAGATATACCTGTGGCACCTTAGAGACTAACAAATCTATTTCAGCCTAAGCTTTCGTGGGCTACAGCTCACTTCTTCAGATGCATAGAGTGGCACTGAAGTGAGCTGTAGCCCACGAAAGCTTAGGCTGAAATAAATTTGTTAGTCTCTAAGGGCTTGTCTATACTTACGCGCTGGTTCGGCGGCAGGCAATCGAACTTCTGGGTTTGATTTATCGTGTCTTGTCTGGACGCGATAAATCGAACCCAGAAGTGCTCACCGTCGACTCCGGTAATCCTGCTCGGCGAGAGGAGTATGCGGAGTCGATGGGGGAGCCTGCCTGCTGCGTCTGGACCATGGTAAGTTCGAACTAAGGTACGTCGACTTCAGCTACGTTATTCACGTAGCTGAAGTTGCGTACCTTAGTTCGAATTGGGGGGTTAGTGTAGACCAGGTCTAAGGTGCCACAAGTACTCCTGTTCTTTTTGCGGATACAGACTAACATGGCTGCTACTTTGTAACCAGATATACATAGGACTTTAATGTGCAATTACAGAGCCATTCTGGTTTTGGTTGGCTTCTGACTATAAGGGTGAGATCTGTCCACAAAAGGATCAAGCACTTCTTTAAAATCCGAAGCAGTCACAGTAGGAATATCGGGTTCACCATATAATTTAGTAAAAAACCAAACCAAAACAAACAAAAACGCTATGATAGATTTCAGAATCATCAAGGCTAGCCATGATTCATTCAAATCCATTTGTGGTGACTTTAAGGGTTAAAAATCTGCTTGGATAGTCTGAAATTGACTCAGGGTATGTCTACACCCAGCCGCTAATTCGGCGGCTGGCAATCGAAGTTCTGGGTTCGACTTATCGCGTCTTGTCTGGACGTGATAAGTCGAACCAGGAAGTGCTCGCCGTCGACTGCGGTACTCCAGCTAGACGAGAGGAGTACCGCGGAGTCGACGGGGGAGCCTGCCTGCCGCGTGTGGACCGAGGTAAGTTCGAACTAAGGTACTTCGAACTTCAGCTACGTTATTCACGTAGCTGAAGTTGCGTACCTTAGTTCGATTTGGGGGTTTAGTGTAGACTAAGCCTCAGTTACTTTCAGTACTTGATGGAAGAATATGGCTAACCCGCTAGATTAGGTAAGAAGTAGCAGGACACAGCTTTTCCTATCTAATCACACTCAAATTTAGCAGCCTAATCTGTGGTCAAGTGTGTCTGCTGCAGAAGCACTACATCTGCCTTTCCTCCGTTCAGTAATGAGTTGTGGTGGAGGTTTTTTTGTTTTCTTCTTAGTGGAGTGTTGAGTCCCTTTACATTCCAGGAAATAAAACAGATTCATGGCCATTTGGCTATGTTAAAGATTATTTTTGTCATGTGATCTTATAAAGAAGGGTGATGGAATTTTAGTGCCATTTTGTTATATTGCATTTCACCCTGCTCCCCACTCAGAATCGCAGGAGAAAGGGGAGGGTATGGATGAAATGCCTCAGATGCTTGTTCCACAGATTTTGGATTATCTTGCCAGATACTCATTAGACTTCCAGAGAATAGCATAAGTGCAGGACACTTGGGGGCAGGTGTCAGTGTAACCCACACATCTTCTGGGTGTGGTGTTCTGTCCCATCTAGTGGCACTGAGACCACTTAAAGAGAGAGAGATAAAATGAGTCTGCTCTATAGTCTTAGCTAGTAGACAGTTGGCTTTTAGCTTATGCTGTAGAGGCTCATGCCCCTAAGCTCCAAAGGTTCCCGGTTCGATCCTGCCCACCAACAACTGGGGTATGTCTGTGTTACGTCAGCATTAGTTACGGCCACCTGCTTGAGGCAAATCACAATCATGTGGTGTATAATTTTTGTGAGTGTAGCTGGTCTAGAGGCAAGTGGGAAGAATAGGGAACATGGAGGTAGGAGAGGGCAGGAAGAGCACAAAGGAAGGTTGAAGGAAAAACATAAAAATACATAACCCTTTGACTTAGTGCCAAGCTTGACTGGCTGCTTTCAAGCAGACTAACCCAAGTGGTCTCTCCCTATTCCCCATTTAAAAAGTAAATCACAATGAAACAGTAGCAAGTGTCAGACAACACTATAAACAAAACTAAATCAACCATAAGTTTTGGAGGGGTTGAACAAGAGAGATGCACCATCCATGCTGAGTGTTTTGCTGATATCCACTATTTAAATTATATTTTCTAATGGGCATCTTATATTTTCTATACTACAAAGAAACACATAACAAGGAGATAGAAAGGGAGCATACAATCAGCAAACTTGATATTTCTTAACCTAGTATGTTAAGGATATTCCTGTATATTATCCCCTAATTGTAACTGTGTTCAGTTTGGCAAATTGAACACTGAAGTACTGATCATGCAGTGTGATGCCCCAAGTGAGACATTGTATGTTGTGAGGATTATTTTCTCTGGGCCAAATGCCTCCCTCCTTTTGGTTTACAAAGAGTTTCTCTTCTCTGTATTACATGGGCATATAACTGACAGGAGAGAAATCAAACTGCTCCCACAAATGATAAATTTCTGCACCAAAGAGCACAATGATCCAATTGTGCAAGTGACTCCTTTAAACAAATTTCATACTCCATGTCCCTGTACTCAGGGTCTCAACTTATAGAGGGTGTCAGGGTGTTCAAACTGGCTGAAGAAGTTGAGGGTGGCATACAAAGGGAAGAAGAAGGAGGGTAAGAGAGCAGGGAAGCATAGGAGGGAGTAAGGGGAGAGGATGAGGTGAAAGGATTGCAGAGGAGATGGGAAAGGGCCAAGCAGGAGTAGGGTGAAAGGCAAAGAAGTAGGGGGTGATAGGGTGGGCAGAAATCACTGATCCATGCAGCTCAGCAACCCACTGTGGTCTTCGCAACCCCTCTGTTGACCCATCGGGAGTACAGCCACATCACTTAGCTCCTGTGCACCTTTCCAGGGACCCTGCAGGAAGGAGAGATCCATATCTTTCACTTTCAGCATGATATGTCATGCTGCAAGGCTTTGAAGAACCCCAGTGGTGATGCCACAGCAGGATCTCTCATTGGCAACTATTTTAAAAAATGGAATTTGAGTCCTAAATTAAGTCCTACAGAGGAACAGGGAGCTGTACCTCTCCCAATGATCTTTTTGGTATAAGTCATGCCAAGCTAACATACAAGCCTTGTATAATCACAAACAAATGGCTCATATCGATCTGTCCACTTAGGGATGCTCTCAAATGTTTCACTAATCCCACAACACAAACACAGGCACAAAGGTACTACATATTGTTAATACACAATTTAAATAAATCCTTTCCACACTCAGTTCACTCTTATGAGATTATTTGGGGTGAGGTGATCCCTTAACGCTCCTGCTGGGGCACTTCAGATTCAGCCTTTTGATGAGAATTGCTAACATTTCCCAAAAGGTTATGAAGCCTGGAACTGAAGAGATAACCCAAGTAAATATGTGAGTTTGTCACAGTCCTGGATATGTTCATATGTGCAAGTAAGGCTGACATAACAATTGGGAAATAAACTTGTGGTAAAACAAACAGGTACTCAGTTCACTGCAGGTTATTAAAAAATAAAAACAAAAAACCAACTGCTTCTTGTGACTTTTGGAACAAATGCACTTGTTCACCAACCTTGACATAACACTGAGCTGGAAACTTGATACAACATCTCAGCTCTCGTTGCTTGACAAGGTCTCTGGCTTTTCTAAAGGCTGTCTGTTAACTATATTGTCACAGGAGAGGATTCCCTCATTCTGTATTCCTGGCTGCAAACAGTCCTCATTCACTCCCATATAGGTTCAATACTGTGTGCTTTACTTACAATGTGCTATATAGGTGCTTGTTCTTCACAACATAAGGCTTTTTTTTTTACCCTTCTCCCCAGATACCAGGTTAGAGGAGTAGGAAAAGGAGGAAGAATAGGATAGAGGGAGAGAGAATCTAATCTTCCTGAGATTCTGACCTTTTCGAGCCCTTCATTTCAGCCTTCCCCTAGCTCTTCCTGTCTTTTTTAACTGTCCCCAGCAGATGAGCTTAAACAATTAACAAAGCAATTCATCATCCAGTCCTTAACCAATTATCTCCTCCATCTGGCTCAAGTGGGCACATTTGCAAAGTGCGTAGTGATGAGTAAGCCTTAAGCTATTCAGACTCCATCACGCATATATTTTGCAATCTTGAAAAATCATTATCTTATTTTGGGGCCTCCTCAAAAACAGTGGTTTTGAGTGGTTGGGGGTTGTTTGTGTTTGTTTCACAAGCTAGCTGCATTTTTTTCCCCCTTTACTGTCAAATTTCTCAGATTTACTATCTATGGACTAGGCATATGGTTTGGCATTTGAGGTTGGCTTAGAAGTAAGAACCTATGTGTTTTCTAAATCAAATTTAAAATAATGTGGCAGGCTGAGCACCTCTATAAAGTGCTTAGGGAGCACATTTTAGGGGTCTGCCTTTCTGTCCTCCTTCAGTTCCTACTATAATTCTCAAATGATTGTATCATGACCTTCCTTCGAGGTCTCTTATTTTTGATATAATATGAGCAGAGAACCTGTGTACCTGAACTTCCAAGGAAGATATTCTCCCTCTTACTCCATTCACCCATCCTATAAGTGCACTTCCAGAGAGGAGTCAATCAAGATAACAGTCAATTGTATTGTGGGCTTGATATAGAATTACAGAATCATAGAATTGCAGGACTGGAAAGGACTTTGAAAGGTCATCTAGTTCAGTCCCGTGCATATCTAATGTGTCTGCAGCAACTTTCTCCAGCAGAGTTAACAGACACGGTGCCCCCATCAACCACCCTGTTCAGCCACTAGGACATCTCTGTTCTTCTGGTCTTTTAGTCACTTGCAGACAAATCTTTGCCTGGTGACATTTCAGAGATTTGGGGGCACCTGTTGTTTTATTGGTGGGGGTGGATGTCTTTTGGAGGCCCTGAATTCTGTATAGCAATGGATTTTAGCGGATGGCTGTGGAAGTCAAGGAATTCATTCCTCCATGCTGTGCAGCACATCCTGGAGTCCCAAGTTTTAGAACTCTTGAGGAAAGAGACATAAGAACATAAGAATGGCCCTACTGGGTCAGACCAAAGGTCCATCTAGCCCAGTATCCTGTCTTCCAACAGTGGCCAGTGCTAGGTGCCCCAGAGGGAATGAACAGAACAGGTAATCACCAAGTGATCCATCCCCTGTCACTCATTCCCAGCTTCTGGCAAACAGAGGCTTTTTGCCTGCCCATCCTAGCTAATAGCCATTGATGAACCTATCCTATCTAGATCTTTTTTGAATGCTATTATGGCCTTCACAACATCCTCTGGGAAAGAGTTCCACAGGTTGACTGCGTTGTGTGAAGAAATACTTCCTTTTGTTTGTTTTAAACCTGCTGCCTATTAATTTTATTTGGTGACCCCCAGTTCTTGTGTTATGAGAAGGAGTAAACAACACATCCTTATCTACTTTCTCTACACCAGTCATGATTTTATAGACCTCAATCATATCTCCCCTTAGCCGTCTCTTTTCCAAGCTAAAAAGTCCCAGTCTTATTCATCTCTCCTCATATGGAAGCCGTTCCATACCCCTAATAATTTTTTTTGCCATTTTCTGAACCTTTTCCAATTCATCTTGCTATCTTGAAACCCTGCTGTGACTGGATTCTGCTGGATATTTCTCTTCATAAAAATGAATTTTGATTTGATTATGTTTGTGAATATTTCCTGGGGTTTTTTTGGCATGCGATGGGAGGGGGAGACAGTTAACATTCAACAAATTGGGCTTTTCTAGTGAAAATACATGTTAAAAGTGAATTTTTAGCTTGAATATTTGCCGAAGGCATATTTTGAATTGTATGATGTACCATAAACATTGTAATTTAGTATGTGTTTGCTACATAATTCATATGGTACTGTTCCCTTCCCTGACTGGATGGCCCATGCGACTAACAGTGCACATTGTGATTATTAAAATCAAATAGGCCCTTGAAATTTACATTGTGTTGCTTAATTTAGTTACATATAATTTAAGGTATAGCACAAATTGTGAATTATAGTTGATTCAATTGTCATATTAATAACATCATCTGAACATATTACCTAAAAGTAAAGAACTATCCACTGCAAAAATTCAAAGTTATTTTGAATAATCAATAAGTATGTGTAGTTTGGGATCTTCACATAAACAATTCACAGACAGAAGAAGAGATTAACTTTTTTTGGTAAATTATTCACTTAGTTTTACTTATCTCCATTACCAGAGCTACAAATAAGCAACTGTTCACCCTTTTTTTTTCTTCTGATGAAGATAAGTACTCTGAGAAGGGTTAAAGTCTCATACTGGAACAACTACAAAATAAATCAATGAATTATATGTAAATGAGAAACTTTTCCATAAACAATTCTTACACCTCAGCAGAGGATTATTCTCCATACATTATTATTCTCTTGGCAGAAAAGTAGATTCTCTCCATACACAAATACTTGCTGTTCAATTTAGTAAAACCTAATAAATTATAAAATTCAGCACATTCCCCCCTTATCTCTTACATGCTAAGTCACCACTTACATATGGAATTTGGGATATGATTGCTTGGTACCTCACTAAATTGCTGATTCAATGCCCATTGAAGTCAATAGATTTCCTTTCCATTATTTTCAATGGGCATTAGATGAGGACCTGTTTGGGGCCAATACTAAATCAGTAAAAGAGGTGGTGAAGCTTTTTGTTTGTTTAAATTTTCTAAAATAATTTCCAATGAAAAACCAAGGGATTTGGTTTCAAACAAATACCAAAGCCTTATTTTAAACTGGAAGTCTGAACTTTTCAAAATTTCCATGACAATTTCAAATACAAGGTGGGAACAAAACACTCAATTATGTATGTACATTACTTTTACTACATACACCTTTGCTACACATCTTCTATTGCACATACGTTATTTTGTTTTTCAAATATCCATTTTAAGTGTTGCAGTATTTACTGGTAAACATAAAAACTGTAAATAATATAGAAATTATCTTCTGATTTTTAATAATGTAATTATTATTGTTCTGAAAATCTTTAAAATTCTGCCGGAAATAACTAACCTTGTGTTTTCATTAGTCCACTTTCTTTCTTATATTGAGTACAGCAGTCATGCAGGTAACCTTATTTAGCATCTAAGGCAGGGGTCGGCAACGTTTGGCACGCGGCTCGCCAGGGTAAGCACCCTGACGGGCTGGGCCAGTTTATTTACCTGCTGACGCGGCAGGTT
Source organism: Malaclemys terrapin pileata (assembly GCF_027887155.1). Taxonomy (NCBI): domain Eukaryota; kingdom Metazoa; phylum Chordata; order Testudines; family Emydidae; genus Malaclemys; species Malaclemys terrapin. The sequence goes on along the minus strand of NC_071511.1, from coordinate 90,482,195 downwards.
CGGCCAATCGTGGCCCCCACTGGCTGCGGTTTGCCGTCCCGGGCCAATGGGGATGGCGGGAAGCCGCGGCCAGCACATCCCTCGCCCGTGCCGCTTCTCGCCGCCCCCATTGGTCCGGGACGACGAACCATGGCCAGTGGGGGCCATGATCGGCCGAACCTGCCGCGTCAGCAGGTAAATAAACTGGCCCGGCCCACCTGGGTGCTTACCCTGCCGAGCTGCATGCCAAACATTGCCGACCCCTGATCTAAGGCAATGATTTTAAAAAAATTATACATATATTTATTTTGCTTTGTATTCAAAATATATCCTTAATTCTAGATGCTTTACAAACAAAGGCAAAAATACAAGATAAAATTCAAAATATACACAATATTTGCCTCCAAAATAGACAAACATTAAAAAAAGCAAATCTCTGACTAACCACTCTCTTAATTCTCAAACCACTCGTTCCCTTCAACATATAGGAGGAAATGATAAGCTTTGCAGCATGGCAGTTGAATTAATAAATCCAGAGTTTTGTGGGGCACCAGGGGAAGAGTCCCAGAGTCAAAGAAACCACAGAAAATGCCTTGCCGATAACCGTGATCCTATTTAAAACAAAGGCACTCTAGCTTGAATGCCTCTACAGATCTCAGCTACTGAACTGCCATACAAGGAAAGGTCAGACTCTCATGTTGTTATATTCACTTAAACAATTTGTGTCTTCCTAGGCCAAATTCAACACCTTGAGCTTTGCTTGGAAATTAACAAGCAGCCAGTGAAGAGCAAGAAGCATTTGTATTTCTGCTATCAGCATGAAACTCCATTTTTTAATTGGGCAAATGCATTCTGCATTAGCTTCTAAATATAACTAGCCTATGTTAAATATATTGTAGTATACTAGGTTTGAGGTGACAAAGACATGGATAGCGCTAGCAAGGGCCACATCTAAAATAAATGGTCGTCCCTGCCTTCCCACACATAGATTAATAAATACATAAATAAATAAAAATCCTCAGCCACAATTGCTAACCTAATAGCTAAGAACAAACAAGGCATGGACAAGGATTTAACAACAAACCTCATGCATTGCAAATAGCAACTGCATCCCCTCAAAAACAGGTATCGACATAACTTGATTACAAATCTGCATGCTTTCCTCAACCTTGCCAATGCTACTTCAGTATTGCATAGCCTGAACTTCAGCCAGGGCCTAAGCCCATAGCTTCTGTTAACATCAGTATTGTAAACCCTAACTTAAAGAGAATTACATTTCCATTGTACCACATAGATGTCAGTCTCTTCAGTAATTTAAAAATCAAGGATTGCAATGCTTCTTTTTATAGTGGAATTTTAGTCAATTTAGGGCTTGTCTACACTTACACTGGTGCACCTGTGCCACTGTATCACTTATGAACTATGCAGATGGGAGAGCTTCTCCTATCGTCATAAGTACTCCATCTCCCCAAGAGGTCGTAGCTATGTTGACAGGACAAGCCCTCCTGTCAACATAATGCTGTCTACAGCTGGACTTAGCTCGGTATAACGACAACGCTCAGAGGTAAGCGATGTAGTTATACCGACATAAGTTTGTGATGTAGACCAGGGTTTAGAAAAAGGTGCTGTCCTAAGGGCCATTTAAAACTAAAGTTTTTAGTTCATCTACAGAATACATGCACCATGGACATTAGAAATGTAAGCGGGATTTTGTATCTACATCTTATCCGCGGATATCCACAGATTTGCAGGGCTTTACATATAAAATTTGGATCCACATCCATCAGAGATCTGCAAAAATGATCTGCGGATATTCACATCCCTGGATATAAAGCAATATCGATGGATCTGCAGGGTTCTTGAAGTAAAAGCATCAGGCATTAAATATAGAAATGGTCACAAGAGAAATAAAGATAAAACACTTTATACTGCTACGCTTTTCTTGGTTAAAGATGAAATTCTTACCACATGCTCCCAGTAGCAGGGCAGACCAAATTTTAGGTCAGGATCTGTTCCCAAAGCCCATAGACTGTTTTTTTTTTTTTTATCTCGTTAGGAGGAATAATAACTTGGGGCATTTTTGCTCCTCACTTTTATATTTCACTGATACAAAGAGTGGTGGTGAATGAGGTTTCATGCTGTTTGTTAAGATGAAAAGGAGTACTTGTGGCACCTTAGAGACTAACAAATTTATTAGAGCATAAGCTTTCGTGGGCTACAACCCACTTCTTTGGATGCATGGGTTGTAGCCCATGAAAGCTTATGCTCTAATAAATTTGTTAGTCTCTAAGGTGCCACAAGTACTCCTGTTCTTTTTGAGGATACAGACTAACACGGCTGCTACTCTGAAATTTGTTAAGATGCAAATCTGTTTGATCCCACACCCCTTCCTTGCCAAAGAATGGTCACTTGACAGGTGATTACTCATCAGTATTGACCATTCCTGGCTAGAGGCATCAACTTGTCCTTTGTCTTTGAGAAACAGATTTACCCACTCCCCACACTTGTTTGGTAAACACACTTCAATCATGATTTCAGCTTATGTTCATAACATTACATATAATGTTGCAACATACATTTCACCATGATATTATTGACAGCAAGTTATTAGTTTTCAAATGATATCTTATAAGGCATATTTTGAACAAAGATTATTACAATGGTGTGAATACTGCATTCGGTCACACTAGCCTCTGCTTCTTCCTCATGGGCTGCAACAATTACCTGAGAACTAAAGGATAGTCTAATAGTCACACTATTGGAATGCTGTAAAGTATCAAAATTGTGGCCTTCAACAGCAAAAATATTTATTTGGAAGGATTGCTCAGCTTTTTCCAAAGGGAAAAAATATATGTGCTACCTTCTCTTTGAATTGACTGTACTTCCAGCTCCCCAGAGGGGAACGGTTCTGCTAGGAGGAATGGAGTAGCACCTCAAAGACAACAGAGGCAGATAAAGGAGGACCCTGGAAGATCTGCTCATCGGGATGGACAGGAGAAACCAGGAGCAGTTTGAGTTCTATAGAAGGCATGGGATGATCAGGCACTATAGTAGGAAAAGACACTAATAACCAGTTTGTTCAGCAGGAGACACACCATAGGAAATGTGACCATTCTCTAAAAGGAGAGGTCCATGGAGCTGGGGTGGCTGAATGAGTTCAAGGTTCACCTGCTGCCGAGACCACTGAACCAGTCCATGAACCCCTACCTCTTCCTCCTCCAGGTGCTGATGACTCAGAGAATCCGCTTTCAAGGTACCTCCATTGACACATGAAACCCCTCACAGAGGGATGCTCCCTGAATGACCAGAAGGGGAACGATGAGCCAGTGTATGTCCTAGAACCACACCAAGTGCCCACCGTCCATAACTCCTCACAGGAGACATCCCTGGTTTTCCACAAGTCATTTTCTCCTATCATTCTTGGGGTCTTGTCAGGAGGAGAGCAAGGATAGAGGTGCAGAGATGTAACATTTGGCCAGTGTTCACAGTTGTATTCCCTAAATTTTTTACAGCTGTGGCTGACCTTACTTTTTAAAAATATTTCAGTTGTATGTTCCATCTAGTACTTTTAATAAAACTGTACTTCCTTGGCTTGTGTGTGGCCCTTCTTTCCAAAATCTGATAAACTGAAGATGTTTTCAGGTTTGGGATTGGGCCCCATGATTCACAACACATGAAACTGAATGGTGTATAACTGTCTGGTGTCAGGATGCGGCAAGCACCTTTCTGTCTATCTCTTCTCCCACCTCCAGGTTCAGAAATAACCGAAGCATGGATACATGGAAGGGATGGGGAAAATGAACTTAGTGTTAAGTGCTCGCAACAGAAAGCACTACTACTTTTCAACACAGCAGATGTCTAAAACACAGAAAAGGAGTAGATGAACATCTTTATTGCTTAGTTCACATGCAGAAAATAAAAAGACAATTTCAGTGACAATACAGGCGATGAGATCATCTGCCACTACCCTATGAGTAAACAGGCCCTCCTTTCTCCATGAAACCTTACTCACTTTCAGTTGTAGTTGGGATTAGTGTTCTATAACAGCTGCTAAGTGCAATTAAAAAAAGGGTTACATACTCCTCCAAGCAAATCTTCATAATGCTGTTAAGAGAATGAGTGTTCCCAAAAATGGAGGTTTGTAAACAAGCGTGAATAGTGAAGACAAAAAAATTACACAATGACCGCATTACAACTTAGCCACCACCCTTCACAGTGCAAACCCAACCCTAAGAGGGTAACTCAGTGGAGGTGACCTGTTATAATTGTATTTAATGTGTGAAATGTCACAGAAACAAATCACTAATGATTTGGCTACCGAGGAACAAAAGCCTCACAAAGCTATGTAGCCACACAAGTTCATGCCAATGCTCCCTCATATGCATTTCCAGCAGCTGTACAAGGTGTGGTGGTGTCCCTCAGCCCAGGCAGATGTCATCCTCCGCCTTCCTGCTTTGCCAAGTTGTGTACACATATGGCATCTCTGATTTCTCTTGCCTATTGGGAACCAGCACAAGTGTGCACCTGGGTAGGATTCAGCTGCCTGTACAGAGTTTGCAAATCAGTCTGCTCCTGAGCCAACTTAGGATGGAAGCACTCCCCTTTACCCTCAAAAACACTATGGAGTGCACAGCAGGTGATAATTACAGGAACAGTGTTTGCCACATTGGAATCCAGACAGGTGCATAGGCAGCACCAAAGAGATTTCAGTCTACCAAACATGCATTCTGTGACCATTCTGTAGCTACTGAGCATGTAAATGAATTCCGTTTTATGCATTGATATCAGCATACAGTTTCATGAGCCAAAGCAGGAGCAGATATGCAGGGTTCCCCAAAATAACAGTTGGCACATCCATTACATGGAACAATACTGCTTCTGGGGAATAAAGTCCCTTCTTCCTCCTTCAAGTACAATCCTGGTGTTATCACCTTGATATTGAGAGCCTTTCTAGTATTTCCCACATTTGTCTTCATGAATTTGCCTCTGTGGTCTATTAAATCTTGCAGAATGAGTGAATAGTAACCTTTTCAGTTCACATAATCACTTGCCCCTCGTAGTGGGCAAAATATAGAGATATGGGTCCCATCAATGGCCCCTGCACAGTTCTGAAAGCCAGCAATTATTTCTGGAACTTTTCTTATGGCATCCATCCATTTACCTAATAAACCTGCACAACCATGACTGCAATAGTGGACTTTCCAACCTCAACATGGTTTTCAATGAATCTATAGCTGTTCTGCATAGCTAGCTTCCACAGGGCAATAGCAACCTGCTTCTGAACTGTTATGACTTCCCTGAACCAAATTGATGCAAGCTCCTCACACAGCTCCATGACGGTCTGTTTCCTCATTCGAAAGTTCTGAAGCCAATCCCAGTCAAGCCAGATTTTCAAAATAATGTGATCTCACCACCCCATGCTGGTTCTCCTGCACCAGTAGTGATGGTCCACCCAAGGGCATACCCATGGCAGTACCGGCATTCACTCTATCTGTGCCATATGAGCTGAATGAACTGTCATTGACCCTCAAGGTCAGCAGTCTTCAACGTATCACAAAGTTCTGCCCAAATTTCATCCAGCATCTCACCAATTGACTACTCTACCGCATAACCATTTGTCCTGCAACAAGAAGCAGGAACAGAACCAGACCATCATCCCATTGTTCCATGTCTTTCCCCAGCTGGACAGGGGGAGACAAAATTGACATTGGCACATTTGTGATGCTTGGGGACAGTACAAACAGCAAAGCAGTTCCTACAGTGTCTCTCTGTCTGCACAGAACCCTGGGACACCACACCAAATGGTAGTGCTAACATTGTGTAACAGCATCAGCAATGTGGATACGGGTATACGCGTGTACACAGTGTTATGTGTGTGTGTCCAGCAGTACAGCATAATGTGGACACTCAGCACAGGTACGGGTAGCATGAGCGAGCATGTACATGGTCCACTACTCGAATATGCACACCAGTATAGACAGCCTCAGTCAAAAGAGGTCCTCTTTGCTACAAAAGCATGCCCTTTTGTCTTTGTGAGTCCCTCTGAGTTTTTCAATCCTACCACTAGCACCGGATTACTTTGTCCAGCCTCTGGCAAAATTCCATTCCCTGAAACTCCAGCCTCCCCAGAAGAAAAGTTGGAAAAAATTGGTTTTACATCTAGGATGCAGTTACTCCTTTGTTCACTCCTGGGCAAGACTTATTCAGGTGCTGTGCTGATAGTTTTAACATATCTTTAAACACACATGCAAGCAGCACTCTCCTTGCTCTTTGCACAAAAGCATATGAGGCAGAATACAGTACAAGACAGTCATAGGACATAAGGATAGGCAGTTCATAAAACCAGCCTGGAATTCATAAGTTGTACAGAGATTCCCCAAATAGCCAGAGATTGCACAGCATATGCTGGTCTTAAAAGGAGACAAAGTGAGTGAAAGTGAATGAAATTACTTTTAGATAAAGTCATATTGTCTTACTACAAAGACTACTGTTTAAAGGAAAGACAGTATGACTGCCAGTGAGTCCCAGGTGTTTATCAGCAGGTATTTCCTCTCGCAGCACAGCTGGGGAAAAGGTGCTGTGTAGCAGCCAGAAGCAAGGAGAAGGAAGTAAAAAACCATTCAGAAAATAAAACACAGAAAACAAATGCTATGAAATCAAGGAACACAATGAAAACCTCATTAAACAAATATCAAAATGTACTTGAACACTAATTATTCCATCAGAAAAGAAAACTTAATTTCACATATTTTAATAAGTAATTCAGACCATACACCTCCCCAGAGAATAATTTTCATATAGAAAACACCTAAAAATAATCACTCTCAGTAAAATATGTCTTTCCTTATTTGTGCATCATTTGGTTTCATATACCTCAGGGAAGACTGCACAAGTAGAGTCACCCTGCCAGCTGACAGCGTGGAAATGAAAATAATTGGCATCATGTTTTAAGGTGCACGGACTGTGAGACAAACAGAAGCACATCATATATTAATGTGTAACCCTAACAATTAAGTCAGCGTAATGCTGTCAGACCTCCAGGTCATAATATTAACATTTCAGCTGAAACACTGGATCTGGAGTTGACTGGGAATTAAACATTTAGCATAATAAAATGTGTTGTGATTTGTGACATGTATGAAAAAATAGATTATTCTGACTTTCATGCTTTAATGGCTTATTTTTTTCTTATGACCTGAGTGATGTGATAAGACAAAAGTGTAAGTTTGCAAGGTCTGCTTACTTTTCCTTTGCTTAAGTTGGCATGTATTTTCAATAATTGGACTTTCCTGTATAATAATCTACACATAAAATTAACCAGACAAAAGCTAATTTAAAACATTGTTAAAAACTAACAACTGTAAACTTTTTTTTTACCCTCAGGAAATTTTGCAAATGAAGAACTGAACATGTAAGTTCTATGTATGTATGCTACTAGATGGTGCCCATCACCATGCGTTCTGAACCCAGCCCAAAATTTATGAAGTAGAAATATAAAAGCATACTTTTCAATATCCCTCTAAAGTTGAGATACACATTGTGTGTGTGTGTGTGTGTGTGTGTGTGTGTGTGTGTGTGTGTGTGTGTGTGTGAGAGAGAGAGAGAGAGACTTTCCAGAAATGGTTTGAAAACAATGTGTATGCATAACATGTAGGTGCACTAGTCATGGAACTAGTCTAGCAGATACTACATAAGGGACCCTGTTGATTAGGGCCCTGATTCAGCAAGGCACTTGAGTATGTGCTCAAATGCATTCATTCATTCATTCATAACATCCTTAACTTCGAGCACTTCAAAACTTAAAGTTAAGCATGTGCTTAAGTGCTGTCCTGAACAAGGATGTTTTCCTAAATCAAGACCTAGCTAAAGACCGAGTTCCACCCATGCTTACTCATGCTGAGTAGTGGCTTATTCCATAGGCTAATGGGACTGCTGTTGGGAGAAAGGTACTATTTAACATGAGTAAAAGTGGCAGAATCAGGTCCCAAGACCCTTAGTATCGGTTTTCCAGGTGGTCGGCAAAATAAACAATCAACCCATTTTATAGTAGAGCATCAACCAGTGTTTGGGACATTCTTGCAGAATGTAAGCAATCGGAACTATTTAGGCACATTTGCGTTGAGGTAAGGGAGTTATGGCAGACCCACTTTTGGTTTTTTATATGTTTATGTTGAAAACAAACATTTTATTATACTTTTCATTACGGTTTATAATGCTACATATTTGCTATTATATACAGTAAGTAGACTTGTTTTGGTTTTTAAACATTGTTTTCTTTTCTACTTACTAAAATATCAGTCTGATAAAAGCTGTCACACACATCAGTTACAACCACTACTCAGATATAAAAGTAGCTACCTTCTGTTAAGCTGACAGTCCTCTAAGAATTATATAGCTTCTAGCACAAAAGTACACAAACATAATATATGAAAGAAAAAACTATTGTTTTGATTATATAAGGTATTTTTAGGTAATTAGAATGGTAGGACTGAAAGGTTTTCTTTTCAAGTCCATATAATCCAATGCAGCTTTTGCATAAAAATATGCTATTACTGTGGAATTGAATATGTGCCATTTAGGTCAATGTCTTAGTAAATTAGATTTTTATGAGAAAGCTATGTCGACTGATTCAATTTCACTAGTGATTTTTTTCCCCCTTTGAGTTAAGTATTAGATCAAATAAAAGCTAATGATACAGTAGTCATGCCTGTATTTTCAGGCTGGTTTAGTAGTTATTGACAGTTTCAATAGTCAAGTTAAATAACCAAACATTGACACCTCATCTATATGGGAAGATATTGTGAAAATATGTTTCTACTTTCTGAACCTCCAGTCAAGGCTCAGAGTATAATTTTTATTCTTTGACATTTTTCTTGTTTATGATTATAGCATATTGATTAGACAAAAGTGAAATAAATTAATGTATCCAGTCCTTTGAAATAGGTGATATTCAGTGACATTTTGGTAAGACTATGTGTCTGTCACGTAGGTCACAGATTCTGTGACTTTCCGTGACCTCCATGACTTCTGCACCAGCTGCTGCTGAGGCAGTCTCGGGCCACCATGGCCACCCACCCCAGCAGTAGTTTGGGTGTAGGAGGGGGCTCAAGGCTGGGGTGGGGGTTAGGGTGCAGGGCAGCGCTTACTTTGGGGGGGCCTCCCTGGAAGTGGTCAGCATATCCCTGCAGCTCCTAAGCAGAGGGGCTAGGGGGTTCTGTATGCTGTCCCGCCTCCAGGCACTGCCACCGCAGCTCCCATTGCCTGCGGTTCCTGGCCAATGGGAGCTGCGGAGCTGGCACTCGTGTCGGGGGCAGTGCACGGAGCTCCCCTGGCCTTCCCTTCCCCTAGGAGCTGAAGGGACATGCAGGCAGCTTCCAGGGAGGTGTGTGGAGCTGGGTAGGGACCCTGCCAGCCCCGCCAACCCTCCCCCGCCCCACACCAGCGGGGGTCCTGGACCATGCGCTGCCACCCACCTGCCCAGGGTGGGTCCTGGCCCACTCCCCCCAGAGCACCCACTGTGTCCCCGACCCCATCCTGCCCTCCCAGAGCACCCACTGCCCCCAGGCCCAAGTTTTAGTTAGATAGTAAAAGTCATGGACAGGTCATGGGCCATGAATTTTTGTTTACTGCCTGTGTCAAGGCTGGATCCCCACTTTGAACTTTAGGGTACAAATGTAGGGGCCTGCATGAAAACTTCTAAGCTTAACTACCAGCTTAGCTCTGGTTCCACTGCCACCATTTCCCTCCCTGGGAAGCCTGAGAAACCTTTCACCAACTCCCTGGTGAGTACAGATCCAAACCCCTTGGATCTTAAAACAAGGAGAAATTAACCATCCCCCCTCCTTCCTCCCACCAACTCCTGGTGAACACAGATCTAATCCCCTTAGGATCTAAAACAAGGATAAATTAACCATCCCCCCTCCTTCCTCCCACCAACTCCTGGTGAATCAAGATCCAAACCCCTTGGATCTTAAAACAAGGAAAAATCAATCAGGTTCTAAAAAGAAAGCTTTTAATTAAAGAAAAAGGTAAAAATCATCTCTGTAAAATCAGTATGGAAATTAACCTTACAGGGTAATCAAACTTAAAGAGCTCAGAGCCCCTCTAGTCTCAGGTTCAAAGTACAGCAAACAAAGATAAACACTCTAGTAAAAGGTACATTTACAAGTTGAGAAAAACAAAGGAAAACTAACACGCCTTGCCTGGCTATTTACTTACAAGTTTGAAATAGGAGAGACTTGTTTAGAAAGATGTGGAGAACCTGGATTGATGTCTGGTCCCTCTCAGTCCCGAGAACGAACACACTCCCCAACAAAGAACACAAACAACAGCCTTCCCCCCCCCCCCCCCCAAGATTTGAAAGTATCTTGTCCCCTTATTGGTCCTTTAGGTCAGATGCCAGCCAGGTTACCTGAGCTTCTTAACCCTTTACAGGGAAAAGGATTTTGGAGTCTCTGGCCAGGAGGGATTTTATAGTACTGTACACAGGACAGCTGTTACCCTTCCCTTTATAGTTATGACAGCCTGTGACCTGTCCATGACTTTTACTAAAAATACCCATTACTAAAGCATAGCCTTACATATAGCTAAATAACCCATACATTTAATTAAGGGTAGTTGCACTGCTTAAGGCCTCATTCAATCACTAATCAGTTCAAATCTTAGAGTAAATGTAAACCTTGCATTGGAAACACTTCACTCTTCTTTTAGTGTTAAGTCTGTTCTCTTATCACTACACTGTCATTTCTTTCCAACCCCATCAACTGACAATTCATGCCTGCTTTTATTCAATTATGCCTTCTAGAGAAGAGGATCAGACAAAAAGCCATATGAAATTTGGCTGGCCCCATTGTATGCAAATATATAGCAAATAACTGTCCACGCTTCAAAGAATTTACAGTCTAAAAGACAAAGACATAACAGGTAGATGCGACAAACAAGAAGGTGAGCATGGGGGGAGAGAAGTGCGGGTGATGAGGTAACAAAAATAGCAGCATATATACAACTCTTAGCTAATCATGAGCACTGAATACATCTCATTTCAAACTTCCTCCTTTTCTCTCTCTATAATATATATATATTAGCCAACAACTTACCTTGAGCTAAACAATACCCCAACAACTAGCTGGCAGGACAATTCAAGGGCAAGTTTCAAGATAGTTAAAGTGGTCTAAGATATGATAGCATTCATAAGCTGGTGGAGGGGTCCTATCCATCCTCTTTCACCAGCAGGTAAGGCAGCTGAAGTCCCTGCCTCCTTCCTCCTGTGAGGTGAGAGTGTTAAAATGAGAGAATTCAAAGCTGCACAAGATAATGAGGCTTACAGCCAGGTCCAAAGTCTGAGTAGTTCCTAATGAGGGCTAAGTGTCCCAAAATAAGCCTTTATTAACTTGTAATCCATACTGGGAACCCACCATAAATTGTGTCAGTTAAATCAGAAAGCCTCCCCTGCCCGAACCAGTCCTCTTGGAAAAGGTGAAAAAATTCAACAAAGCAGTTTCTCAGTTTTGCTATATGTAAAAAATATCTTCCAGACCCAAAAAACAGCAAGTGAAACACCTGACATTCTAGGAGAGTACCTATATAAATGGAGGAAAAGGTGAGTATCAAGAGGGTGTCAAACACTAATCTCTCTGCTTTGGAGCCCCCTAAATATCCCTACTGTGTGATAGCAGGAGCCAGTAAGGTTCTGCTGCAACTCATGAACCTGCCAAGTACATTGCAGTTTGGGGAAGATATCCAAAGCTTAATATGAGAGTACTCTACATATGTGTACATAGACAGGTAATAGACAAAGTGCCAGGAAATAGTTCCTGGCCTTTGTAGAATTAATAAAACTTGCTGTTGTGCACTGGAAATAATTTTCCTTTGTGCAACTCTTTTTTTATTAAAGACTCACCCATTGTGACCACGATGCAAGCCTGCCCAATAACATGCACACACAGGAGACATGGTCTACCTGCCTGGAAGAAGGCAGAAAGGGGGTTACAACGGGCAGGGAAGCCCTGAGCCCCTCTTTTGTGTCCTGCTCTCTGAGACACCTTCCAAAAATTGTTTGAAAGCAAACAGACACTCACTGCTTCTTTTTCCAGTAAGACAGTGTTCATAAAAGTACAAATGAAAGTAAACTCCTCTCACCTCAACATGTATAGCAAAAATAGGGCAGGTCTACACTTAAAAAGCTGCAGCTTTAGTGAGGATTCTACTACGGTGATAGGATAGCTCCCCCCATCGGCACAGTTAATCCACCTTCACAAGTGATCGTAGCTATGTCGATGGGAGCAGCTCTCCTGTTGACATAGCGCTGTCTACACGGGGGGTTAGGTTGGCATAACTGTGTCGCTCAAGAGTGTGATGTAGTTATACTGATGTAAATTTGTACTACAGACTTGACCTTAGTGCTCAGAATGTCCTTGGAAATAAGTTATGAAGGAGTTCTCTCAACTAGACTGCAGTATTCTCCATGTCCAGACAACCCTTGGACTCTCAGCTGTGACTATCAGCATGATTGCCAACTGTGATGTTACAGAATATCCATTAGACACTGGATTAAGAACAATCACATCTCATTTTGCATAGGCAAGTGAACAACTGTAGAAGGATAACAACTTCTTGTCATTATCACTGACACTGATTTGAAGTCACAAATTACAATATCCCTTTACCAATCACCTGTTATATCCTATTGTAAAAGCAAAGTTAACGTTTGCACCTTTCTGGGTGTAAAATCTGTATTTCATAAGAAAAATTAAAAGTTAGTCAACAAAAAAGCTGTAAAATTAGCATACTGAGGTTTAAAGCCATAAATATAATGTCCAGACATTAAGGGAAAGAATTATATTGAAACCACTTCTCAATTAGCAAAGATCTGAGAACAAAGCAAGTATGAGTAAAAATAGAAGCATAAACAACTACGAAGATTGAGGTACCCTTACTCATGCTGAAGAATCCCTTGCAAAACAAGCAATCTCATTAACCTCAATGGGACCACTAGTGGAGTAAGGTCCAACTCACTGTAAGGATATCAGAACCTGGTCCTAAGTATAACTTCATTTGTAGAGTGCATTCAATTAATACGGAACTTTTGGGCAAACACAAATCTTCAAAAGATATTGAAAAAAATCTATTTTTCCTACTTCTAAAGTAGACAAAACTGCCTACTCAAAATGTGCATTAAGTTATCAACTCTGTCAACTCTCCATTTAGTTTTATAAATATTTAGAAAAAAAAAGATCATAAACTGACAGTGTGTAAGTATCATTAAATAATTCTCCAAAAAACACTGCAAACTCTGAATTCTAAAAAATACCCCAACAATTCTGTCCTTGAAGTATTACCTAAGCTTTTAAAAAAACAAGTGCTATATCACATTCAAATGGAAGTGTTTACACTCAAGAGTGTTTCACAAGCAAAGTCAAACTCTGAAAATGGCATTTTTCTAGAAAACTAATCTGAAAATGCTTCTTTAAAAAAAGAGTGGATGCTTTCAATACACAGAAGCAGCCCACGTATAGGGGATTATTACCATCCCTGTTCAAGTCCTATATTATTATTTCTCCCTCATGTAACTGAATCCTCAGATAAGTCAGTTTCATGTACAGTCCCTCTTTTTTTCCAATCAGCCAAAGTAACCCCCCCCCACACACACATCTATCAGCCAGGGCCTGAATGTGAGCAGTAGGGTCAGGGCCGGCGCAACCCATTAGGTGACCTAGGCGGTCGCCTAGGGCACTAACATCTTCGGCCACCCCGGTCGTCGGCGGTATTTTGGGGATGGGACCTTCCACCACCTCTGTCAAGGGCGGCAGTTAGGGGGTGGGACCTTACGCCGCCTCTGTCGGGGGTGGCATTTCAGGGGCAGGACCTTACGCCGCCTAGGGTGGCAAAAAAGCTGGTGGCGCTCCTGTGCCTGGCCCCCAAGCTCCTGGCCCAGGAGGCTAGCCCCAAGCCCCTCCCCCGCTGTCCTCCCTCCCCCACAGCCGCAGGTCGCTCGCTCCGCCGCCGGCACAATGCTCTGGGCAGCGGGGCTCCGAGCTACTGGGGCAGCGCAGCTGCAGAGCCCAGCCTGACCAGGTCTCTGTGCTGTGTGGTGGCAGCGGCAGCGTGGCCCGGCTCCAGACGGGTGGTGCGGCTGTAGCGCCGCCAGCCACCGGGGCTACAGGCAGCCCGGTAAGGGGGCACGGAGCAGGGAGGATGGATAGAGGGCAGAGGAGTTCAGGGTGGTGGTTAGGGGTGTGGATAGGAGTCAGGGTGGTCGAAGGGGGGAACAGGGGGTTGAATGGGGGCAGGGGCCCCAGGGGGGCAGTCAGGAAGGAGAGGGGGTTGGACGGGGCAGCAGGGGGCAGTCAGGGGGAGGGGTTCCAGGGACAGTCAGGGGACAGGGAGAAGGGGTGGTTGGATGGGGCAGGGGTCCCGGGTGCATTGTCAAGAATGAGAGGAGGGGTTGGATGGGGCAGCGGGGGTCTGGGAGCGGTCAGGGGAAAGGAAGCAGGGGTGTGTGGATGGGGCAGGAGTCCTGCGGGGGTGGGGGGCATCAGGGAAGCGAGGGGGTTGGATGGGGCAGGAGCCCCTCCCCTAACAGGCCCTCCATACAATTTACAAAACCTGATGGAGCCCTTATGCCAAAAAGTTTGCCCACCCCTGTGTTAGAGCAATCCTGAAAGAATAACCAGTAACACTTGGAGCTTAACCAGACATCAAGCCTTTGTGGATTGCAGATAAGAAAGCTATTGATGTGACAGGTTTATGGGGTTCATCTATCTTTGGTACTTTTATAGCCTCCATTACCATAGTACTTGAGCACCTAACAATCTTAAGTGTATTTATCCTTATAAAATGCCTGTGATATACAGAAGTACTATTATCCCCATTTTACAGATGGGATTCTGAGGCACAGAGTTCCTAACTGACTTGCCCATGGTCACACTGGAAGTCTATTGTGGCACAGACAATTGAACCCAGGTCTCGAGTCCCAGGCAAGTGCTTACTCACTGGACTATCCTTCCTCTGCATTATTTTCATTTTTGTAAATGATTAGTTATGTTTTGCTTCTATAATTAACATCCATTACTTGATTTCAATATTATTAGTAGCATGAATAATTATTTGTATTATGGTAGTTCCTAGACTGGAACCTATGGTACCAGATGCTGTACATACAACTAGTAAGAGTCGATGTCTGTTTCAGAGAGTTTACAATCAAAATAGACAAGACAGTAAAAGGATCAATTAATATCAATTAGGGCTGTCGATTAATCACAGTTAACTCACGTGATTAAAAAAAATTAATCGCAGTGAAAAAAGTGCTTGTGATTAATCGCAGCTTTAATCACACTGTTAAACAATAGAATACCAATTGAAATGTATTCAATATTTTGGACTTTTTCTACATTTTCAAATGTAATTGAAATCAATTATAACACAGAATACAAAGTGTACAGTGCTCACTTTATATTATTTTTATTACAAATATTTGCACTGTAAAAATTATAAACAAAAGAATTAGAATTTTTCAATTCACCTCATACAAGTACTGTAGTGAAATCTCTTTGTCGTGAAAATATAGATTTTTTTTGTTACATAACTATATTCAAAAACAAAACAATGTAAAACTTTAAAGCCTACAAGTCCACTCAGTCCTAAGTTTTGTTCAGCCAATCGCTAAAACAAACAAGTTTGTTTACATTTAGGGGAGATACTGCTGACTGCTTCTTATTTACACTGTCACCTGAAAGTGAGAACAGGCATTCGCATGGCATTGCAAGGTATGCTAGATATGCTAAACATTCATATGCCCCTCCATGCTTTGGCCACCATTCCAGAGGACATGCTTCCATGCTTGTATTAATGGGGAGGGATAGCTCAGTGGTTTGAGCATTGGCCTGCTAAATCCAGGGTTGTGAGTTCAATCCTTGAGGGGGCCATTTAGGGAACGGGGGTAAAAATCTGTCTGGGGATGGGTCCTGCTTTGAGCAGGGGGTTGGACTAGATGATATTCTGAGGTCCATTCCAACCCTGATATTCTATGACTTCTATGCTGATGATGCTCATTAAAAAAAATAATGTGTTAATTAAATATGTGACTGAACACGTTGGAGGAAAATGTTATGTCTCCTGCTGTGTGTTTTACCCACATTCTGCCATATATTTCATGTTATAGCCATCTCGGATGAGACATGTTGTTCATTTTAAGAACACTTTCTCTGCAGATTTGACGAAATACAAAGAAAGAACTAATGTGAGATTTCTAAAGATACCTACAGCACTCAACCCAAGGTTTAAGAATCTGAAGTACCTTCCAAAATCTGGGAGGGATGAGGTGTGGAGCCTGCTTTCATAAGTCTTAAAAGACCAACACTCTAATGCAGAAACTACAGAACCCGAACTACTAAAAAAGAAAATCAACCTTTTGCTGGTGGCATCTGACTCAGATGATGAAAATGAACATGCATCGGTCTGCACTGCTTTGCATCGTTATTGAGCAGAACCCATCATCAGCATGGACGCATGTCCTCTGGAATGGTGGTTGAAGCATGAAGGGACATATGAAGTTTTAGCACATCTGGCATGTAAATATCTTGCAATGCCAGCTACAACAGTGCCAGGCGGACACCTGTTCTCACTTTCAGGTGACATTGTAAGCAAGAAACAGTCAGCATTGTCTCCTGCACATGTAAACGAATTTGCTTGTCTGAGCAATTGGCTGTACAAGAAGTACAACTGAGAGGACTTGTAAGCTTTAAAGTTTGACATTGTTTTATTATTGAATGCAGTTATTTTTTGTGCATAATTCTACATTTGTAAGTTCAGCTTTCATGATAAACAGATTGCACTACAGTACTTGTATTAAGAGAATTGAAAATATTTTTTATTTTTACAGTGCAAATATTTATAATTAAAAAACATATAAAGTGAGCAATGCACACTTTTTATTCTGTGTTGAAATTGAAATCACTATAGTTGAAAATGTGGAAAACATCCTAAAACATTTAAATAAATGGTATTCTATTATTGTTTAATTGTGCGATTAATCACAATTAATTTTTTTAATTTTGCAACAACCCTAATAGCAACATTGTGTAGATGTGAACCTGAAGCACAGATAGGTTAAGTGATTTGTCAAATATCATACAGGAAATATGTGGAAATGAATTTAGATCTCCCAAATCCCAAACCAGTGGCTTAACTGCAGACCATTCTTCCTCTTTCTGGAAAATTGAAAGCCTTTAAGAATCTGCACAGTATGCTTTCTATCAGACCTATCTTGATGTAAGGAAGCAGTGTACCTTGCTGCCATATATGTTAGTTACTGCCTCTCCACTTTTTTGAGTGCATACATATTTCATAAGCCCATTTTCTAGTGGCTAGGTAGTACAAGGCTAACACACTAGCCATTTGTTCATGGAGCCATAGATTATAATCCTGGTTTGAAGCACAAGTGAAAATAAGTACAGTGGTCTAGTGTCAACTTGTAGTGCACACAGTGAAAGCACAAATTCACTGTATAATTTGACACAATTATCCAGTCATATATGATTAATGTATGGGGCAAGATATCTCATAAAACCATACTCTATTACATAATTTCCAGTAATGCTTAGTGTCCGTCAGAATCAGAAATAACTTGTAGTATTTCCTTATCTGGAGCTGGCCAAAACCAAAAAAATGTAAAGACATATAAATGTCAGTAAGAGTTAAACTTGCTTTTTGTATCTAAAATCAAATTCAAGCTCTTTGGTTCTAGATAGGGGTGAAATTTCAGGATGTTTCGTGTTTTATCCAAACTGTTTTTTTCATTCCTCAATGCATATCAGTTTAAATGTCTTAGTGCAACCAGGTTCTTGTAAAGATATGTTTGTAGAGATTATAATTTAGAGACACTTCCTCACCGGGGACAGTATTATGATCATAGAAATTGGGAGATGTACTCTGGAGGCAGGGGGTTGGGAACACCACATGTCTATATGGAGCAGCTCACTACAGAAGCTCTCCAGTTTGTTTTATTAAAGTTTTATTCCTTTCTCATTCACTCTTTTGTTATTTAATGAACCCCAAGATCTTTACAGTTCTGTGACCTGCCAAATTAAGGCAGGACTACACTTAAAACACTGCATCGGCGTAGCTGCATGCTGCACTGCTGTAGCACTTCAATGAAGATGCTCTACTACACTGTTGTGCTATTTAAAAAAAAAAATGTAGATCAAATGTTCCTGGAATTACTTCATAATTAAAAACTACAAAAACCCTGAATCAATTTGTTTCACCTCTGTGGTACCTTTTTTAATCTCGGTAATGCCCTTCCCAAAACATAATGACCAAATCTGTATGCCATTCAAATGTGGTCAAAGTGTGTTATATAGTGCCAGAATATCACCTGATTTATTTCCTTAATGTTCTAAGTACACACCTAAGACATTGTTTGCTTTATCACTGTTACAGTAAAGCACACTGCACACATGATTTTCGTGTCTTTCTCAGTGATCATCCCATGTGTTTTTTTCTTTTGATCTATATTCTATAGCATTCTCTTTTATATTATCAACTTTCTAATGATTAAATCCCTTACACTGAAGAACAAAACCACTTGGGCCATAAGCCTACATTATCTGAATCATTTTGACTGTATTTGCTCTGTTACTTTTTAGTTGTTCCCCTGTCAATTGAGTGTCAACAAAAAGTGTAGTTACTTTTAAATTGTTCATGACACAAAGTCTTTTCAATATAAAGAGCCAGACTCAATCCTAGTAAAGTGAGGGAGTTGTACCAGTGTTAAATCTCTCCCAGTTAATCAAAAGAAATCCTATATCATCTTAGCACTTTGCTTGTTATGTATCTCTACTTCACGATGATCAGTCCTTATACTTTTTTCCTCCCCAAAAATTTCTAATCCATTAAAATAGCTTTCCTCTATATTGTGCTTTATTCATCTTGAAGTTTGTGGTATAGTGTCAAATGCTTTCCTATTACAAATGCCCTCTGTTTCTACACCTCCTATCTTCTATTTCCAAGTATTAGTTATCTTTATTATTACAATAATATAATAATTTTAGCTCATCTCTCTAACATATAAAGTGTAATGACAATCCACAAGGGTGAGAGCCAAATACCCTGACCGGTGGTAACTTCTGGGCAAAGACTTCGGCCTTGTGCACATGAAGCTTATTTGCCATAATCTTCTCTGTATTGACATGTAGAGGACAGAGGGTAAATGCCTAGCCCCATTAAGTTAGTTGGAATTTTGCCATGGACATCAATTGGGTCAGGACTTCACCTATGATGCTAAAAATGATTGTTGCTTCCTGAACTTATGTCTACACTCAAGCTCCATTTGTGCTACCACCAGGGAAGCTGAACCAGCAGTGTCAACTATGGGAATTTTTTTGTTGTTGCAAAAAGTCTACTGTAGACATACCCACAGAAAAAGCAAGCAAGTCATGTGATTTTGCTCATTACAGCCTCCAGATCAATTTCAAGGAAAGCCTGCTGGTATACACTCCTAATCCATCTATTGGACTTAATAAAAACATATGTATCAAATATGTTAATGAAGACCTCACATTTGGGCTTTTAAAATGTATTTGTTCACAGATCAGAGCTTGAGACTGAAGCCTGATTCAATGACTTATGGGACTTGGTCATTTTTTTGTTTTCGGTCTAAACCAGTGGTGGGCAACCTGCAGTATGTCAGGGTAATCTGCTGGCAGGCTGCCAGACAGTGTGTTTACATTTGCATGGCCGCCTGCAGCTCCTAGTGGCTGCGATTCACTGTTCCCGGCCAATGGGAGCTGCGGGTAGTGGTGTGGTCTAGACAGATGCCACAGGACAGTAGAACTCTACCTAATCTTTAAACATTTGAATACAGTACAGTGCAAAACCTCAAAGGACACATTCTCTGTTACTCCTTTCCTGTGCTTAGCTCAGGAAAGGAGAAGAGGGCAGGGGTGGCTTTGCATGGGCATAGTTTGGAATGGCATTGTGCCCCCAAACAGAGGCAAGGCGTGGGGGAGGGGGCACATGAGGTCACATGCCACAGCCCCAGAATTCTGCAAGCGCCGTTCCGTGACGCTTTCTCCTGGGTCCAAGTACCTATCTATGTGTACTGAGGGCCCTGTATGGCTACCATTCTGGTTCCTGTACAACCGTGAGTGCCTATGGCAGGGGGCAGGGCAAGAGGGATGGGGTGGGGTGGGGAGATGGGGAAAAGAGGCAGTGGGGAAAGAAAGGGGATGGGATAGGGCGGGGGAAGAGAAGTGGATAGAGGAATAGGGCAAGAGGACTGAAAGTGGGGGGAGGGGGATAACGACAGGAGACAGTGGGAAGAGGAAAGTGGAGGGGATGGGGCAGGAAGGCAACCGCAGCAGCACCTGGACTGGGAGGCACCAGAGTGGTGGCATCGCTGCAGTAGCTGGTGCCAGACTGGCCATAGCGCCAACACTCAGGTTGCCACAGAGCACAGCAGCAGCAGCAACTGGGGCTTCTCCATTTAGCCATCCCGACTCCACCTCCCAGCACCCGCAGCGCAGGTATCACTCCAAATGGGTGGCAAGATCCAGTGAGCCAAGGGAGCTGGCTTCAACCTGTGCACACATTCATGTATATGCATTGCCCTCCCAAATATCTCAGTCAAATTACGCCTATGGCTTTAAGACACATTGCACTCCCAAATTCTGGCCTTATGAGTAATGCTCCATTATTTCCTCTTTTTTCAGCTGTCATTACATTCCTAATTCAGTTGTACTGATTCTGCTTTCTAAAGTTCCCTTCTTTATATCTGAAGTTATTTCTACAATTATACTTAGTGTCTAGTGTTGCTCTCTTATCAACTGATTGACTCATGCAGTTTTAAAAAGCAACCCTAGTATAAACCATGCTATAGATACACAGTGTACTACTATTACATTTCTTCTTCAAGATGTGCTCTAATCTATGTTAAAATTCTCCATTTAAATCAGTTCACTTTTTTTCCAAGATATTTATTTGATCCAATTATTTAACAATTTGGTTGTTCTTTTTGGCCAAACACTTTATGGTATTTGAACAACTTATTACAACATATTTTTCAGAAACCACATTCCAAGTTTCTCATATGTCCCATTTCAGGACTACACAGATACTCTTTTATATAAAATATCTCTCTTTCTTCCATTACATTTCCATCTGTTCTTTGAAAATTTTCTCCCGCACACCACTGTATCTTATACAAATATAGAGGGCCTGCCACTGCTCCCTCTGTAGTCCTGGGCAAAGCTCCACTGAGTTCAGTAGGAGCAGGATTGCAGCACCTGGGGTAAAGAATATACAGCTATGGCTATCACCGCCTTATTATATTCTAGCCAGGTTTTAATTACAGTATATTCATAATATAAAAATTTCTCTTCTATCGATATGCCTCTAGGTATCCTATTTTCTTTGCTAAACTTCTTAGATTTATACAGACACCTTAATAACTCACATTTACATTTAATATTTCCTTCTAAATTAACATTCATAAAACCCAAATCAAGTCTGTAATAGCTCATTTCCATTACAATGAATACAACCCTTTTATATTTGTCCTTCTCATCCATACACATATCTTACTTTTTCCTTTCTACTTGCTCTATATACTTGCCTCTGTCCCTAGAAACATACTTTAAACATCTCCTCAGAACAATGTTCTTTCTGCAGTCTTGTTATTTCAGATGTAACCCATCCAACTTTTGTATAAAGCGGTCTACAAAATTGTTCACATTGTCCTACAGTCAATCACCTTTTGCTGCTTCATACCACTCCTTAAACACACATGTAGGTTTATAGTCTGTTTTGCATTATCTGGCCCTGAATATGTCCCACAGATAACCTGGATAGAAAACAAGTTCCTAAGCCTCCTTCTTATCACATTAAATGTGGCTTCTGGCACCTACAAGTGCTTCTATCATAAACCACTACTCCTGGTAATATCTTCTGTTTCCATAATACTTTTCGTTTGGGTAACTAGAAAGCAAAAATAAACTATACAAGACAGGCTAATGCAGATCACCATTCTGCATTATTCAGTAATGAGTTCCCCATCTCTATCTCTTCATATCACTGAACTCTAACCTTTCTGTAAGTAAGGCCTGGTCTACACTATGACTTTAATTCGGATTTAACAGCGTTAAATCGAATTAACCCTGCACCTGTCCACACAACAAAGCCATTTATTTCAAAATAAAGGGCTCTTAAAATCGATTTCTGTACTCCACCCCGGCGAGCGGAGTAGCGCCAAAATCGATATTGTCATTTCGAATTAGGGTTAGTGTGGCCGCAATTGGATGGTATTGGCCTCCGGGAGCTATCCCACAGTGCACCATTGTGACCGCTCTGGACAGCAATCTGAACTCGGATGCACTGGCCAGGAAGACAGGAAAAGCCCCGGGAACATTTGAATTTTATTTCCTGTTTGCCCAGCGTGGAAATCACAGGTGACCACAGAGAGCTCATCAGCACAGGTAACCATGCAGGCCGATAATCGAAAAAGAGCACCAGCATGGACCGTACGGGAGGTACTGGATCTGATCACTATATGGGGAGAGGATTCAGTGCTAGCAGAACTTCGTTCGAAAAGACGAAATGCCAAAACTTTTGAAAAAATCTCCAAGAGCATGATGGAGAGAGGCCACAATAGGGACTCAGATCAGAGCTGCATGAAAGTCAAGGAGCTCAGACAAGCCTATCAAAAAACAAAGGAGGCAAATGGTCGCTCCGGGTCAGAGCCGCGGACATGCCGCTTCTACGCCGAGCTGCATGCAGTTCTAGGGGGGGCCGCCACCACTACCCCACCTCTGACCGTGGATTCCGAGGCGGGGATAATCTCATCAGCTACACCTTAGGATTCTGCGGACAGGGAAGAGGAGGAGGAGGAGGAGGAGGACGAGCTTGCAGAGAGCACCCAGCACTCCGTTCTCCCCAACAGCCAGGATCTTTTTCTCAGCCTGACTGAAGTACCCTCCCAACCCTCCCAAGCCAATATCCAAGACCACGACCCCATGGAAGGGACCTCAGGTGAGTTTACCTTTTAAAATATAAAACTTGTTTTAAAAGCAAGCGTTTTTTAATGATTACTTTGCCCTGAGGACTTGGGATGCATTCGTGGCCAGTACAGCTACTGGAAAAGTCTGTTAATGTGTCTGGGGATGGAGCGGAAATCCTCCAGGGACATCTCCATGAAGCTCTCCTGGAGGTACTCCAAAAGCCTTGCCACAAGGTTTCTGGGCAGTGCAGCCTTATTCCATCCTCCATGGTAGGACACTTGACCACGCCATGCTTGCAGCAAGTAATCTGGTATCATTGCATGACAAAGCCTGGCAGCGTATGGTCCCGGTGTTTGCTGGCATTCAAGCAACATTCGTTCTTTATCTCGCTGTGTAATCCTCAGGAGAGTGATATCGCTCATGGTAACCTGGTTGAAATACAGGAATTTAATTAAGGGGACAGAGGTGGCCATTCCTACTGGGCTGTTTGTCTGTGGCTGAAAAGAAATCCTTCCCTGCAGTTAGCCAAGCGCGGGGGCTAGGGGTGGGGGAGGGAATTGGCCCAGAGCTTTTCACGTTTGGCTAGCAGGGATCTTCCCTGATACCAGCCACATGGTGGGGGGAGGGGTAAAGCGATCATCCCAGAGAATTCATGGCGGGGTGGGGGGTGTTAGTTTGGTTCCTGCAGGGATCTTCCCTGATACCAGCCACGCGGTGGGGAGAGGGATAAAGCGATCATCCAGAGAATTGGATGTGGGGGGGTTAGTTTGTTTTCTGCTGCTGAAGGTTAACAGGAAAACTGCAGCACTCACGGGCTTTGCTTGGTATGTGGGAAAGGAGGGCGCAGAAGCCGAAAGACAATGGTTTACCATGGCCACATGCAAGCTGAATTCTGTTGCCTGGACCTGCGTCTGTGATCTCTAGAAGCAAAGCCACAGGCACTCAATATTAAGAGGCAAAATGCGACCTTGCACAGAAATCACATGTGCTATGTAATGTGAATAGTGTTGATCACCGTGAAAGAGTATAAGCATTGTTCTGCAAAATGTATCTTTTTAAAAAATTCTCTCCTTTTTTCCCTCCAACAGCTGCAAATTCTTCAAACCTCCCTCCTCTGTCCCGAGGCTATCTCAGGTAAGGCATCGGAAAAAGAAGACGCGAGACGAGATGTTCGCAGAAATCATGGAATCAACCCCCAGTGAAAGAGCTCATCTGAATGAGTGGAAGGACACAGTTTCAAAGTATAGGAAAGAATCCAGTGAACATGAAGACAGGAGGGACCAACGTGAGGACAGGAGGGACCAACGTGAGGAGAGGAGAGACGCTCGCGATGAGAGGTGGCAGCAAGAAGATCAGAGGAAGCAGGATGCAACACTGGGGCTGCTGCATGAGCAAACAGACATGCTCCGGTGTCTGGTGGAGCTTCAGGAATGGCAGCAGGATAACAGAGTGCCGCTACAGCCCCTGTATAACCCCCCTTCCCCTCACCATGTTCCATAGCCTCCTCACCCAGACGTGTAAGAACGCAGGGGGGGGGGAGGCTCCGTACACCCTCCCATTCCACCCCAGTGGACAGCCCAAGCAAAAGGCTGTCATTTTTTTAACCTTTTTTTAGTGGCCTTTTCCTTCCTGCCAATCCTCCTCCCGAACCCCACCCGAGTTCTCTCCCTCTTTTTATAATCAATTAATAAAGAATAAATGATTTTTAAATGATAGTGACTTTATTTCCTTTGAAAGCAAGCTGGGGGAAGGGGGAGGGTGGGTTCCTTATAGAGAATGAGTCAATAAAGGGGCGGGTTTTCATGAAGGAGAAACAAACAGAAATTTCACACTGTAGCCTGGCCAGTCATGAAACTGGTTTTCAAAGCTTCTCTGATGCACAGTGCTTCCTGCTGTGCTCTTCTAATCGCCCTGGTGTCTGGCTGCACGTAATCAGCAGCCAGGCGATTTGCCTCAGCCTCCCACCCCACCATAAAGGTTTCCCCCTTACTTTAACAGAGATTGTGGAGCACACAGCAAGCAGAAATAACAATGGGGATATTGGTTTGGCTGAGGTCTGAGCGAGTCAGTAATGATTGCCAGAAACCTTTTAAACGGCCAAATGCACATTTTACCACCATTCTGCACTTGCTCAGCCTGTAGTTGAACAACTCCTGACTCCTGTCCAGGCTGCCTGTGTATGGCTTCATGAGCCATGGCATTAAGGGGTAGGCTGGGTCCCCAAGAATAACTATTGGCATTTCAACATCCCCAACGGTTATTTTCTGGTCCAGAAAGTAAGTCCCTTACTGCAGCTGTTTAAACAGAGTAGTGTTCCTGAAGACGCGAGCGTCATGAACCCTTCCCGGCCAGCCCACGTTGATGTTGGTGAAACATCCCTTGTGATCCACTAGTGCTTGCAGCACCATTGAAAAGTACCCCTTGCGGTTTATGTACTGGGTACCCTGGTGCTCCGGTGCCAAGATAGGGATATGGGTTCCATCTATCGCCCCACCACAGTTAGGGAATCCCATTGCAGCAAAGCCATCCACTATGACCTGCACATTTCCCAGAGTCACTACCTTTCGTAGCAGCACCTCAGTGATTGCTTTGGCTACTTGCATCACAGCAGCCCCCACAGTAGATTTGCCCACTCCAAATTCATTCCCGACTAACCAGTAGCTGTCTGGCGTTGCAAGCTTCCACATGGCTATCGCCACTTGCTTCTCAACTGTGAGGGCTGCTCTCATCTTGGTATTCTGGTGTTTCAGGGCAGGGGACAGCAAGTCACAAAGTTCCATGGAACTGCCCTTACACATGCGAAAGTTTCGCAGCCACTGGGAATCATCCCACACCTGCAACACTATGCGGTCCCACCAGTCTGTGCTTGTTTCCCGGGCCCAGAATTGGCGTTCCACGGATAGAACCTGCCCCATTAACAACATGATATCCAAAGCACTGGGGCCTGCGGTTTGAGAGAATTCTGTGTCCATGTCCATGTCACGCTTGTCGCTGCGCTGCCGTCGCCGCTGCCTCCTCGCCTCGTTTTTCTGGTCCTGGCTCAGCATAAACTGCACGAGAATGCGCGAGGTGTTTACAATGTTCATGACTGCTGTCTTGAGCTGAGCGGGCTCCATGCTTGCTGTTGTATGGAGTCTGCAGTGTTCACCCAGGAAAAAAGGCGCGAAATGGTTGTCTGCCGTTGCTTTCATGGAGGGAGGGGTGAGGATGTACCCAGAACCACCTGCGACAATGTTTTTTGCCCCATCAGGCACTGGGATCTCAAACCAGAATTCCAATGGGCGGGGGAGACTGCGGTAACTATGGGATAGCTATGAGATAGCTACCCACAGTGCAACACTCCGGAAATCAACGCTAGCCCCGGTACATGGACGCACACCGCCGAATTAATGTGCTTAGTGTGGCCGCATACATTCGACTTTATACAATCTGGTTCTAAAATTCAAATTATATAAATTCGGATTAATCTCGTAGTGTAGACATACCCTTAGTCACCATGAAGAGGTTACTTCCTATTTTCTTCTATGGTGCCATTATAATCCTCAATTTCTTCCATAAGAAGGAACCTTGATGTCATGCATTGTCTGGGGATGCCTTTCCTAGGATGTATCCACACTACATAATTTCTTACCCATTTTATCAGAAATGGCACAGCTGCGTTGATGATACCAATCTTTCAGCAAGCTCCGGAATGGATGGAGCCAAAGGCATTTTGCCTTCATCTCATCTAATTCTGTTCTGAAATAACACAGTGGTAAGAACACATTTGCCCAGTTTAAACTAGAGTGTACACCTTTGCTAGCACTGGGGCAGCTGCATAAATGCTGAAAAATAGATTAACATAGACAAAGCATAAATATCTATCTGCTTTTTATACTCAGCTTCTTACTACTACCTGCACCATTCTGGTCCTCTCCTCGAAATAGATGTCAAGTGCATTCTATTGTCTCATTAAGAGGTAAACATCACCCATTTCAAAGACTATGGAGTACAACAGACATAACACTGTAGTCATCTATAGAAATCTTAGAACACTATTAGCACTGTACAAATAATAAGAATTCACAAAACTGGTAGAAAAATTATCAATGTTTTGCTTAAAATAAAGATGATCCCTCTTAAATAGAAAGTTAGTATATAAGTCCAGTCGCTATTTTTGCATGAAAATTATTACGTTTATGGAAATTGGTTTTAAATTCAGAAAGGGAGCCACAAGTTGTATGTATATATAACATACTAGATAAAGAAATTATGGCATTGGTGAATAATCACCTGCATAGCAGTCAATCATATTTTCTGTCAGGTCTTTCACAGGACCAGAAATATCCTCTGCCAGGCAACCTGGGCAAGAGTTTCATGGAAACTGCAAATTTAAAAAAAAAAAAAAAAAAAGGAATACAAAGACCAGACATGTCTGGAATTTCCACCCAATGCAAAATATACTTCAAGTTCCTACTCAAAGTTTTCTCCATATCCATCCAAATCAAGCTGTGTAAATCCTTTATATATTTACCTATGTCCTTACTGATATCCTATGCAATGTCTTTCAAAATGTATGTGTGTCTATTTTGAATACTTCTATCACCACTCTGATACCACAGTCTTAACAGAATAAAATTGTTATGGTTTCTCAGAGTCAGATATTTGATTAGTTCTATATAAACACTGTATCTGATTTGTTCTATGTAGTAAATGTTTGGTCTTGTTTATGGCATTCAGTTTGATAAGATGTTATTGTTTTCCTATAAAAAACCCCAGAAACAATAAAAACAAAAAACAAAACCTTCCTAGACTGATGAGGATTGCGGCATTGCTATAAAATCATGATTTGGTGAAGCTGCACATTCAACAAATCAGATAAAACTGCTTAAAACAGAAACTCCCAAATGATTTACCCTTTTGAAAAAAGAAGTCTGACAAAATTATTTGTTTTTATGTCCAGAAGTTCAAAAATGGACATGGAGAAAAGGCTGGTGTACAAATACTGTGGGAGGAAAGCTGTAGGATTTAAAGCTGCATTTGTCAGGCTTCATTATTTTTGATGAGGCATTACGAACCAGGGTCAGAATTACTGGTAAACAGTGTAGTCAAAAGGGAGGCAGACAAGATACTTAGGTAGGCTATACAAGAGTATGTTTTAGAGGTTTGTGATTAATATTGCTTTACCTGAATTACACAGTTCTTTATATAGTCATAAACAAAGCAAACTTTCACTATGGCAAACTTGTTATAAATATTTGTACATATTCCTGTTTAAGTACCAGTTGCAGAATGCTTCCCTAGGGGTAACAGCACAGATACCAGAAGCATGCAGAAACCATTATTCATAGTACTCCCGTATCCCACAGATTGCTCCTTTCCCCCAACCCAGGTAAAACTTGTGATTGAGCTAAAGAGTCTCATGTCTGAGGGTGAATCTGATAAAATGGGTGTGATACAGCAGAAATAGGAATTATCTAAGATGCCTACTGTCAACAATGCTGCTTTCAGGAGACGATGCAACTTATCTTCAGAGTGGAGCAAAAGTTCCTCCAAACTCAGTTCGTTGAATTTGTTTTCCTAAACAGAAATGAAGCAGGAACAATGGTGGGAATGCTGATCTAGATAGGACACTGAGTAGTAAGCAGCTGCTTGTTAATGCTAGCATAGTCCTGCTAAGGGCAGGATTAGCTAACAAGTACTTAAAACGCTGACAGCTGCCTGGAGTTGTGTCTGTGCAAGTATTCCATTCATTGATATCATTAGGGGAGTTGAACCTTGCCTAGCAAGAGTGGGAAGCTGGGGAGGGGGAGGGGTGTGTGTGGAGGGGAGGGACGGGAAACCCTAGCATAGACACATCCAAGAAACAGAATGAAAGTGTTTTCAGAGTTAACATCCTACTGAGGTGAATGGTCAGAATTGATAATTTCATCGTTGTAGGCTCTAGCGCTCTGAGACCTTTGGATGAAAATTACTATATAAAAACATTATCAAAGTGGGTGAGGTAATACCTTTATTGGACCGACTGTTGGTGAGACAAGCAAGATTTCGAGCTACACAGAGGTCTTCTTCAGGTCTGGGAACGGTACTCAACTAAAGACAAGATCAAACGGATAGAAAATGTGCTAACTAATGCTAAACGAAGGGACCATTCATGGAGGAGTGGCCTGTTAACATCCCCGTAGTCATAGGACAAAAAAGGGGGGGTAGTGGATTACAGATTACTGTAATAAACCATAAATCTAGTGGTTTTTTATTAAGACCATAATTGTTAGGCTATGTCTATACTACCCTGTTTCCCCGAAAATAAGACATCCTCCGAAAATAAGGCCTACTTACAGTTTTGCCTCTCGTTGTAATATAAGGCATCCCCCCGATAATAAGACCTCCCCGATAATAAGGCATCCACCGATAATAAGGCATTTTTCATTTCTGAAAAATAAGACATCCCCTGAAAATAAGACCTAGCGCATCTTTGGGAGCAAAAATTAATATAAGACACTGTCTTATTTTCGGGGAAACAGGGTAGCACTTTTGTCAATATAACTTATGTCACTCAGGGGTATGAAAAAAACCCACCGCTCTGAACGACATAAATTACACTGACCAAAGTGCTGATGTGGACAGCACTATGTCGATGGGAGAGCCGACATAGCTAATACCACTTGTTGGAGGTGATTTAATTAGGTTGAGAGGAGAGCTCTCTCCCAATGCCACAGAGCGGCTACACAAGCGATATTACAGTGGCAGAGCTGCATCTGTACAACTGTGCCACTGTAAGCTCGCTAGTGTAGACATGGCCAGAGTGTCTGCCAGTTTGATCACTATCTGGTGGTTAGATCTGAGAGACCCTATTGCTGTCCCCTCCTCTATAGAGAGATTGTGGTGGTTGTGATGTTTGTTAAAGAGCCACTACACTTAGAATGGTCCCTTAGAATATGTGCTAACTACTTATGCTAAACTATCTGTTTGATCTTGCATTTAGCTGTTCCATTTTGAGTACCTTTCTCAGACCTGAAGAAGAGCTCTGTGTAGCTCAAAATCTTGTTTCTCTCACCAATAATTGGTCCAATAAAAGATATTACCTCACCCACCTTGTCTCTCCTACCAACACAGCTACAATGATAACACTGCATATATAAACATTAAGATTCAGGATGACAGTAATTAAAAATCAATTAATATTTGAGAAGTTTGTATTCACAGCCATAATGGCTACACTTTTAGCTGTTAAAAATTCTTATCTTAAATTCTGAAGAAATTTACAAACTTATTAGGTTATGAGTAGTTGTCAAGAACTATCAAACAAAGTGTTATTTAAATGCTAAGTATTAGTTTTCTTGTACAATTTCATTAAAAAAACAAAAAGAACAGGTGTACTTGTGGCACCTTAGAGACTAACAAATTTATTAGAGCATAAGCTTTCGTGGACTACAGCCCACTTCTTCGGATGCAACCGAAGAAATGGGCTGTAGTCCACGATAGCTTATGCTCTAATAAATTTGTTAGTTTCTAAGGTGCCACAAGTACTCCTGTTCTTTTTGCGGATACAGACTAACACGACTGCTAAATTAAAAAAACAGGCATATTACATGTATTTGTATGGAACTGGTATTTAATACAGTTCACCAATTAAATGACTTATTTTAATTCCAAATAAAAGTGAAGGCTTCTGGACTGCATTAAATATTGGTCTTTATAGATCAATAGGAAATGATATTGCTATTTCTCTCAGTACATATATGAGACCATACAGAAAGTAGAAAGCTTGTTTCACTAATCATTCCTGTACAAGGAATTACATTAGACTTTCATAAATACTAGCACAAAACTGCCAAGCCTTCAAAAATGTAAAGTAAGTAAGCTCTTCCTGATACAGTGCTTCCTTTTCTTTGGTGTATAGCAAAGGGTTTCTAGGTTGATTAAGGATTTTTCAATATATTCTCAAACATCTTACAATTGCCTTTATTCGTGTGTATACTGGGGAAAAGGTCTTGGTGTTTTATCACTCGTTAATCTATTTAATTTTCCTTTTCAGGAAAACAAATTCAAAAGATGAAGAAATCTGATTCAAGGAGGTGAACAGTATTGCAGTTTAAATCAGTGGCAAAATACAAGAATATGAAATTGCAAATGTTTTAAAAATACCTTGCTATTTACGCAAAAATCAAGAATATCGATTTTAATTTAAAGATGAATCCCTTTCTCTTCTGTTCTTCCAACCCAATTCCAAAGTGAATTGCTTTGACTAAAGCTTCAAAAATGAATTCGTATTTATTCTCTTTGCCTTTATAGGAGAGAAAATTCTGTCACATCCCCTTTGACTTTGATTATATAAGAAAAATAACAACTCTATGCAAATGAAATTAACAACTTGGCCTCAGTAGCAAATACCTGTTTGCTGCCAAACCTTTACTTAAAGAAAACATCTCATCACTACTGAACAGTATTAAAGCTGAATTGCACATGAAAGAATATAAGAGCTAATCAGAAACATTTTGCATGCAAAATAAAAATAGTAAAAAAATTTGAAGGGTTTTCTGTGAGAAAAAGAGGGGACAATCACTTTCTCCCATTTTCAATGTCTAAAAACCAAATGGGAAATTCCCTTTGTCAACATTCAGTTTCACAGGCTGAAGCTTATCCACTGATCAGCATTCATAAATGGGAAAGAATTAGCAGGAAGGGAATCTGTGACAGGTCTCTAAATATAAGAGAACTACATATGTGGTATAAAAAAACATATCCACAGCCCAGAAGAACCCTAAGCACAGTTTTCTTATTCATTGACTAACAGTCCTTATATCAGCTGTCTTCGAGACACCACTGACTTCTTGAGGAAACTACAATCCATTGGTGATCTTCCAGAAAACACCATCCTGGCCACTATGGATGTAGAAGCCCTCTACACCAATATTCCACACAAAGATAGACTACAAGCTATCAGGAACAGTATCCCCGATAATGTCACAGCTAACCTGGTGGCTGAACTTTGTGACTTTGTCCTCACCCACAACTATTTCACATTTGGGGACAATATATACCTTCAAGTCAGCGGCACTGCTATGGGTACCCACATGGCCCCATAGTATGCCAACATTTTTATGGCTGACTTAGAACAACGCTTCCTTAGCTCTCGTCCCCTAACACCCCTACTCTACTTGCGCTACATTGATGACATCTTCATCATCTGGACCCATGGAAAAGAAGCCCTTGAGGAATTCCACCATGATTTCAATAATTTCCATCCCACCATCAACTTCAGCCTAGATCAATCCACACAAGCGGTCCATTTCCTGGACACTATTGTGCTAATAAGCGATGGTCACATAAATACCACCCTATACCGGAAACCTACTGACCGCTACACTTACCTACATGCCTCCAGCTTCCATCCAGGATACACCACACGATCCATTGTCTACAGCCAAGCTCTAAGATATAACCCCATTTGCTCCAATCCCTCAGATAGAGACAAGCACCTACAAGATCTCTATCAAGCATTCTTAAAACTACAATACCCACCTGCTGAAGTGAAAAAACAGATTGACAGAGCCAGACGAGTACCCAGA